>NC_090314.1:38070247-38395247 GCF_039906515.1 Pseudorca crassidens
AAGGTGAATATAGAAAAGAGGAGAGGTCCAGGGACCAAGTCCTAAAACACCTTTTCGTTTTCCTTCTTACCTCACCTTCCATACAAGCTATCCTGCCACAGCACCAGGTGAGAGGCACTGGGCCCTGTGGGGTTGCGGCTGGGGAGTCCTAGACTTCTTGGTCCTGCCACAGCCTCTGGGGCACTGACATGTGTCTCCATTCACATTTTTTTTATAATTTAAAAAAACTGAGATAAAATTCACATAACATAATACTGGCCATTTTAAAGCGTACAGTTCAGTAGTTTTTAGTATATTCAGATGCTGTGTAACCACCACCGCTATCTAATTCCAGGATATTTCCATCACCCCCAAAAGAAATACTGTATTTATTAGAGGTCACCAACAATTCCCATATACTTTTAAAATGAATTTTACTGAAGCATAATTTACGTGCAATAAAATCCATCAGTTTTAAGTGTTGTAGTTTGATGAGTTCTGACAAATGTATACACTTGTGTGTAATCGCCACCACAATCAAAATATAGAATATTTCCATCATCCCCTGACACTCTTACATTTAAAGATGTAAAAGGCAGCAAAGGAAACTGAGAAAGAGTGGCTGGTGTGTGTGTGGGGGGGGGGGGGCGTAAAAAGGAGACTGTAGGTTCCTGGAAACCAAGAGGAGAAAGTATTTCAAGGATGAAGGAGTAACCAACCACATGGAATACTGCTGAAATGTCAAATAGGTGAGATTCAGATTTTAACAATATGGAATCAATGGCGACCCTGACAAAAGCAGCTCTGATGGAATGGTGAGGGTGCAAGGGGGACTGATATGGGTTCCAGAGGGGATGGGAGGGAGAAGAGTATCTGGAAACAGCAAGAAGAGAAACTCTTTTAAGAAGTCTTGCTGTAAAGGGAAGGAAAAAATGGGGTAGGGTTAGTGACTGGAGGGGTAAGTGTCTGTGTGCTAAAAAAGGAGTATATTTAATAGAGAGGGAAAAAGTGATGATGTAAGAAAGAAGGGGGAGAAGTTTTGATCTACATCCTTAAGTTGGCAATAAGGAAAAGGGTCAAGCATAGCGGGATTGGCCTTAGATAGAAGCAGGGACCGTTCATCAAAGTACCGGAGAGAAGGCGGAGAATAAGAGCAGAGATGCAGATATACAGGAGCTCGTGGAGGCTCTCTTCTAATTGCTTCCATTTTCTCAGTGAATTGGGAAGCAACATCATCAGCTAAGAGTGAGGATGAAGGAAGAGGGTGTTGGAGGTTTGAGGAGAGAGATGTCAAACTGTCAATCAGGAGGTTGGTAAGCTTGAATTTAAAGACCAGTCAACAGCACTGTGTATTTTTCTCCATCAGTGTTCAGGTATGCAGGTGAGGGAAAAGGAGTAGATGGAGAGAGTTGGATTTAAACAAGGTTTCTGTACAGACACGGAGTAAGCGGAATGAAGAGAAAAAGCAAAGAAATTGAAGGCATGGGAAAGGTAGTGATTACGATCATTAGCCTATGGTAGACTTTGGATTTAAGGCTGGATAGGAATAAAATGAGTAGGTAAGGAGGGAATGAAGAGCAGAAGAAAGGTGGCAGGATCAACAGTTGTAGGTCTTGATGAGTGCAAAGGATTACTGGACTTGGGGTACTAAAGAGAGCGAGCTGGAAAGATAGGACAGAGAAATGGCAAAGGAAGGGATGCTTGAAGTTGACATTATGGGGAATGAGAGGCTGATCTGGGATGTAGGATAGGACCACTGGGGGAGAGGAAGTCAAGGATCCAAGAGGCTAGACAATGGGATGAATCATCTATGTATATATAGCAATCGTCAAGAATGATAACAGGACTAGTAGTACTGGAGAGAGTGACAATGTGCCAGCAACTAAAAGATGCAAAGAAGAGGGAGTGGCCAAAGGGTAGGGAACACTATAATAAGGAGCAGTGATGGTGCGGCACAGTCTGATGCCATGAGATTCAAAGACAGGGGTTTTCAGAGAGAAGGGAGGGAAAAGGGTCTGGAAGTAGCAGTGAGGCACTAGCAAGAAGCTATTTTCCTCCAGGCTCAGTGGTACAAGGGAAAGAGAAACCAGTCACCATTTAAGAGGGCTACAGGGGAAGAAGAGTCTTCAGAGGACAGGCAGGTTTCAAGTAGAGCAAGATTAGAGAACAATCAGAGAAGAAGCTGAGGATATGAGAGATTTTGCTGATGACTGACCATAAGTCTTGGAAGCCAAAGGAGAATAATTTAAAGGTATATATTTTGGGCTTCCCTGGTGGTGCAGTGGTTAAGAATCCACCTGTCAACGCAGGGGACATGGGTTCGAGCCCTGGTCCGGGAAGATCCCTCATGCCACGGAGCAACTAAGCCCGCGAGCCACAACTACTGAGCCCACGCGCCACAACTACAGAAGCCCGTGTGCCTAGAACCTGTGCTCTGCAACAAGAGAAGCCACCACAATGAGAAGCCCACGCAGCACAATGAAGAGTAGCCCCTGCTCGCCACAACCAGAGAAAGCCCGCGCGCAGCAACAAAGACCCAATGCAGCCAAAAATAAATAAATTTATAAAAACAAAATAAACTTCTACCCCTCTCTACACACACGCGCGCGCACACCCGTATGGTAACTTGAAGTATTATCTTTTCTTAGTCTGTACCTTGTAAGGATCCTCAGGATCTACCCAGGCTACGTGAAACATGTGACGAATTTCCTCTGCCAGTCCAATTCTTGCTCCACTGTTGGCTGCTACATAGATGCGTGGGATGCCCTCTGCCCTGGCAAGCTCAGAAGCTCTGAGAAACAGCAAATCCTCCTGGGGGCCAAAGGACCCAATTCGGTATGTGATATCATTGCCAATAACAATGATATCTCGGCCTTCTGGATATTCTGGACTTTTAAGGGTCATTTTCCAAGCTACCATGCCAATCTGCAAAGGCATAAACAAACAAACAAATAAATACAAGCTTCTTACATGCAGAATTATTTTTCAGGTTACTTGAAGATATCAGACTGCACGTAGACACAACCTGCAGGTAAAGATATGCATTGCTAAAGAGCCCAGCTCCCTGCGGGAAACTAGAACAAATATTCTAGCATACTTCTCTAAGATTATGTTGAGAATAGCTGGTTTACTGTATATGTATTTCACAGTTGTCTCAATTTCTTCTTTGGGTCTGTTCGAAGAAGATGGAAAAACCAAAGTCTAAATGCACTCAGGCTATGTGTGGAAGAATACTGGGGCACTGGGAATTAAATCCGGGATGCCCTACCTTACTACCCTATCTACTAAGATATCGTTTGTGAGATTCTTTCCAAGAAATCTTTAACACACAGGAGAACAGAAAGAGGACTACCTCTCATGGACTATACAACTTTTACAACCCTGGGTCCTTTTATTGTCCTCTAATATTTGACAGATAATAGCAACATTCTTTACAGGCTTGCTTCAGGTATCTTCCATTTCTGCAAGAATTTGCTGTAGCTCAACACTGCATCCTTGTGACCATCTCTTGCTGATTTCTCCCAACACTAGAAAACCAAAGGATGCAAGTAACCAACCTCTTGCTGCACTATGATATATATAAATCTCTGCGCACTGTTCAGTAGCATCTGGCCAGCCACACAAATAAATGATACTGACTTAATAGGCAGGGGTGACATGCCTCTTCCCAAACCCTCACAGCCCTCTCCTCTTTTAATCCCCTTCTATATGAGAACTAGTCACTCCTTCTACTTGTTTGTTCGCTAGTGCCCTTTCTTTTCTACTCACTCATTCCCCAGTTAACGGCTGCAGTTTTTCATGTCTGCCTGTCTGTTTCCCTATACCTAGATAAGTAATGCTTTCCATTCTTTTTTTTTCCTGTTTCTTTCTGTCTCCCCCGCTTCCCACCGCCACCACTCACCCCCAAACACAAAGCCTACCAGACGAGCATTCCTGGTCCTGCCTAATGGAGCCCAGCCACATCTGCAGCCTTGGTCCCTCATCCCTGGGCTGCTGCATTATCACCTCATTGCGGAGCCAGCCATCAGGAAGGGCCATGAACAGATGTAAATAGCAGCATCCCTGGAAAGCCACATGCATCACCCAGACTCAACCGGGCCAGTGATCATAAGCTCTGAGTACACATTTCTCAATCCAATTGCACATCCACTGTAATCAGGCTGGTTGAAGCTTTCCACACAGCTATTTGTGATTCTCAGCATTAAGAAATATATATATATGAAACACCTACAGATAAATATAAGCTATTTAATATATACCACTGGCCAAATACAAATCAAAATCGATATAATACATAGAAAAAACATCCAGTCACCTTCTGAGGTAAGGCAGTATTACTCTATCTGCTCATTAAAGACAGAGAAAAGGAAGAAGAAACAGATCATCCAAAAAACAGCGCAGAGAAACTCCAAATATCAGGATAATTTCGGTCATAGTTTTTAAGAAGCTGATCAATATGGTGCCCACGTGGGGAAAAATATTTTAACTGCCTTCTCACGTGGCCCTCTAATCCAGCATCTCTTTTGTTTTTCAGGAAGGAAAAGCTATTTCCTCTAAATGCATTTGTAGTTAGGAAGATTGGGCTCTACACCAAATTTTATGACATATTAACTTTAGCCACCTAGGCCAGAGTAGCTTAGGTACAAGCCCAGAAGAATCTACTTTAGCATTTGCATGCGAATGCAAACACTGTGTCTATGTGGCACTGGGCAAGCAAATAACACTCTTATCTTTTGCTATTACCTGGGGACTCTGTGTCACTTGGGCAGTCAGTTCAGCAATTGGCCAGGTCATTATGCTTGCAATATTGACTGCTAATTATTAGTAGTACTTTTTAAAAAATTAATTAATGAATTTATTTTTGTCTGCGATCGGTCTTCGTTGCTGTGCGCAGGCTTTCTCTAGTTGCAGTGAGCGGGGGCTACTCTTGCGGTAAGCAGGCTTCTCATTGCGGTGGCTTCTCTTGTTGCGGAGCACAGGCTCTAGACGCATGGGCTTCAGTAGTTGTGGCTCGTGGGCTCTAGAGTGCAGGCTCAGTAGTCGTGATGCATGGGCTTAGTTGCTCCGTGGCATGTGGGATCTTCCCGGACCAGGGCTCGAACCCATGTCCCTGCATTGGCAGGCGGATCCTTAACCACTGTGTCACCAGCGAAGTCCCTTGACTTCTAATTAGGTGTCAACACAGCAGCACCAAGAACACACTACTCTTAATGTCTTTCTAAAATGTGTCCCTTATCAACTGTCCCCCTCCCCACTTAAAAAGTACCAGTACAGAATGGAGAGTGTTGTGTGAGTCTTGGTACAGTGAGATTCCTCATTGGAAGAGATTAAGTTTTGAATAAGCACAATGGATAAATCTCTAAGGAAGAATCTGTTGCTCAATTTATATTAAAAATTAGATTTTACTGCTAATCAAATGACGGGATACATAATGGTGAACATGGGCTTGGGAGTCAAACAAACTTGGATCCACATCTAAGCCCTACCACTTATTAACTGTGTGACCTTGGGAAAGTCACTTAACTTTATCGAGCTTCAATGTCCCCACATACAAAATTAAGAAAATATTACCTACGGGATTGATGAAAAACTATTAGAAGCAGTAATCTATTCTATTAACTCTAACATACAAAGTTTGCCTTTGTCTCTCCTCTCAACCTATCCAAATCTCACCCGTTCCATAAAGGTGCATTCAAATTCCATTTCCTCAGAAAAGCTTCCCCTCGTCTAAAGTGACTCCTTTCTTCTGATCACCTACTAAGACCTTCATACAGAGAATTCATTTGATAATTAACCACATGTGGCCTAGGACAGCGTTTAGCTGCCAGCTTGAACCATCATATCATCTATCCCAGTGCACAGCAGGACTCCTGCACATTTCTACACATAATATGGGAGTAATAAATCCTTGCTGGTTCCACAGTCATTTCGTTTTTTAAATGATACGTGGAAAATAGTCAACACCAAAGGCTTAGAACATCGTGCATGACTTATCTCTAGGGATCACAGAATAACAGTACTAAATATCATTAAAATAGTTTATTTTAAAAAAATAATAAGAATAATAGCTACCATTAATCGCACACTTATAACATGCTGTACTGTACTATAAATGTTAATAAATACTGATAATAGTTAGGAGGTTAAGCTGGAAAATCTGCCTGTCTTGGTTCAAATTTCAGCTTTATATGAGCTGTATAGCCTTGGACAAGTCACTTAACCTTAACCTTAACCTCAATTTTTCCAGTTATACAATGGGGATAACAATATCTTTCCGGAGGGATTGTTGAGAGGAACACCACATTAAATTAGTACAGAGCCTGGCATATAAAAGTCCTCCAATAGTAGCTATTATTATTATTAATTTTAAAAACAGCTGTTATTATTGCCATGAGAAAACCAAGGCACAGAGGACTTAAGTAACTTGTCCTATACCGAGTGTGAATGATTTATTCTTTAAAGTATGATTCACATAATTTCATTTACTAGAGAAATTAAGGAAGTATGTTCCAGACTACTGCCACTGCACTTAGCTGAAACGATATGGAAACATGAACATCAATTATAACACAAACATAAATGTCGTTGACACCTAAAGGCAATGTGGTACCCTGGATTGGATCCTGGAGCAGAAAAAGGTCATTAGTAGAAATATTGGTGAAATCCAAAACAAAGTCTGTATTTTATTTAACAGTATGGTATTATACCAATGTTAATTCCTTAGTTTTTATAATTATAACATGGTTATATAACGGAATAATGTTAGGGGAAGCTGGGTGAAGGTTAATGGAGGTTAAATGGGAACTCTGTATGATTTTTGTAACTCTTCTGTAAATCTAACATTATTTTAAGATAAAAAGCTGAAAAAATAAATGTCATGATAAAAACTTTTTTAGAGGGAATATATTGACTAGTGATGTCATTGTTAGTGTTCTGTTCAGCCTTATAAAATGGTGGCTATGAAGACTATGAACAGTATTTTAAAATACCCATGATGTAATGCTAAATTTAAAGAAGCAGGATAACAAAATTGCATGCATACCATAATAACTCTGAGAGGCAAAACGGTGTGGTAGTCAAGGGCACAGACTCAGAAACTATATTCTACAAATCTGAATCTAATGTAATCTGACTCTGACAGAATAGAGGTTCAGTCAGTTTTCTAGCCACACAACCTTAGGTAAGTTAGTAACCTCTATATGCCTGAGTTTCCTCATCAGTAAAATGGGGTAATAATAACCTATTGTATTAAGTCTGCTGTGAAGACTAAATACATGTTAAATCTTATAGTAAGTGTTACAACACACGCACACATGCATACACACACTATCTCTATCTAAAAGCTTGTTGGGGGCTGGGGGGAAGGGAAATAAAGAAACATAGCAAAATGGGATGATAATTATTTAGGATGATGGGACTGTGAATTTTTTCCCCATTTTCCAAATTTCTTTAATGTGTTTATGCCTTCATAACTTAAAAATTTTATAAATTAAAAAGGGAGGGCTTCCCTGGTGGCGCAGTGGTTGAGAGTCTGCCTGCCGATACAGGGGACACGGGTTCGTGCCCCGGTCTGGGAAGATCCCACATGCCGCGGAGCGGCTGGGCCCGTGAGCCATGGCTGAGCCTGCGCGTCCGGAGCCTGTGCTCCGCAACGGGAGAGGCCACAACAGTGAGAGGCCCGCGTACCACAAAAAAAATTAAAAAATAAATAAATAAAAAGGGAGAAAAAACTACCGAATACTTCTTCACTGGGTAACAGGTACATGGGAGCTTATATTATTATCTCTAGTGCACATTTGAACATTTTCACAGTGAAAAAAAAAATTTTAAGGAGGAAAAAAAAAATCTCACCAACCCAACGTATTTCTCATGTTTTAGAGGAACTGACTCTAAGTTTTAGTTATACTACAACAGATCACATTTATATAAAATTTAAAGAGAGGAATAAACATATGAAAACTTAAAATCAAGACTCACCTTAAAGGGAGAAGAGTCTCAAGAACTGTCTTAGTCTGTTGGGGCTATCCTTTCCTTTTTTAAAAAGAAATGCTCTGCAATGATGTGGTATAATGTAAACATATGTATATATAGGTTTATACAATATTAATATCTCTACCTTAGAAGTACTGCCTCAGTGTTTTTCTGGTCTGATAGTTAAATACATATTTATACTTTTAAAGTCAATATTTGTACAATAGACAAGAACAGTGCCTATCAGCTAAATACATATTTAGGACTGTACCACATGTACTCCAAACATGTACTAAAATCAAAAGCTTATATTTATACAGAGCCTTTCATCTTGAAGGGGGCTAAAGAGCTTTACAAACATGTACATAAAAGGACATTTGCACTGATAGGCAGACAAGATATCAATTCACCCGCTCCCCTATTTCTTCCAGCAGTCTGGGGTAGGAACACATGGTGTCAACAGATGCAGGTCTGTAACAGCTGCAAAGACATGTAACACAATAATCCACTATACCCAGTCACTGAAAGAGGGCTTGCAGCTCGAGAACAGCAACTGCTCTCCTCCAGTGCAGAAGCACCACGGCCATTGCCAGCTTTGTGTTTTTAAATTATTCTCTACCAAACTCAACTAATCACCTGACAAAATTGAATTTGATACTGGAAATGGTTTCTGAATGCAAAGTACTTTGTCTGATGATGAAAACTAGTTTGAAAAACGCTTTCCTCTGCCCTTGTTAGATTTAGAAAAAGAAAAGGGGGTCACAACATTCAGGAGAAATGGTTCAAAATATTCTATCTAAGAATAGCTTTGTCTCAGAGGATTGGGTCATTACTTCAGAAGACAGTCATATTTTCCTCCCATTTAATTAGGACACCGTAAGTTTTTCAGTCAAATTACTTTATATGGGGTCTATCTATATTATACACACAATGGAGGTTTTATATTGAAAATTCTGCAATCACTATATAAAAGCATACACAAGTGTGACAATGTGATTAGGAATATGACATTCACTGACTTCACCTAAGCCAAGCTGCCCTGTATGTTAACTTAAAAATAACAACCGAAGGAAGTTCCATCACCGGATCCTCTTGTTTCAGCTTCTCTCTCCCTCCAACGTTTCTATGCAATAAAACCTAGTGAAAATGACACTCCAGGACTAAGGGCTAAGGACGACTAAAGGGCTAAGGAAGCAACAAAGTGAGAACATGTAGCCTGAAAGGGGCTTGTCAGAGTGGCTGGGTTTATGGTCTAACGAGTGTCAGACTCGGGCTTTTGGTCCCTGGCAGTGCCACTGACTTCTTCCCTGGCCATTGTCTTGCTGAGAGAGGCATGGACTAACCAAGTGGTTCTAGGGACTTACCGCCAATTACAGTTTCATTAACATAGCCATAAATCAGTTTTTAAAATATCTAATTTCAGATTATTTTTGATAACAGAGCATTCCAATTAGCAGGCTTCTTAGGTGTAGGATTATCCACCTAAACTAATTACCTTAAAGTGAGAAAGGGAAGAGGTTCAAAAGAGTTACCGTGAATAAGTTAAGGATCAGCAGAAATAAACATTTGTTTTCCTTATACAAGTTCTAAGGAAGAAGATATTTCTTTGGCCACAGTCTGATCCTGGAATAAACACGCGCAAGCAAGGGAGGAGGGGATGGGGCGGAGAAGGCAAGCAGAAGAGAACAGTCTTATTTAACTGTTTTTATGTGGGTAAAATGATTTGTGCTACAGTATTTCCATAAGAAGTGGGACCATTATTTTCCTGTAGAAACACATTTGGTTTGAAAAGTATCACTGGACAGGACGTGAAAATCAAACCGAATGAATTATTCACAACCTCCGATCAGAGGTGATCATTATTTCTGATGCTCCAAACAGTGATTAGGATTCTGCCCTGAGATGTCATTTTCTCGCTGAGTAACACCAGTGATACAGAAAGGCATTATCTATCTATTCATATGTGTATTTTTTCTCCTGGGAGGACCTCGGTTTAATGTTGCTATAACAGATAATAAAAACATGATAATATTAACATTTATTCTGATGACGCCCATAAATGCCATTAGTCTGACACAAAGTGTCAACACTAATCATGACCCCAAATTAACACCAAAATTGACATCAACATTAATTGTACTATCAGTGTGAATAGAAGGTACAAGTGTACATATGCACATGTATACACCTGCACTTTCCAAAGCTGCTGCTACCACAAAGTAAAACAACAATATTTAAGCTAAATAAAGAAATCTGAAGGGAAAGCTAAGGGGCACAACAGGACAGGAATTTGTTGTCAAGGATGTAAGAAGCATTCAAGTCTAGCTATGCCGTGGGAAGTAGAAAGGGAGTATCTTTGCCACAGCTGCCTTTCTTATACCTCCACACTTTGAGTTCATCGGTAATAATATCTTTCTATATGGACCTAAACACAGGTTAGACTGTGGTTGAGATGTCGAAGCTTTATTTATTTTCCATGCTGAAAGTCTAAAAGTTGAGTGTTTCTGGCAAAGCCTCCAGTAGCTATTGTGCTACTACTGCTAATGCTGGGAAGATGACTATCCGACAAGGCTCTGGGGCAGAAATATAAAGAATCCTAGAACGTTAGAGCCGAAACAGACCCAGGCAGCATCTGCATCATGAAGATGAAAAAACTAAGATCCAGAGAGAAGAAATATGAACTTGAGTTCCTTTTCAGACAGATAACAAAATGCTACCTTTCCCCCTTCCTTTTGTATGTTGGATGGAATACTTCACTTTTAATTAGATACCATCAAAAAATAATTACAATTTTAACTTATATTAGAACCTTGTGGGGAAAAAAAAATACATCATGAAATATTAGAAAATACTGTATAGGTCTTAAAAGGTATACTTTTAAACCATAAGGCAATGCAATATTTGACTTAATTTGTGCCATTCAGAAAAAACATGCTGAAAAAATGTCAACGCCTTCCATGTTGTATTATCTTCTGGATATCATATTCCATTGCCTAGTGTCATGTGAGCACATAAAGGAGCTGAAAACAATTTTCTTAACAGCTGAAAAAGTCTTTTTTTCATGCTTGGATAATTCAAAAATGGCTGAACAAACTTACCTCAACCCTTCTAAAAAGCGATAGAAGGATAAGAAAAATATCATTTTTAGAGCAAAAACTTTTCTTCCCAAAGGTAATTCTTTGAAAATGTTACCAAAGATTAGAAATAATAATTTTAAACAGGGGAATTGTTTCTTCCTGTACTATTTATATGCTTGAAACCACAGTAATTTTACACATGTACACACAATGCTTTAATAAACATACCAATTTTTAAAAACACATGCAATGGAGCACATACAAGCCAGTGGTATTTGAGAAATGGGGTGCCGGAGTGACTGGTTGATAGGGAAATTAACCAAGCTGGCCTACCACAGTTCAGAAAGCCTCCCCCATTAATCATGTAAACGAATGTTGAACTCTGATGCTCCACGCTACACTTCATCCTCTGGTGTCATCTGTTGCTGTCCTGATGTTCATTATTGCCTCTTGTTGGAGCTGTAAAATTTCTTGACATAGGGTACTATATCACACCCTTTTTCTGTAAAATCTTAAAAATTAAGATGTATGAAAATGCTGGCAAGTTCATCCTTTTGTTTAAAGGCTAACTTTAAGGACTTACTTTTGAAAGGCACTGAGGAGCCCTCCGCAAGTGCTGCTTTGGTTGGCCAAGGGATGCATTAGGATTTTCAAGGTCAGTCAAGCTCATTGGGCCTTGGTTTGCTACTAATGAAATAAGTCAAAATCAACTAATCGACCCGATGAGAACTCTCCAGCTCCAATAACAGACATTAAGAAGGAATTTGAAGAAAAATATATACATCCCAGAAGAACAGTGTTAGGAATTCATTAGAAGTAATTCCACGGCAGAAAGACCTAGCTTTCAAAAGTAGCCTCAATATTTTTCTAATGAGGGACTCAACTTTGGTTCTGAAGAGCATTTCAGACGAAGACTTGTAGCCAAACACACTCACTAAGAATGAGGCTAAAAGAAGAAAAGTGCACAATAATTTTAAATAAAACGATCTTACCATGTATTCCGTAATATGTCTTTTTCTGTACTTGAAATTCCTATCTTGCTAGGCTAAAAAGATTCAAAATTGGTTTTTTAAAGTCCTTGATGAAAAATAAGGTAAGTGCAAATTATGAATGTTTATATATAATCAGTGGAATGTGATACTTTTCTGCCGAGGATCTCAAAGCACTTAGAAACATTCTCCCATCTTCAGGGACAGATTGGTGGCAAGGACCATTAGTCTCTTTTTATAACTTGAACAGTCAGTGCACAGACCATGATCCTGTTTTTCAGATCTGCTTTTCTTGGGTCTATTTCAGAGCTCACCTTCAGCATGCTACAATACAAATATGCCTCTTTTCCAACACACATCTAAAAGACTGATATGGACTCAATTTCCACACCCAGCATGAAAAGGTAAACTGATTTCAAAAGAATGAAACAAAAGCACAGGAAAATACATCTAAATTACTTCCCATTCATGGAGCTATTCTGAGGTTAAATCGAGTAAAACAATAGGCAAAAGGCTAATGTTAAACTAGAAAAATATTTGGGTTTTGTTCGCATGAGAAATGGTCAACCCTTTCCTTACTCAACTCAAGCCCACAAACGCTCTCTCCAGTCAGTTTCAAAGCATCATGGATGGCACTAGAATTTAAGTCCAGGATAGCCCAAGCAATTCCTTTGAGAGTATGGAAAATGTCAACCAAGTGAATTAAGACAGAGGGTTATGGTGGTTTTTCTAAAATAAGAGGTCCTTTGGGTTAAGAGGTCCAGCCTAAGAACTGTCAAAATAGATCTACTAATTAATTTCTTCCAATCTTTCAGGCTTACATAAGCTTACCAACCTCCTTTCCCTATCCAACTCCTAAATTTTATTTTTGTTTTTATACTCAAATTAGAGATTTCAAAGGATTATAGCAAAAATAAGTGAGACGCGGTGTCAAAATGGTAAGATTTATTTAAGCTAGTCAATAGATGCAGGGATATTTGTCATATCACTCCATATTTTTCTGTAAGTTTGAAATATTTTATAATAAAAAAAGTTAAAGAGATAGTTACACCTTCGTGGAACTGGACAACAGTACCTTGCCAACAATTAGACGACAGTTAAATACAGGCAAGGCTGAACAGTTCTAGAACTGAATTCTTAATCCCCACCATTTCATCCCCCAGAACATAAAGCAGGACTGAAACCAAGATACCAGTCATAATGGCAGCTAGCCTTCGAACTTTAATTTATACTACTTATTTTCCTCCTCGATCATCCTCTTTCTAAAAAATGTTTCCTGTAAAAATGTGCAATCATGATGTAAGATTCAACAGATCTCCACCCAAAGGGTTAAGAGAGCAATTGCACATTGTGGGAACACTAGGCAAAGCCTACCATACCAACTGAAAAAAAAGGGAAGGATACTGCTGGATTTGCCTCACCAAACAGGGCAATTCAAGAGGCTTATCTGAAGGCTAGGCTGCTGAGAAGGAAAAACCCTGACACCTAGTGCCCATCTTAAAAAACGAAGTCTTGGAGCCACTACAATTTTAAGCCTGGCAGTGTGTGTGGAGGTGACCATCAAATTGCATTCAATCTGGAACATACTTAACTCTCAGAAAAATTTTAAGGAAAAAACGTAATGCCATGCAAGAATTCCAGTCTCTAACTACCAATCCTTTTTGGAGTACACATCCTAAACCTAATTATCATATCTGCTTCTAGACACAGCATCTTCTCATCGCAGATTTTCATTACGACAGGAGCAATGAGAGGGAATGGATAGATTCATATTGTTAAAAAGCCCATGTTCTGAAACAGTAAGGAAAACAGGGTCCTCATTTCTATCCACACTAATTTTGCTATAAAAGGTGCCCGTCTATCGTATCTTTCAGCATTGCCCAATTTGGAGATTCATCATCTAGTTCACAGAGCAGTTAAAGGAAATATAATAAAAGAATGCTAATAACATTTCAGAATATATAAGAACACAGTCTCAAGAAGGCCAGTGCTTTCTTTGTCCTACCAGGCAAAGTTAAGTTGTTCTCCGTCAAGTCGGTTACAGACGTTGGCTTGATCTTAGCCTGAGCCTTTTAATAACAGGATTTGGTGCGAAAAGCAGCTACATTGGATTGTGAACTGTTACTCAAAGTGTTCCCACCTACAATTACAGCTTCCACCAAATGATCAAAACAGGTTAGCGAACTGGCAGGAAAATGAAAACAATTCCCCCCAAATTGAGAAGCGGTGAAAGTAGAACTGTTGGTTAGCTGCGCTTCTTCTCTATCCAGGCTCAACAGCATACACTCATCTAGCTGCGCATTTACATACAGTGCCCATCACAGGAGCATGAAATCAGTTTAGTCTACGTTGCAATCACATTTTCCTCAATTTTCATCTTTACTTGAAACGATTAAAAAAAAAAATCCTAGACAACTTATCTTTGGAGCTATTTGCAAGGAGCGCAGTTCACAGATTTGGTGTACATCTTTTTTATTCCTACTCTAAATTCATACTAAATGCAATGCCATTCAAATCTGACAATGAGAAAAATGTGTTCTCCTATACCTTTCATCACGCATAAGGTGGCATTCCTTCAGTTACATCTCTCTCAGTGGGGAAGGGACAACTAGGAAAATAGAAAGGAGAGAGTAGCTAACATCACATCAGAAAAGCTCTCTTTTGCCTGCTTTTAACTCGGCCACAATGTTCAAAATGCAGGTCACATCTCTGCTGAAACAGCCAATATTCTTCCTCAAATGGCAAACAAGTTACCTAAAACTAAATGGAACTGAACTGTTCCAAGTCCTGGTCCCATCACCTTTTTACCTATTTACTGTCCTGGAAAAAAAATCGGGAAGAAAGACTGGTTACCCACACAGCCGATGGTATGATAAGTGCAGGCTTTCTGCCTTTGATTACGGGGAGAAGCATCTCAATTCACGGGGAAACTCTGCAGGAATCTCTTGTTTTACCTGTATTCCTTATACCCATGTGCTAGCTTTGAAACCCAGAAACTCCAATCCTTCAAGGTAATGCAATATCACCCACCATGATGACCTGGTGGAGCTGTCACCTTTGGAGAACACCTCATTATGATGATTTAATGGCTACGTAGCACTGACGCATTTACATTGAGCCTTGGCTCTCAGAAGATTAACAGGTCAATCTTTTATTCCTTTTTCTAATAAAACTATTTCTCAAGGCTCCGTTAGATGCCCATTCTCTTTGGGATAGGACTGATTTGCTCCCAATCTCATCAACATGAGCTCTTTTCCTTCCCCTCACATCATTCTTGGGGTAATATGTAGAGTGCCAAGCTCATGACAAACTTGTCTCTTTGGCCAAAGAAAATTAAACGGCAATTGCTGAAAGTCAACTTGCCTTGATAAAACTGGGCTCAGCACGAGGAAATACATCCTCCTGACACCTCGTCATCTCTTAGGCACAGCTGTCCCTCAGAGTTCTGACTGCTGAAACTCCATCTTTAGATTGGTCAGTCACTCAGTGGACATGCTTCATTGTACGTTCAAGCTCTTGGTAACCGAGTTGGATACTAATACCCCAACCTCATTCCTGTTGTGCAGGACCCTATAATCTAGCTAAGGCCACTGACTGACTTCACCAGCCACGCCGGGCATTAGTCACTAAGTGCTCACAAAAGAAATCAGTCTCACTCCTCCTGAGCTCAAAGACTCAGAAACAGCAAGCTGACACTCAGCTTCAATCCTAGTCAACCATTTGAAGGAAAGGAAAAGAGAACAAAGAAAACAGGCAACTAAGGAGGGAAAAGAGGAGGACAAGAAGAAAGTAAGAACTGACAAAAAGCAAAAAAAATTTCAAATACTATTAGATTTCTAGATTTCAAGATTATTATTAAAGCATTGGGCAAAGGAAAACATGTGGTCCCTGTATTGACGCTACTACTCATAGCCCTAGTCCTATGCTGCTGTTTAAGACATCCTTTTGCACCAAGGTTTGTTGGGTCTTAAAAGGGTTAAAAAAAACGTTTAATTTTTTTTTTTATTCGTGTGTGTGTGTGTGTGTGTGTGTGTGTGTGTGTGTGTGTGTGTGTGGTCTTTGGGTACAGAGTCCCGTATAATAAGACTATTTGTATTCATACTGGCAGAGTAAACACTACATGTTCATGCCCAGGCAGCTCTGTGCTTGTAATTTCAGCAAGAACAGAGCTCTGTCCCTCTGGGACTTCACTATTCCCCCAGTCTCCGTTCGCTCAAACAGAATGAGAGCAGAGAGAAAGCAGGACAGAAAGATCATGGCAAGAGGTTTCACACAGCACTGCAGCTAGCTTTCACGTGGCCAAAAATCTCATTTTGTGTTTTAATTACATTAGTTAAAAGCGTTTTTCTCGCAGTCCCCTGTTCACAAGGGTGCCTTCCACTCCTGAAGACTCCACTGTTCAATGAATCAGAATTTAAGTCTAGCACAATGAAGCTTTTCTTTGCTGCTGAGGGGTTCACTAAGTAGATGCTACACACAGTGGCATAAACCTCTGCCGCAACTTTGTGTGTTAATGAGTATACAGACACCTACTCTCGTCAACATTCTACGCATCCTTTCTCCCCAGCCTCTCGCCTTTGCTACTAGATTAGAAGAACTCCTACAAGTCTGATACTCTCCATCGCGTCCAATGCTTGCATCCATCTTAATACCAAACCATCTACTTTTGGCAGCCACTGGTGTACCTGCTGAACAACCACGTACCTTGTACATATAGGAAATGTTTTTGAAAAAGATACTGCGTAAAATGGGAAAAAATTGCATTTATCCCCAAAGGTCTACCCAGTCTGTTTATGGTGAACACTCAGATAGAGATTACTCCTTCTAAGGAACGAGATTTATCTAGGGATTACATTTAAGGTTAAAATAAAAACATATCTCATTTTAGGCTTATTACTGTTGTTATCACTGTTGTTATAACTGTACATTAGAAGCATAGTTAGACTCAGGAAGAATCTCAGTGCACTGAGGAGGATGTGGGGTATAGGGCAGAATACGACTGTACATCATTAACAGTGTACTACAGGAGAAAGGAATCCAAAGCTAGAAAAGGCACTCCTGGATAACTATCAGACACGGGTTCTCTGTTACCTCCTTTTATGTTTAAACCCCTGGTTCTGATTGGGCCCCTTTAAGAAGAAAATATTTACCATGCTCACGACAGTACCGGATGAAATTACCTGAGCACGAAAAAACATATCAAAAATTGTACACCAGTATGCAAAGTAAGTATCCAAATAAGGAAAAACATCAAGAAACATTCTAAATGCTTTTATTATAGAAAACTCTCAAAATTTCAAACATATACAAAAATAGAGAAAATAATCTAGTCCTATGTATCTATCACCTTGCTTCAGTTAACAACTCATGTTCAATCCTGTTTCACCTGTACTCCCACATTCACACCCCCTCATTATCCTGAAGCAAATCCTAGAGATTAGATCATTTTATCTATAACTATTTTAGTATGTATCTCTAACAGAAAACAATACTTTTTTAAAAAGCAAAATTGTAATAGCATTTTAAAAACATGTAATACCATTATCACACTTAAAAAACTACTGATAATTCCTTGCTATCCAGTCAATGTTCTCTGGCTAAAGAATTCTACCAACAGGACTACTATTTCTACCAATAGGACTACTATGCTGCCTATGCCACTCAGATCTTAATACTATTTAATGACCAGCCCCATGGAAAGCTGGTACTAGTGGGCACAAAGATAAGAAAGGGGAGAGGGGGACGCAACTACTTGCCTCATTTCCTCCTGGAAGCCTGTTCATGTGGACCAGTTGACCTTGATCATCCAACACAAGCTCAGTGTACGTCAGCATGTCTGAAGGCAGAGGGGGTGATGGAAGGAATGCTTGAGTGGACATAGACTCCCAGAGTTTGATCAGGGACTAAAGGAGGAGAAAAGTTTGACTAATCAGTAACAATTAGCATTTCAACATGAACAAAATAAATATTAAAATATCGTCAGTCTAGTTTTGCTCTTTCTTTTCCAAATGTTCTGCTGAGTGTCTAAACGTTAGACCAAATTCTAGAGCTCTCATTCTCAGTTGAAATAGATTTGTAATTGTCTTTAACATAATGTTTTTTACATGCCAAAAATCAGGCACTTTTCCAACAACATCAAACTACTGAGTGATCATGAATCAGAATGAACCGGTCCCTCTTTAAAAAAGAGAAATCCTAGAGAAACTTGGCTACAGAAGAATAACCAGGAAAGTGACATGACACTCAGCTAATACAAAGTAAACCCAAGAACACAAGAATAGAGTTTCTACTAGAGGTTCAGGGGAAGCATCCTCTTTCTAATATCTTTTCAAAGCTACAGGCCCATACACGGGAATTAGCTCACTAGAGGTGTATGACTGTAAATGTGCAAATCAAGTCTGCTCAAATTTGAGAAAACAGAGAGACACACCTATCATTTTAAAACGATTTCAATTTCCACTCCCAACTTCATGTTACCAAAAATATTGCTGCATGAAGTGGGAACTAGTTTAGTTGTTTCTCGGCTTGCCTCAAAGCAACATTTCAAACCAATATGACTCATTCATACTTACAAGTCCAAATCACTGTGTTTATGTCTATTCTATAGGAAGAATTATATAGGATGTGATTTCTCTTTATGGCACTGGCACTGGGGAACAGAATCAACACTCAACTTCTAGGCTAACAACGCCGGTAATACTGAACGAAGGCAGCTATGTTTCAAGGGAGAGACCTTGTAAACAAATGGTTACATAAAGGAAATCTCTTGTATTTCTGAATAATACAGGAAGTACAGAAAGACTATTTACTAAGACCGCATGTATTACTTTATTAAAATTCAAATGTGGTAACAATGGTATTTTTGACTAGGAGACTTGGAAAAATCCTATGTTCACAGATTTTTTTAAGGACAAATTCAGTATTCTTTCGATACACTAGTTTTTATTCAGCTATAATAAATCTCCCACAAAAGAACTGATAATTTAAACTGTGTACCATGAACTCTATATCTATTTGTATATGTTATACATTGATTCTCATCATATTAACCTAGGTTATCAGTTAGAGACCTGGGTTATCTTGGAAAATAGGAAAACGAGAACTCGAGTTTCAAATCTCTTTTTGATTTGAATATAGGCTTTGGAAATAGACACCTAAATGTAACTCCTTACAGCGGTCATCGTAAACTACCATCGCAGGCATGTGGTCTCAGTTTACTCTTTTCTACTCAACAGAGGCCTCTATTCTCACCATTCTTCCTGTTAATTCATAAAGAACCACCCAACATCTGAGTTGGCAGTCACAATCCCAAAAGAGATAGAAGTGAGAACAGTGTCGAGATATTTCCTGCCTTTTGGAAGCGCCCTATTCCAGTCTAAGCTGCATCTGATGAAAATTCAGGAAAAATCTTGCCTCTTTGGCACATGTCAGATCTCCCCCACCGTTAGCCACCTTTACCTGCCGAAACATCTCTGGGATATCATATATGTATGTTGTCCCTAAGGACTGTGCCTGGAACCTCTTTGATTGAAGCAGGTCTTTGGTCACATATGGAGTGTTGATTAACATTCCATGTAATGGTCCCTGTTTGTCTCCGTATGCCTGAAACATGATCTGCAGGAAAAAAGACGATGGCATGGAGAGTTAAAAGACAGGGGGAAAAAGTCAGATCAGCTGCCTAGAGGGACTTTTCTTCACAAATGTTACTTCTTGAAACACATTTTTGGTGGGTTGAGTAGCTAAGATATGCCGCTTAACATTGGGTACATGGTGCTCTCACCTCTCTACAGATTAACCAACTCCAAAAGATGGTAAGTAACCAACCACACATCATACTTTTGAAATCAACAAGAAAGCACAGTGTAAGTTTCACATTTCAGAGACAGACTGACAATGCTTGCCTTCTAAAGTGACTTGAATCCCATATATTCAAAAACAAAGCATGTCAACTAACCAGCTAAGCAGTTCTAGTATTTAAGTTGAGGAACAGCTAAGCACTAAAGAGAATTCTGTTCTTTCCCCAGTGGTAGAAGGCCAGGTTGAGGCTCTACCAGGTCACCTACACTTTAGTCTATTTGATTAGAAGGTGCTTCATAAGTACGATTAGCTATATAAAGGCTTCAAAAATTTCTGACACAAATGGATTTCATCCATCCATCTAGCTAGCTAATTCTTGTTAGCACATAAGACACAGGCTATAGTAAAAAAGAAAAAAAAATTTATTAAAATATATATATAAAATATACATACATATTTCCCCCAGTATACTATGTCTACAACTAGTGAATAGCTCCTGCAATACCTATATTGTCACATAATAAAATCACTACACCAGTTTTTAATTATTTTAACTCAAATATTTCTAGAAGAGTACTTCATATTTCATATATTTAGACAGTTTTATTTGCTTATGAATATTTATAAGGGATGCCATTATTTCAATTCAATTAATATTTATTGAGTGCCCAGAGGTTGTATGACACTAAACTAGGCACCTTATGCATGAATACACAAAACATAGATTCCCAATGCAGTGAATACAAATGCAGATTGGGATGTGAGGGTATGTGTATATACCCACATACTTATTCAGGCCTTAAGTCTACCACTAATGAATAGATTTGCAGATCTGCTAAACAGGCATTAGAAGAGAATTAAGTACTCTCCTATATCCTGGGTACAGTTCAGTTAAGTGAATGCTTAGCCCTTTAGATCAGAGGAACAAATGTGTTCTACTGACTTGTTAATCAGGTCCTATTCTGGGCAAAACTTGTCTTGGGCTGCTTAAAGCCCACCAGAATGGAGCTCCCAATCCTCTTGCACATGACCAATGAAGAAAGTCACCAGGTGGGAGGTAGAATTAGCATTGTCTTAGTAATGTGAGAGGTAGAAATAGTAATGTTTCAAGAGATTCAAAGTGTTACGTGAGGCCAGGGTGTTAGTATGTGAAAACTGGACTTAAGAGGAGATAACCCAAATCAAAATAAGAAAAAAAGGAGCCAAGGCAGTAGGTTCTTGGAACTACATTCCAAGTACATACCTATAGGTCTTATCTTTCTATTAGATAGAAAGATAGGTACAGTTTTGCAAGGTCTGGAATAAAGTCAGGCTGGTCATTTAAGCAATATAACTGTAGGTACTTTCACTGCTGGTGGGAATTTAAAATGGTACAACCTCTTTGGCAAACAGTTTGGCAGTTTCTTATAAAATTAAACATACACTTACTATGACTCAATAATTATACTCATATATTTACTCGAGAGAAATGAAAACATATCTACACAAATATTTGTAAATGAATGTTCACAGCAGCTTTACTCAGAATAGCCCAAACTGGAAAAATAAAGCCTCAAATGTCCATTGACAGGTGAATGGATATAAAAATTTTGGTATATTCACAAAATGGAACACTACTCAGCAATGAAAAAGAACATACCCATAATCCATGCAACATGGATGAATCTCAAAAACACTATGCTGAGCAAAAGAAGCCAGACACAAAATAGTACCTATTGTCTAATTTCATTTATATGAAATTCTAGGACAGGCAAAACTATAATAATAGAAAACAGATCAGTGGATGCCTAGGGCTGGGGCTGCAAAGGAGAATAAGAAAACTTTTGAGGGTGTCAAGGGTTCTCTATCATGACTGTGATGGTAGTTACACAGGTGTGTGCAATTTCACAATGAATTAAACTGCACACATAAAATGAGTGCATTTTATTACATGTAAGTTCTATCTCAACAAAGTTGATTTTGAAATGTGTATTTCCCTCTTACACTACACATTGGAAATCAACTGATTTATGCAGTGGATTACTCAGATCTCTCTACTATGACTGCCTGACATCAGTGTTCACTACAGCTAATTCCACAAAGACTATACAAGGGAAATAAGACAATCTGAAACTCAAGCCAGTCAACCTTGCTCCTTGTTGGCAGAAAGAATAAAAAATTATTCTGGAGCAAGAGGTTGATAGCAATGGACAGCATTGGAAGCCTCTGAATGGTCACTTATCTATCTACGTTGTCTATGTTAATTCCATTTTCTACTATAATGGCCATAGTAATTAAAACTGGTAAAGTATATGTTTTACAAGTTCATGAAAACAGGTACACATTTTGTTTATCACACACTTTTCACCAGAGGCCATCAAAAGGGCTTCTCTTGCAAAACAATCTCTGATCCCTTCTAATCTGCTCCCTTAGAGCCTGGTACTTACTTATGATGGCACAAATCATAATCATACAAGAGAGAAACTAATTATCCACCTTCTTCCATCATGAGGTAAATTTCTTGAGAGGAGAGACCACTTTTTAATCTTTGTATCCACTGCTTGGTACATTATACGTGGTCAATAAATGTTAAATTGATGAACAAATGAATGAATGATACCCATGGTTCTATATTGTTTTAAATTCATATAATGACTCACTAGAGCAAAGAAAGGGAAAAAACAAATTGGCAAGAAGCATCAAGTAGGCTTTCAGGGTGCCAGAACTGAGTTAGAAGCTGTTCCTTTTGTGGTCTCCCTCCTCTAGTCATGGGCTTGAGCTCACGCTTGGCAATGGCTGTTGAATCTCAACTGAAGAGCCTCAGCGAGACCCCCTTCCTTCAGGGCTTACTAAACATGCCAGACCCATGGGAAGAGGGGTGCTCCCTCAGGCTAAAGGCAGCTCATTCGTTCTTTCAGATACTTAGTGAGTGCTTATTTTGTGCCAGGCATAGTACTAAGCCCTGATTGAAGGCATCTGCTCCTTTCATGCCCCTGTGTCACAACTACCCAGCATGAGGGAAATCTAAGAGCTTTCTAATAAAAGAAAGGCAGGGGGAATAGTTATGAAGAACAAACGTATTTATCAAAAACATTAAAATCTCAAGTGGCCATCTTATTTTTCACAAGAATAGATCTGCCTTGAAGCCACTGCAGGAGTTAATTAAAAACATCCCTGCCCATGGAAAGCTTTGACTGAAAATGTCTTTAAGGTTGTCCTGAAAACATCAAATGCAGCAAAAAATTATTGAATACTCTTTCTCTTGCTCACCCCTTGCACTCTTGTGCACACTTTCTCTCTGTTTTAACTGTTCACTTCTCACGTGATAGGTTTCTCTGACCATCTAACTGGGAATCAAAGCACAAAATGAAAGGTCGCTCTGACAACTGTCCAAACCTAGAATTTTCATCTTCAAAATACCGGCAAAAAATATCTTTTCTTACTGCTGTTCCCAGATTTAAAAGGACATATATAAAAACAAGAGACACATAATCTCTTTCTGTCACCCAATGCATAAAACAGAATGAGACCTTCGTGTACACATACAAAGGAGCAAGTTCATCCTTTAATGAGAAGAGAGGCACTCCCCAAGTTCAGGCCAGAGACCTACAATTAACATCCCAGTTCTTAAAAAGATGTGAGCAACGGTGAACTGACCTAAATCCTGTATCATAGCAAATGGCCCAAATATTGAGAAACCAAGGTGGTAAAACAGATTAAAAGGGAATTCTCTGTTATCACAGAACCAATCTACTTAGAAAGTCACTTTCCATTTTCATATTCTCAATTTTTCTATCTGAAAAAATGGGTTAAAGTTTGCCACTTTGCTCTTTTATAGATATATGATACTCTGAACTCTTTGAAGGAAAGATAATGTATGTAAATGGAATAAAGGGCAAGTAAGATAAAGTCACTGCTTGATATTGCTAAAGCTATGGTTATATTACGCTGAAACCTTCCTTCTTTGAGATAGTTCATATTTCAACAATTCCCCTTCCTTTACTTGCCAGTGAGTGGTCTAAATAGGCTGAAAATGGGAACAAGGACAAATCAGATCAGAAAAGACAAGACTGCTCAAGTAGCCGAACAGCCCTCTAAAACAGAGCCCTGGACTGCACAGTTACCTGTGGAGTCAGGTGCACTTGGCACCTGTAGGGCCCACCAATACATGACCAAAGGTTAAGGGTCTCATAACATCCATGATTAGGACAGTGGCACATCTTACGGGGCAAATGAAGTGTTTCAAATTCATGCAACCATTTAAGCTAAGAGAGGATAACCCCACTAGGTGAAACAATGGGATTTGTGAGTTTGGGTCTTTCTGTAACAAGTGGCTTCTCTCTAGGACCAAGTCAAAACTTTGAGGAGCCTGCTTGACTACTGTACCTGTGCGGTCCTGGAGTCAGTCACTTCCTTGTACAGGCTGATGTCCAAGTAATAGCCAGACTCGTTTGTCAGGAAGAGGCGGATGGGAATTGCTTTTCCAGTTGGTGTCAGGCGAATGTTGATTTTCAGTTCTGCCTGGAGGACACGTAACTTCCACAGCCGACTTCCATAGCGCATTACCATGCTCCGCACAGACTCCTCAATCTGACACAAACACAACGCCAAGCACAAAACTTAAATCCCTTGTAACTAGGACCTGTTTTGGGTCTGCCCATCTTTGGGAAGGGAGGAATGGGAAAAGATGCTGGCTTCCGGAGATGTGTCCTCCATGCATTCCTTACAAAAAGTCACAGAGTTTCTCCCCAACCCTACTCTTGCTTAGAACAAGTCAGGGACAATTTCATGCTGGCCTGGCATTTGAGTGGTTTTCTCTGGCTCACGACACCCAAATCCGCGCAACTCCCTTCCCCTTTCCCAATTATATTCATATTGTATGTCAAAGATCTGCGATATCTAAAATTACAAATGGGATTTAAGAGAAAGCCCCAAATAAGAATAAAATCTCTAGTTAAACAGCTATTAAGTAGCATTTATATGCACAGTAACTATGTTTCATTGCACTTTCAGGACCTTAAATCAGCATAGCAATTACCACCATGAGCTTTTTTCCACACAATTTTATAAAACTTTATAATATATGCTTCTTGGTAAATTGCACAAATTAAAGAAAGGCAAGTTGTAGGTGGTGCTAGAATGTTCTCTCTAAACAGAGCTCTGAAACTTGGTCACTGCCAAGTCCAACTGGGACTTAAGTAGATGGGGCAGATGTTCCCTCGTTGCTCTAAGCTTTATATCAAGACAGCTTAGTGCCCCTAGTTTTCAGGGGTTGGCGAGTTATTTTAACCAAATGGCCTTAGATGTGATTTTTCCTTATTGACATACTAAAGCAAAAAAGAATTTTCTTCCAATAGCGCTACAGGCAGCTAGTACATACTACTCAAAATTAATGTTTTCTTAAATTAAGTATCTCTCTAAAATCCTTTCTCAAGTTCTTAGAACATCTTTTTTTTTTTTTCTTTTTTTTTTTTTTTGCGGTACGCGGGCCTCTCACTGTTGTGGTCTCTCCCGTTGTGGAACACAGGCTCCGGACACGCAGGCTCAGCGGCCATGGCTCACGGGCCTAGCCGCTCCACGGCATGTGGGATCTTCCCAGACCAGGGCACGAACCCGCGTCCCCTGCATCGGCAGGCAGACTCTCAACCACTGCGCCACCAGGGAAGCCCAGAACATCTTTTTGAAAAATTTCATACCACCCTTCTCTTGTGGCTCTTCAGAAGTGTGTGCCACCTTGTAGTTTTTTTCTGCTCTTAGAATGGATTTCAAGGAGTTAACGTCTCTATTCCCACACTTGCTTGTTAACCAAGAGATATCTATCCATTCTTTTTTCAAGGGAACAAAAGTCAACATCTCTATATACAGGAAATTGACAGCTATCTATGATTAGAAAGACAGAGCCAGGGCATATGAGTGTTTGGAGTGGAAACAGAGAGGCTGATAGCAAAAACTCATGGAGAAATGATAGGTCATATCTACAAATATATATAGTTATATAGTGTCCAGGGCACGTTTTAAGTCTTCTAGTTTCATCAGTCCCAGAATGCTCAGGAGAACCTTTACTTAAACTGGATGATGAGACTTCATGAAACTCAATGAGTAGTCCTGTCCTTGGCTTTCCTGACAGACAAAGCAACCAATCAGTAGTTTGGAGTCTTGAAGAAAAAAAGTAGAAAACGATTTCTCAGGTCTTAGATGTTAAGTTCAAAAAGCAAAAGTCCATGCCTACAATAGGAGAAAGGGTTCTCCTATTCAAATTCCAAAATAGCATGAAAACGTTAGAACAGAAACAGAGAGCAACCTGTCTTTATTACACCTGAGATAAAAGGTCAAGTACAGAATCACCTTGTTTTCCTTCCTTAAATTATATGGAATGCATTTTAGAATAGAGCCTCAGGGAAGAAAACATACATAAATATATGTGGAATTCCATATCAAACAAATTCTCTTTCCATGGAAAAATACTAAAGAGAACTAAGTTAGACACTTTGGGAAGGTGTATTACTTCCCTAAGGCCACCAGGTAACCTATGAAAAGAAGCAGTAATTTTGCCAAAATGCCCTACAATAGCAAAGTTAGTTATTCCAGATGAGAAATCCTAGGGAATTAAATAAAATAGGACTGCTATCACAGCAAATATCATAAAACAGGTACCAATAGAAGAAGAGGAAGAAGTTTTGCATTTTTCTACTGCAAATAAGTGACCAGCATCATTAACATCGTACCACCTTCAGTTTGGGGGTCTGCTTTCAATGGTTATAGCACATTTTTGCCACCATCCCAGAAACCCAGTCCTACAAGCATTCTGTAAACTTTAAAGATCAAGGGTTCAATCAGCTGACCGAGAGTACCTGTTTCCAGGTCCAAGTGCAAAGAAATATGAATGAATCTCTCGGCTTGTGTTGGCGAGTGCTGGCAGAGAAGCTAAGGAGAAATGTACCTTTGAAGGGTCCATGATAACTGTAGGCACAAAGTTGAGGAAGATGTGGTTGCAGTCAGTCCGGACATTTGTATTATTAAAAGCGACCTCCAACTCATCCATGGCTTCTAGGAGCAGCCGCTCCCCTTCATTTTGTAGATATTCAAAGGAAGCTTCCTATGCAGGAAAGAAAATCACCACCAACATTAATGTGCTTTAAAAGAGGCAATAAAGAAACAGCTGTTAAACACATGAAAGAATGCTCAACATCATTAATCATCAGAAAAATGCAAATCAAAACTACAATGAGATATCATCTCACACCGGTCAGAATGGCCATTATCAAAAAATCTACAAACAATAAATGCTGGAGAGGGTGTGGAGAAAAGGGAACCCTCCTGCACTGGTGGTGGGAATGTAAACTGATACAGCCACTATGGAGAACAGTGTGGAGGTTCCTTAAAAAACTAAAAATAGAACTACCATACTACCCAGCAATCTCACTACTGGGCATATACCCTGAGAAAACCATAATTCAAAAAGAGTCATGTACCAAAATGTTCATTGCAGCTCTACTTACAATAGGCAGGACATGGAAGCAACCTAAGTGTCCATCAACAGATGAATGGATAAAGAAGATGTGGCACATATATACAACGGAATATTACTCAGCCATAAAAAGGAACGAAACTGAGTTATCTGTAGTGAGGTGGATGGACCTAGAGTGTGTCATACAGAGTGAAGTAAGTCAGAAAGAGAAAAATAAATACCGTATGCTACCACAGATATATGGAATCTGAAAAAAAAAATGATCAGAAGAACCTAGGGGCAAGATGGGAATAAAGATGCAGACCTACTAGAAAATGGACTTGAGGATATGGGGAGGGGGAAGGGGAAGCTGGGACAAAGTGAGACAGTGGCATGGACATATATATACTACCAAACGTAAAAATAGATAGCTAGTGGGAAGCAGCCGCATAGCACAGGGAGATCAGCTCAGTGCTTTGTGACCACCTAGAGGGGTGGGATAGGGAGGGTGGGAGGGAGAGAGACACAAGAGGGAAGAGATATGGGGACATATGTATACGTATAACTGATTCACTTTGTTATAAAGCAGAAACTAACACACCATTGTAAAGCAATTATACTCCAATAAAGATGTTAAAAAAAAAAAGAAACAGCTGTTATACATACTTAAGCAGTAGCATGTCACAAGTCATAAGGCACCTGCTGCGGATGTTATTACCTTTCTCCCTAGGGTCAACCCAATGACCACAGGCAGCAGGGGCAGGCAAGGGTCAGATAAAGACCTGCCAGACCTTCCTCCTGCCTCTTATGTATCCTTTCCTTCCAACAGGTGGAGATGCTGGGCATCCCCAGAGCAGCAACCCCACTAGGGTTATATCTCACATATGGCAAACAGAGCAGTTTAGAAAGGAAATCTGTTTAGAAAGGAAAAGCTGCAGAAAGGTTATAGCTATAGGATGCAGTAACAACTAACACACCAGCAAGCACCTTGCTATGTACAGAAAGCACCCCACCTCTAGACAGGTTTACGATGGGGTCACCTCTAACTTTTCTCCTTATCCTCTATCATCATCAAACCTTCCCTGTGATTTCTCTGTTAGCATGCTTTTTCATTTTCTCAAGCGAGTACTATCATGCTTCCATTACCAAGACAACAAATTAAAGGGGGAAAAAGCCCTTCATTACATGGAATATTTACTTCTGTGAGAGAAATGACTCTCAGACTTCTGCTGGTTATTGGAGAGTAGGATGAAAGGGAACAAGAGCCTTGATTCAAAAGAGGAAAACCTGATTTTGACCCATGCCTGTTTCTCTGTCCCTTCCCTCAGGGATAACTTCCCATTAAAGTACAGCACCCACCTTGGTGACCAGATCAGAATGTCTGATGATTGCACGGACAAAGAACCTGTAGTCTGTCACTTCTGTGCCCACTTCCACCTTGGCTGCTCCAAGGTACAGGTGCATCTTGTGATTAGCACAGGGGATGGCAGTAAGGTCAAAATTTCTCATCCGGTTCAGCTCTAACTGGAAAGCTAGGGCAGGCTCCAGGTGACGGTAGATTCGATCTTCCTCAAACTGAATGCAAGAAAAAACAGCTCACAGGAGGCAGTTACAAAATTATATTATGAAAGTGTATGTAAAAGGGATGCTTAAAAATATAAACATAAGCCATGATGTGCCAAGGAGTCAAAAAAGGAGCTACATAGGGGCTTCCCTGGTGGCGCAGTGGTTGAGAGTCTGCCTGCCGATGCAGGGGACACGGGTTCATGCCCCGGTCCGGGAAGAGCCCGCGTGCCATGGCCGCTGAGCCTGCACGTCCGGAGCCTGTGCTCCGCAACGGGAGAGGCCACAACAGTGAGAGGCCCGCATACCGCAAAAAAAAAAAAAAGGAGCTACATACAAGGAAAATGCTAGAGCTTACATAGGATTAGGCACTAAAGTCCTTGTTTACTTTGCAAGCTTTCATCATTTATGCTTTTACAAGTGGTGATGCTCTCCATTAAAAACAAACAAAAAACACCAATTCCCTCAGATTTCCTGTAGCATTTAAAGCCTTCATAATTCATTTTTTTAAAACAGTAAACCAGACTGCTTCACATTAATATCTATTTCACATACCAATATTTCAGTTTTACCCAACGAGTCTAAAATGCTTACGGGCAGGTCTTATACTCTTATCATTTCTGGCAGAGTAAAAAGGACATAGTAAATACTTGGAAAACAAACATCATACAACTTTTAAAAATAGAGATATTTCGCTCTGGACATCCTGTATCCATACATAATTATTTACCTACCTTTTTAAAAAGTTGTATTGACATTTACTGTATGTTTTGTTGAAACTAGACATGTAAAGGGTATATGTCCATTGAGTGAATGGAGAGAGAGAGCCAAAAACATAAGCTGGTAGTAGGAAGAAAGCAACATGGTCTGAAATTTTATATTTTAAAATTGAAAAACAAATGCTCATAAACAAGACTTGAGGATAAACGAACTGTCTGTGGGTGACCAGAATAATCGTACTAAGTACAGTAGCCCTTTAATATTACATCATCAGGATTATCCTAAGGCATAGAGATGATTTTGAAAGTTATCACTTTCTTTGGGTAGGTCAATACATTTGACTGTTTCCTAAACCAAACTCTTTCAGAAGGGAGCCTTTATTAGTTCTAAGACAGATGTAAGGCAAAGGGAAGCATACGTTCAATTAGAGGAAGGAGAATGGCAAGAAATACGGCAAAGATAAGCTACTCTTGGGCTTTTAAGGAAAAAACAAAGATTAAAAAAAAAAAAAGAGGAAAAAAATCAGTTCTTACCTTATCCCTTGCTCGGAATGTGAAAAACTTAGGGAATTCTCTCTGTGTTAAAGAAGCGGGGGAAATGTGTCAGTCCTTCATATATATGGCTCTTTGGGGATAAATACATAGTACAGAAACTGTCAAGCATCTAGAAGACAAGTGCCTAGAAAACATGTTCCTTACCTGGGCTTGGCCTGGGGAATATGCACGATCCTCTGGGTAACCATCACTTTGACCCCACTTACAAATTTGAGAACCACTACACTATTAACCTAACTTTAATAGCTACCCTCTTCTAGGGAAAGAAAAAATATGTATTTTTTCATCTCCCAAGTGGAAAAAGTCTTCTCGGGTGTTGCTCTTGGCAGAACCTGGCAAATAAGACCAATACACCTGAATTCTACAGCACTGCAATAGTAGTTACTGGACTGATTTCCCAAGTTTCTCCTTAAGAAACTCTTAAAATGTAAACTAGCCAGACAGCATAGAATCCCCAATCCATGTTTTTTTTCCTCATTCACTCTTAAGTCAATAATTTCAAAGGTTTAAACAATGACATTTCAAGACAAAGAAAAGTGCAAGATGTTACTTTGGTTCATACCACTATATGTATAGGAAAGAATGGGGTGGAACTAGTGAACGTGTAATCATTAGGTCTTACTGCTCTTTTGCAGGGCATTACACAAGAAAGCAACCAATTTACTAGAACCTTATTAATTAACAAAGATGAATTCAATTAGCAGAGTCCATTAGTTTCTGAAATTTAACTTATTAACACCAAATACCCCTGTTTCTCGGATGGGAAGCTCTACTGGCAGTGCTGGAATCAAGTCATTACTATTTGCCTCTATAGGAGGTTTTATTAAGGCATCTTCTTCATTATGAGTTCAATGTAATCAAACACTTATTGGTACAAGGCAGAGAGACCAGGACTAGCTGCCTACATACCCCTCAATGAACTTCAGGAACCATGAAGGAAACATGAACTGAAAGCCTTGTAGGTGGCAGGCGCTCTCATGTGTTGACCGCCGAATGCTCTCAACAACTTCTTAGGAAAGTATTGTGACCCCCAAAGGTGAACTTGGGTCTGTCTAATGCCAGAGCCTGTGCCCTTTCATCTCTACCTCTTAAGTGTAGGGTGTCACCTATCTATTCTTCCCCTCCCTGCCTCCCCCCACCCCCACCCCCAGCTGTGCCATGCAGCTTGTAGGACATTAGTTCCCTGACCAGGGATGGAACCCGAGCCTCCTGCAGTGGAAGTGCGGAGTCCTCACTACTTCCCATCAGGGAAGTCTCTCTATTCTTATTTTAATCCAAATTCCTTATTTAGAGGACTTCTCTTTCATGAGACAAAAAACAAAAACCCCAGAAATTAAAACTTTAAAGAAAAAAAGCAAAAAACAAAGCAAAACTTGTGGTTCTTGAGTTGATGGAGAACTTCTTGAATACTTTCCACAGGTCTTAGGCTTCACCTTAACTAAAGCTTGCACAGTTAATAAATCTTTTTACATTTTCCTTGGCATTTTAACTGTAAAATGGCTTTTAATAGGCTTCTAGGAGCTTGTTTAGCAAGGCTGGGAAACCACTTGTCCAGGCTTGGGTCTTTAAAAGCCCTTTGAAAGTGGATTTACACAGCACTGATCTTTTACTGATGGTGTTTTGTCCTAAATAATTCTCTAATTCCCCCTGAATGATAATGAAGAGCATGGGGATGACTTCAAGGTTAAGCAGGAAGAGGTTGAGCTGAGCTGTCAGTAGATTTCATGCTCAGGGCTTTATATAGTCTCTGTTTTGGTTTTATTCTCAAGAGGTATGGCTTTCAGAGCATTAGCTAAAAAGTAACACAAGTCAAAAAAGGAAGGGTAACAAAGTCCTTCCATGAAATTTTCTGAAAGAAAAGTCAAGAAAAGTAATGATACAATCTTTCAGGCACACACTCCTCTATTCCTCCATAACTTTAATTAGTTAACTAAAATAGTTATTTAGTATACCATTTACTCAAGTGTGTATAGTGGTAGGAACAAAATGATTTTCCTTCAAAAACATAACAAAAGTAAGCAAGAAACATTTTATTTACTACTAATGCAATTAAGAAAATGTGTAGTAACTGAAAGGCACAAAAAGCAAACAAGTGAATGGAAATAAATATCTTTACTACAAATAATGAAAAAGACTGACGAATTCTTGGCAGAGGTGGGCAAAGACTACCAATCAGAAAAATCACTTTCATTAAGGTTAGCTAAGAAAAGGTGTTATGAGGACTTCCCTGGTGGCACAGTGGTTAAGAATCCGCCTGCCAATGCAGGGGACACAGGTTCGACTCCTGGTCTGGGAAGATCCCACATGCCGTGGAGCAACTAAGCCTGTGCGCCAGAACTACTGAGCCCACGTGCCACAACTACTGAAGCCCGCGCGCCTAGAGCCCGTGCTCCGCAACAAGAGAAGCCCCTGCTCACCGCAACTAGAGAAAGCCCCCCGCAGCAATGAAGACACAACACAGCCAAAAAGAAAAAAGGTGTTATGAGATGACATGAACAAATGTTCTTAAACTTTTGAATAAATTTTTAGCTCCACAGTAAAGTCCTCAATTTAGCATGAAGCATTCAGAACAGAAGATGGCAAGAACTTCCATGCAACGGGAAACCAGGATTAATGAACAATTCTTCAAGAGATAGGGAAGTCTGAGGACTTTTATAGAAAGTCACTTTTTTTTCACATTCAAAAATCACAGAAATACAGAAAACACAGAAAAGAAGAAATCCAGAAGTCTGATTCTGTAGTTTTAATAAATTCCTTCATCCTACCACATCCTCACACGACCAATTTTTCCACTAACAGCATTCATGCTTATTCCATCACTAATGTAATTGCTTTCCAGGCATTCTACTAGTGTTATAGGCAAATATCATAATTGAATGTACACAAATAAAAACCCTCTTAGTGTGCTGGTACCAAAAAACGAATGCAACATTTCTCAGGAAGAAATTATACCCCTGCTGTGTTCTAATCAGCCAACCATCATCAGGACAATCAAAATAATTTGCCTAAATTAGCCAATCAAGACACCCTGCAAATCAGAGAATGTGAAAACCTGCAACAGAAAACATCATAGCTGATTATGATACTAATAATCGTGTTAAAAACCTAATGAGATGAAGAAATTGGAAGCTTGCTGGTGCAATTCTCTTTTACCTCAACACACTGAGAACTAATTATATAGACTGTAATTAAAACAAAATCTCAAACCAAACCTTCTGAAAAACAAATAGTTGATACACTAGCAAACAGAACTACCATTTTTTCCCCAGCTTTATTGAGATATAATTGACATATCAATTATTTTTAAAGAAATGAACTCCTAACCATGATAACTGTTTTCAATAGCAGGCTCTTCCTTCAGGCACAAACGATCCAAAACATTTAAAGTGGGAGTCACTCACATAAAATCAGTAAAACTGCAATTATCTCCTAGGTGATCTACAGCAGAATTTTTTGAAATTTCATGAAATCTTACAAACAAGAAACAAAAGGAAACTTACAGATGAAAAAGTGATTTGGAATCTCATCACGTGGTTTAGACCTAATGCTTTGTTTAAGTGGCAAAGGGTAAGAAATCCGAGAAATATGCATTTTAGTATCCTTAACAAAACTTTGCTGGAAAAAATATGGAAAGCTTCATAAAGTAATACTTATATTCCAATTAAACACCTTCTGCTGCACTTTTTGGAATTCTAGATGTGAAATGGATAAAGACAATACTCATAAAACTACAGAACTGCAGCTTATATAGCTGCAGAAATTCAAAGAGCCTGTTCTTTTGCTTTCGAGGCTACAATTTTTTTTTTTAATATGAAGAAGATATTTACAAGGCTAGACTTGTTTTTCCTCAAACTTTCTGTTTAAATAATCAATGTTAAGCAATTACACAAGTCCCATTATGGGTACTTGATTTAATTAGATGGTTATGGAAACAGACTCAACACCAAGCCTCCTTAATGCTGGTGACTACTGCCCGCTCAGAACAGTCTCCACGTAGAACCAAGAGACTTAGGCAGCAGCAGACGTTCAGCTGAACAGCTCTTTGGGGACTGTGGTGATTAAACAACGAAGTTTTGGAAATAATTCCAGCCTTCGCTGGCACGTGAATAGACACCTAACAATAAACACACTCTCTAGGAACCCCCATGCGGTCTGGCCCTCTTTTGCCTTGTTCTGGTTCTGAAGCAGTCTGAGAGACGATGATTATGTAACAGCACGGCTGCCTCCTTCCACACCAGCCAATGTTGTTCTTGAACCAAACTTGGTAACCGTCCTCCTCTCCTTGCCCCTTCCTGCGCACATTCCCTCTTCTACTCAATAATATAGGGATTTCGCAGTGTAGAACAGGGGAGGCTGCATACATCACAGTGGATTACCAAGAAGCCAGAGAGGTCAAGGGATTCATCTCTAACACTTCCAGAAAGCTTCCACTTTTCCACACTATACTAACTATGGGCGAAGCACACAAGATGACATGACAGAGACTAAGCATCCTTCAAGCTACCACCAGCAGAGGAACTTAGAGCAGCACCATGACAGTGAGCCCCAGATTTGTACAACTCCTGCCAAGGATTCCTGGATATTGAAGATCCTGGCCAGAGTTCAGTAATAGTTGCCCTTGCCCCATGTGTAACCGCTAATCATTTCTCAGGGGCCTAACATAAAAACACCCCAACTCCTTAGCCATCCAATTCTTCAGAGCAAATCCAGTCCATACCTAAAACCTTAATGTTCTCTACGTCCTAAAACAACCTTTCCTACACTTATGACAAATCAAGTCACTTGATAATTTAACTGATTTCCCATTTGATGCCATTACAAATAGAAACTGTAGGATGAGTCCCAGAAAGACCCCCTGCTGGGCTCATTTCCTAGCAGATTTTGCTTAGACATGTCCCTATTCAACCTAAATCCAGAAATATTAAGAGAGCAGGGAGAAAAAATGTTTTAAGTCTACAGATGTATTCTAGGACAGGATATAGATTCAAAGATAGAAAGTATCAAAAACAAAAAACAAAAAAAAACAATGTCCGTGAGAATTAAGTGCTTTGGCTTTAAAAAAATTTTAGTGGAGAGTTTTAATTTATCATAGAATGCTTATTATAAAAAAACAGTTCATGTGCTATAGAAACAAAGACTGTGTCTGAACCATCAGGAAAAAGGAAAACAATTTTACAAATTCAGTATTATTCCCCAGAATAATGCATTATTCCAAAGTCAGTTACAAAAGAAAAAGAATCACATTAACACTAAAGAACCTAGCCCAATACTCTTCCCAGATCCAGCATGTCTACCTGAGTTCTGATCAGCATCTACCAGCTATAGTTTTTATTCATGGGCTCTCATACTCTATCCCCAAGTAACAATTTTATTCTCTAAGCTCCTTATTTTTTTTCCTAAAGCCCCAGGGTTCTCTTTAAGCTCCTCATACTTCTCCACTGCCTCCAGTTCCCTATCTACAGTTATTGATTGATATATATCTGCACTCTGCTTGATTTCCTGACATCAATAACACAGGGGCATTGTGGAGTCCACAACATTTCCTAAAGCATTTTAGGAAATCCTAGCTCTTTAGCCTGCAGGCTAGGCTCTCTTGTTTCTCTATAGACTAGACCAACAAGGTGAACCGTGAGAAGGAAAACAAAATGTCAAGTGCTAGAGACCTAATAAACAAAAGGGCAATAAAAGCAATCACACACAGGTCCTTGAGCTTAGGAAGTCCCTTCCAGCATCCCAAATGTTATCTTCATTATTGCCATTGAGCAGGGCTTGAAAACTAACTTAATCATCTTAATTGCTAAAAACAAAACAAAATAAAATTCTCATCAGAAATATTAAGACTTCTTAATGTCCTTTGGAATCTTACTTCACCACATTAGGATCAATTTTTAAAGTAATATTGTGACTCCAATCAGCCATTTTGGAGAATGACATCTTGACTGCAAACTGGATTCTTGACCTCACTGCTATAATCACATTGCGTATGATCATACACATATACACCACAGTCCAGATGTCAGGCTATTAACTTAGCTCTCTTTATTAAAATTTTTCAATAAAAATTTTAAACTCATAAATATTAGTAGTTAATTCAGTTAAATGGGAGAAAAAGCAACTTAATTTTTATTTATTTCCTCCTCCTAGAATTAATGTAAGATGAAAACACCAACTTGGGCTCTGTTAAGGCATTTTAAATAATAAGTGATTGTTCTTCAGAACTGACAGTTCTCAATAACAGAACTTGAATCCATCTTTGGTAGAAGCCAAGACCCCAAGTACGACTGGCAGTCCTTGATTACTGATTCGCTGTGTGCACAGAAGAAATTAGTAGTTAGCTCCTGCTTCTACCTTATTCATCTGGATAAATGCATGTGCTCATTCTTAACTATTTCTCAGACATATACTGAGAATTCATTATAGGGTAGAAAAGGAGGAGGAAAAAAAACCCTTTAGTTTGAATACGCTATAGAAGAACTGAATATTCATTATAATACTTTTTCAAAGAAGAGGGACCAAACATCAGACCAGCCCTTCTAAATAATCAGCAGGTAACAGATAAAACAGTAAGTAATCTTTCACCACTGTTGCTCTTACTTACATGAAATCTCTGATCCACCTCATAGTTGACCTGTTTTCTGAAATCCTTTCAAATAAAAGAAAGGAAGGAAAAACAGAAGAAGAGGGCAATTAGTAATAAAATTAAAAACCAATTGAGGAAAAGGTGATGACTTTAATGCTTTTTCTTGATTAAATTTATACCAAAACAGTTATTTCTTTGCATAAATTCTACAAGTAAGCATATGATTATAATTCCATTTTTCACTTTTAAAGTTCTAGCAGCAGCATAAGAAATATTAAAGAGATGCATAATTCACATGCCAATACCTTTTGTGCAACCAGGAAAGTAAGGCGCCGGATCCCATGCTCAACCAGGGTAGCTTTCTACAAACAAACATGCAAAAACAGAAGCTAGATGAGATCTCCATTCATCCTAAGTTTTAGCCCATTCAATCCTCAGACGGCTGTGATTGCACTAAGCACTGTTTTGGATATCTATGTCTTGACTCAGTATCTTCAAATTTGCAAGTAAACAAATCTCAACGTGGCTCCTGGGAATAAGACTTACAGAATAGGTTTTAAATATTGACCTGGACAAAACTGAAAGAGAACTCTGGAGGAGAAAAGGTCACATGAGGCCACCTAAATTCTCTAAGGACTGATACATATCAAGGTAGATCTTAACACAATTTCTGCTTATAGAAATTACACTGGTGGGCTTGTATTTAAATGTGAAGATCAATACTGATATAGAAGCTAAACGAAATCAGGTAGAGGGAAAAGAAGAAATTCCATAAAACGGAAAATTCAAGTACTAAACTGTTATTTAGACTATAGACATCACCTACCATCTGATACAGCATTCCCAGAATTCGACCTAACAAATCCTAACCTTTTCAGCTCTAAAACATTTCCTCCCTACTTTATATGAAGGTATTTTAAAAAAGATTCTCTTTAAAAGTTGTTAAAAACAATGTCTAACAGGCTTTTAAATTTAGTGATTATTCATACTTCCGCTTGGTACAGGCAAGCAGTATATTAGAAGAGACCAGCAGTTTCAAGACAGCCCCTTACGTGAGTCTTGGGCCTTTGGCTCTAAGCCTTCCTCTACCCTGTACTGCTCTCTCATCTCAAAAGGCAGAGACAAAGAAAGAGATTAATGAGCTAAGTAAAAGACATGCTCTTAAAGGTCCCTAATAAAGAGGGGCTACATGGCAGCAAGTAGAAAAGCAATTCCACCCACTGAATGACCTAAAAACATACATGAATAACACAAATAGAAAAAATATGTGGACTTTCACAACCTACACCCTGACTTTAATTTTATCACATTCTTTAACCAAGAGATATATCCATAAGCCAATTCTTAACTTTCTTGATATTATATAGTTTTTAAATCCAATTTGGCTACCCCTCATAAACAAGCACATCCCTGGACCATTTCCTCTTATTTTTCCTTTTTTACTATGGCGTTGCTTAGTAACAAAATTAACAGGATAAGCAAAAGATAACTGGAAAAAATTAATTTCCTAATAATAAATTCCCAGGTCATATATAAATAAATTTTGGTTTAACTACATTTAAAAATGATTGGGGGACTTCCCTGGTGGCACAGTGGTTGAGAATCCACCTGCCAATGCAGGGGACACGGGTTCGATCCCTGGTCCGAGAAGATCCCACATGCTGCAGAGCAACTAAGCCCATGCGACACAACTACTGAGCCTGTGCTCTAGAGCCCGCGAGCCACAACTACTGAGCCCATGTGCCACAACTACTGAAGCCTGTGTGCCTGGAGCCTGTGCTCCGCAACAAGAGAAGCCACTGCAATGAGAAGCCGGCGCACCAAAAGAAAGAGTAGCCCCTGCTCACCACAACTAGAGAAAGCCTGCGTGCAGCAACGAAGACCCAGTGCAGCCAAAAATAAATTAATTAATTAAAAAAAAGAGATTGGTATCATACCCATTAGGGTAAATAACCAAGTATTTGTAGTATAAGAAAAGAAAGGGAGGAAGGGAGGGAGGGAGGGAGGAAGGAAGGAAAGAAGGAAGGGAGGGAGGAAGGGAGGGAGGGAGGGAGGGAGCGAGGGAGGAAGGGAGGAAGGGAGGGAGGGAGGAAGGGAGGGAAGGGGGAGGGAGGGAGGAAGAAAGAGGTGGGGTGGGGCGGTTGATGGTTCTCTGACTCTCAGTGTGCCAAGGAACAGAAACATTTCTTCTGACACCAACAAAGAATTCCACTACAGCCAAGTCCTTCAGAGACAAGCATCAATAGCTATGTTCTGGCCAGGGAAGAAAATAACTTTAATAATGCCATAATTTAAAATCAAAATTGTTATTGCTTTAAAAATTCCACAAGTGGCTGACAATAACAGCAGAGCAACAGGATTCTGATTACATTGTAATAATGCGGGTCTCACAGCAAGTCCACAGCTATTACCCAGCGATTAGGCGTCAGCACCTGGAGAAACTCCATTTACACTGGCTGCTTCAATCTCCTCCACAAGTCATTTACAAATATATGATCCTAATTTCTATGAGAGAAAAAAAGACATGCTGGGACTAGAAGATTATTTGGACAATTTGGATCAACCTATTTGATAGTTTAATGTGTGCTTAAAAAAAAAAAACTTTTTCTAAACTGCTAGGAGCATGATCATGAAGTGAAAAACAAAACTAGTTATCACTTCAGCTTTTTTAAAAATTGCTTTTGCTTCTTTTTCTTTTTTATATTTTTTTCACAACAAGTAGGTGAAAATGCCTAATATGCCTGGGTAAGCACGGCACGTGATGCACTAAATAGCCTCTTCAAGCTTGGAATGTTGGCACCGTCTACCCTTTCCCTACTGAACAGCCACAGGCAGACTCTGGGTTTCTCTATGCCTCAGTTTACAAGTCCAGTAAAGGAAAAAGGTAATTTCTTATCATCAATTAATGTTACAAATATACATAGTGAAAATGAAGAAACTGCCTCTTTAAATCAAGGTGTGATGATATATGTCACTTAGAACTGAGGGTAATAAAAAGCCTAAAGTTGAGGTCAAAACAATCAATTAGTGCCTCAAAACCTGGGAAGGAACTCTCATAGATTATTCCATCAAGCAACAGCATTAGTAGCCATGCACAACATTAGGACTCTTCCAAGTAAGGTCACCTTGGTCACTGGTCTCAGGTTAATTTTATGTGGTCATGCATGAGTCAAGGGCAAGAAGGAAGTTAGATTTCTCTTCTAAAGAAAAATTCCGAGGCATGACTCCTACTTTTACTTCTCTGGAAGGACCTTTCCTCACCACAATCCCACAGTCAGTTCATGTGCTGTGACAGCATCATGGGGAAAATGCTATGACACACATTAAGCATAAAATTACCATCTTTTCCTGGGTATCAACCATTAGCGTTATATGATGTGAATGTCTATGGCACTAATTATTTATACTGCTGAATTAAATTTTTTTAAATCTATTGAGGGGCTTCCCTGGTGGCACAGTGGTTGAGAATCTGCCTGCTAATGCAGGGGACACGGGTTCGAGCCCTGGTCTGGGAGGATCCCACATGCCGCAGAGCAACTGGGCCTGTGAGCCACAACTACTGAGCCTGCGCGTCTGGAGCCTGTGCTCCGCAAAAAGAAAGGCCGCGATAGTGAGAGGCCCGCGCACCGCAATGAAGAGTGGCCCCCGCTTGCCACAATTAGAGAAAGCCCTCGCACAGAAACGAAGACCCAACACAGCAAAAATAAATTAATTAATTAATAAACTCCTACCCCCAACATCTAAAAAAAAAAAAAATCTATTGAGTTCTTTCTTTATGACAAGCACTACAGACTAGGTGCTTTCCATTCAAAGAACACACATAGGTCTTGTCATTAAGGGCAGTTGTGGAAGGGTACTTTGGCAACTATCATATATCGTAATGAAATATAACTGTAGATGATCATTTTGAACATTAGACTCTAAGCATCTTCAGGGCTAGGAATGTATTATTTACTAAAGCACCTAGATCTGTGCCCCCTAGAGCTGGCATCAAAGCCTTAAGTTCTAGTTTTTGCTCTATCATCTACCAGCTGGTGATTAAAGGGCCTTAATCTCTCGAGCTTGAGCTTTTTCCCAGATGTACAACTGAAATAATTCCTGAATAATCTAACCCCGTGGGACTGTGGTAAGGTGCAAATAAAAAAATGTATACAGTCTTTAAAAATAAAAAGTATTATTATTGTTAATCAATTTATGCTGACCAATTAGAAATTCAAGGGAGAAGAATACATTTTAGTTAGGGTTACGCAGAGAAGTCCTCATAAAAGAGGGAAATTTTGAGACAGTTCTTAAAACAAGCAGGATTTAGAAAGAAGGTGGGGGGCGGAGAGAAGGGAAGGAGGGAGGGAAGAAAGAATGAAAGAGGAAAACATTCCAGATAAGGGGCAGTAGAAGAGATCAAGCAAACAAGGTAGATGAGATAAAGACTTAGGTCTTTTCATGGAACAGCAAAGGCTAGATTGTTAGCCTTCATTAATAGGCTGATGTCAAATATCAAGGTAAGGAGGTATCCTGAAGGCAAGAGAGAGTCACTGTTGAGTGGGAGAGTAACTTGGTAAGGGGGCATTTTAGACATTTAATTTTGTGGTAGTGAGCAGAATGGAAACTATCTGGAGGGGAAGGGTGAGGATCACAAGTAAACCTGTCGCAGTGTCTCAGGTACAAGGTGAGGAAGGGTCTAAACTAGAAAGATGGCAGTGGAAATATAAAAACCGAAAAGAAGGGGGAAGGAAGAAAGGAAGGAAGGAAAGGTGGGTAGGAAAGGAGGGGTAGAATAATGGAACAGCAAAAAAAGGAAGAAGTCAATGATTCCTGCATGATTGGGGGCAAAGGGTTTGGTTACTTGGTTTTTTTTGTTTTTGTTTTGTTTTTTTTGTTTTTGTTTTTGTTTAGGGGAGAGGGGGGACCAGAAGAGGTGAAGGAAATGATAGGAATTTACATTTAAACTATATGGAATTTGATGTCAACACAAGATATCCAAGTGACATAAAATTGCAAGGAGGATGGAAGTATAACTGATATTTTCAAGGCTGGGATGGAAGGGCTCAGAGGGTACCTGAAGGGAGTTTGGGCCTAGACATGCAGAGTTAAGTCACCAAAAGGAATTCAGCAGGTGACTGGAAGTTCCAGACTGGAGCTCTGGAAAAGATTCAGGAATACAACTTCCCTTCCTTAAAACATTTTAAACATTTGAGGTCTAAATTTCTTGACATAAAAAAATACATGCATTTTATACTTTTGAATCACTTCGGCACTTTACCCCTACAAGCAGAACTATGTTAAAGACATAGCTGTTATCAGTGATAGGCCTCATATGCAGCAACTGATAAAAGGATGGATATGACACACCGCGAGAAGGAAAGTGGCCATCACCAGTTTCCAACCAACTGAGGACTTACATTTTGCTGGGTAAACTCTCGGAACATAGCTGCTAGCCTGTCATCCTCGATATCACAGTCAGTTTTGATAGCCACATTCAGAATGTGAATTGGTTCATCCCTGGGGATCTGTAACCCAAGAACACAAGGCAAGGAAATTAGGAGGCTGGCTAATACAGAGATGAAGAGAAGTTATAGTACTTGGTAGGATACCTGAAAAACAGATATGGCCCACAGGACATTTTCTGCTAGTATGAATAAGCAAAATGAAACCACTGCCCAACACCCACAGTGGAGATTAAATAAAGACACCTAACTTTAAAAAAATAAGGCAGCAAAGGCATTAGCTAAAGGCGGCCCCAAATCTTGGCTTGATATGAACTTGAAGACCACTATGTCTCAACTTTTTCACCAATAGAATGGGAATGAAACCATTTGCAATATCTCTTCACAGAATGTAAAGGAAAATGAGTGAAAGAAGCCATCTGAACATATTCCCATATAACATATTTCTAAACAGTGGAAGTATCAAACCATGGGAAAATAACCTGGTAGGGAAAAAACAGGATGTGTTTGCAGAGAAATGAAAAGAAGGGTTTAATAAAAGGACAAAATTTTAAACAAAATGTCGATTTTTTCTACTATCTGAAGTCCACAATTCCTTGAAGACTACGAACGCACTGCTCTGCAAATATACAAGCCATTACTGAGTAAGAATTAAAGCAATCAAAGCTCAAGTCTTTGAAACAACATTCAGAGACCTAGAGGCAGCTGCAATGGATATAGACAGCCTCATTCTAAGCTATGGATTCCATGATTAATACAGTGGCTTTTATTTTTTAGGTTAGAATTTATATTCCACCTGTTTCTAAAAATACTTTGATGAGGCACATAAAATTAAATAATATAAAGTAGGGTAAAAAGATGAATTCTTCCCTACAATGTTCTACAATCAGAAAGAGAGTATATAGTACAAATCCTGTATCTGAAGGAGCAAAGCAGTCTCCCAAAGGGGACACTATACCTTGTCTTCATCATATAGAGATGTGTGACCTGCCTCAGGGAACGTGGGGCTTTGGGGTGGGGAATCACAGAAGCAGCCCATCACTTCATCAAAGATCCTGAAAAATACCAAAGAAACACCCACGATGAAAACCCAAGTGGCAGAAAATCTAAGTGGCAGGAAACGAACACTGCCATTGCCAGCTCTGTCTAAAAGAATAATCTATCCTACCCTGCACTCAATTGTCAACTGAATAGAATCACCAGTGGCTAGAGGTGACATGCAAAATTTCACCAAGTGGCAGAAATTAGGAGGATGGATTGTTTAAACTTTAATAAACCATATATATTTCTTCGTTTTAAAAAAGAATGATCTGAAGCTTTTTTGTTTTGTTTTCTTCATATGTAAGATATGAGCAGTGCTGCTGTCATCATCGGTCTTAAAGTAACAGAAAGAGCCTGGGACTAGAGCAGTGACACACCAACGTAATTACCCCTCCCCCTAGGGTAATGCATCAGTATACATCAAGAGATAGATGCTGAATGCATTTAATCAAAAGATGTATCGTCTCTGGTGGGGCTCACTCTAGTGTTGTGTTTAATTTCTCCTGACATTTCACTCATCACAGAGCAGACAGTTTCTTGTGTTAGCTACTAAGGAAAAGATGTTTTTTGTTTGTTTCTTTTTTTCTGACCAGGCTCATATAACAAGTAGAGGCTTGTAGAGTCTGCACAGAGGTGGAAAGGGAAGGACCTATACCTCTCCCAGAGCATATACCGCAAGGGCTACATCTCCTTAGCTGGCCCGTGGCTAATCAGGGGACCTCTGTTCATTTTGAAGAAAGCTGAGATGCCCAAGGCTCCCCTTGTATAGACACAGTTCCATGGTGCCTTACCTGACAAAATCTTCAAAAGTCCGAAAAGAGACCATTCCGCCCATCCGCTGACACGGTGGAGTGAATGAGTTGTCCAGCAGCACGTCGCTGACACTAGCTACATGAGTCATGCCATAGTGGTTGAGGTTGGAGGAGAAGGACATTCTAAATGGTAATTCAATCAAGTGCATTAGACAAGGAGAGTAGGAACAAGGACTGGGAGAGTCACAACAGGGAAAAGGAGCTGGGAGGAAACTGAAGTAGGGTCAGGTTGCAGAGCAGGTTTGGTTTTTTACCCACCTATAGATAAGGCTGTCTTGCTAGATTCACATGAACCCTTCCACTGGAATTTCCCCTCACACAAACCATATTTTTTACCAATCACTCCCCCCCCAAATTTCTCCACATAAAAATCTAAGGACTGTCAGGAATATCATGGTGGTTTTAATACCATGACATCATGACATGTCTAAGGAATGAATAGCATATAGGGGTTAAAAACCATCCTGCATCTTCCCCTTCCTTAAAACGTCTCCTCTTTTAAAAGGATGTAAACAAGCCAAGTGAGTTGTAACTAGGCAACACTTAAGGCATTTTTCTCTAGGAATTGTAATAGATTAAGTATTCACAGATAGATATATGCATATCAACAACAACTCTAAGTCATTTGGAATGGCTTAGTAAATCATAAAAAACACAATTCCTCAGAGAGAAACAAGTAACAATCTGTAAAAGGAACTTTACTGACGTATCTATTTTTTCCTTGAATGGGCTGACGGGGAGCACAGTTATGAGGATTATAGCTTCTCCCTTTTTGAAAGAGAGACAGTTTTGCAAAATTTCCTTTTTTATATTTAAACACATTTCTATACCAAAGTAAACATATCTTCATTGAAAGCCCTTAATGAATCCCAGCAAGATACAAAAGGGCAGAGCATGGGTTTCAAAGTACGTGTAAGCATGACAAACAAGTGTAAACGGAGATGCTCAAAGAGAACCGATTTGTTCAATCTAAAAACATAATGAATCTGGATATTCCTTGACGCACCTCAGCAGGATGTACTCATAGATACTACTGTAAAGTGTTTGTGATGCCCAGTGAATCAGGACAGTCTGTTAGGAAGGACCAAACTAAAGGATGCCTCCAGGACTTGCCCAACATGTTACTGGCATACTGATCTGAAGCACGTCCAGAGCAAGGCAATGGCACTTGAAATTTGGGGAGCTGCTCAAAAGTCTCCTTGAAGTACACTGCCTGCAGTGTTGCAGGGGGCAAGAGAGCCAGCAAAGTGGGCTATAGATCTGGGTACATAAGCGTACTCTATTGCAAACTGTAATTATAAAAGGCAATGGAATTTTTTACAGAATGGGAGTGCTGCTCACACAGACTATTAGAGACTGATACTCCCGGTTTTTATTCCTTTGGTAAATGATGACTATGAAAAAGTACTTCAACTTTTGACAGTACCAGGGACTAGAAGGTAGAGTGGAAGAGGAAACCATTGATACCATGAATGAAACAGACGAAACACACATCAAGCAAGTCTTACACATGGTGCTCACTAGAAACTGGGATTCAGAGCTGTATGAACTCAGAAGTGCTGTCATCCTTTTCTAGGATCACCAAATATATTTAGTAAAGAAGCAAGTTTGTGAGGCATTGTATCTTCTCTTTCTGCCTGGCATTAGACAGGAAAGAGAATCCAGATAACCCTTAAAGGGAACCCCCTCTGAAGATGCTAACAGTCTATGCTTGCGGCAAACATGGAGTTAAGAATCTTTTTCACTCAACTGAACCCCATCGGAAATACCCACATTTCAGTTTCCCCCACTGCTATGCTCTTGGACCAGGACAGCTAAAGGCAAGCAGGAGTGAAGCAAGCCCACTCTTCAAGAGCAGACAAGAGGACCAAACAAAACACTCCCTTGCCTCTCCCCATCCAAATTGGATGCCAAAAGCTATACACAGTTTTGATTACTTAATATTTAAAGGGAGAGGGACAAAATAAACATAAGCCTATAAATATTTCAACAAATAACTGATCATCTACAAAGACGTCAGCACCCACATGTTACGGCTTTAAGCACTTTGTGGATTCCAGTCAGAACTGCTATCCTCTCAAACTTGCATTGTGTTGCCTTGCTTGGCTCAGGAGCAGAAGGAAATCAAAATGTTAAAATACCACTTGTGTTATTACTGGTCTGGAAACGTTTCACAGGGCTACACACATCAAAACTTCAAATACACTTTTCCAATGTAATCTCATTACATGTCTGAAATAAAACTTGACTTTCATAGCATCATAACACTTTATAGAAAAACAGCTAACAAACTGATGAAACATGAGATCAGCTATTTCTGCATGTGTGTTCCTCTAAAAGGAGAAGCAAATTAGAGAAAATATAAATTGAAAAACTGATGAACAATTTGCCAGGATAGGAGTAACTGTAAGGGTTTCTCCTCTGAAAGCCCCAAACAGAGAACTTAGCAAAATGAGATGTTTACAGCAAAGCTGAACATGGGGCAGAGGATTCCCCTATTGTACACAGCTAGACGGGAGCTGTTCCATACTGAGGCTTTTCGAGCACTGCTTTTTGAATGGCTGAAGAAAAGCTGAAGACATGTTTTCCAAACAGAAAAAATAATTTAGTATGTCCAAAGGGGAGCTCAGGACTCCCTAGCAGAAAGATAACATGTTAGCTTGTCAAGTGTAGTGTTATTTTTTCCCCTGATTTTCCTAAAAGGTGCTTTTAATTGCAGAAAAAACAAAAAACAAAAAAAACTAAATATACGGTACCTGTTTAGCGTGGGGATGTTCCCTCTGTAATTAAACAACCACAGTTAGTTATTGATAGGTTAGTGCAAGCCATAATAAAAGAATTGTCAGAGCAGATACAGACCAGTCGTGAGGAGCCCCAGCGTGGCAGCTCTGGCATTCGGCAGACATAATTAAGTGCTCATTACCCTTCAACCCCCCGGGTGCCTCCGCCTCCTGACCTACCTCACCACAGCAGCTGTTGATGGAAAGGGTCAAAATGTATTTACCATGGAGTATTTTTTATAGCTCTATTACAAAATAATAATTCAGAGTAAGGATAAACCACAGGCTCATGAAAATTAAAGCTGTATAATATGGTATATTATCTTAAGCTTCAACAAGAAATATAATTCTCGACAAAATTCTTAGAGAATCTTCTTAACTTGTTCCTATTTTACTAAAAATGCAATAAGGAGGTTCAGAGAAGTTGATTCCACAGCCTCTCCCACCTTAATTGATTTTCTAGGATGTGTGATGAACCTACAAACTCTCCTCTAGAGAAAAGAAGCCGGGCACCTGGGCTCCCAGCTCCCTTTTCTAATTCTCTTTAACCCTGCTCTTCCTCCTGCAGACTGGGCTGGGATGGGGGTAGGAGGTGGTGTAGGAAAGGAGTGTACTCTGTGCCATAGGAGCTTAAAGGAATTGAAAAGCATGCAGGAATGTGATGATTCATGACTCTATGACTAGAGTGGTATAGACTGTTAAAAATGAATTAATTAATAATTTTTAAGTGAAATGAATTTAGGGAAATAATGACTTTTAAAAATTGCTGTACGCTTAAAATCTCTAGGCCTTCCATAAATAAAACCTTAACCTAAATTTGGCTAGCCCTAGAATTTCCTGAGAAAGAATATTTCCAAATCGTGAAAGAAAGACTAGGATAAGAATGGAAAGTGAAAAGCAAGTCTCCTGCCTTCTCTTTGGTCTTTGACACCAACGCTTTTTTCCCCCCTTTAATTTGACCTCAGTCACTTCCTCAACTGAAAAAAAAAAAAAAAAATCAAACCCTTATTTTCAATGTTAAAAGGGAAAAGTTATACTTACCACCCACAATTTAGGAGTCCTATAAGGGGGCTGATGGGTTGATTATCTTAACCTTCTAACACTCTTTTATCAGCGTTTAATCATTGTCGGGGTTTTCTGGCACACAGGGGACTTAATGGGCAGAACATAGTGGGTGGTGCTGATGGTATATGGAAGGAGGAGAGTGGGAGGAAAATGATGCACTTTCCATGGCAGTGAAAGGAGCAGAACAGACTGAGCCGGCCATATAAATAAAGAACTATGACATATCGCTGCACACACACTGTATACCTCGTGTGATTTGTGAGTAGCAATGCTCTTTGCATCAAACCTGTATCACAGAGCAAATTCATAAGGCAGCAAGAGCCACCTCCGAGTGCAAAAACCTGCACCTTTGCTGTTTGGAGTCTTTGAGCCTCTCATTCAGGGGAATGAGTTTCATTTTACAAGAGGTCCTTAGTTATAATGCACTTGGCCCTCATCAACAAACAAAAAGTACGCAGAGGTTCTAGAGTAGAAGCAGAAAACTAACAGTAAATGCTAATGAAAATATAGGAAAGTCTTCCTTTTAAGATATAAAAAGGAGTCTAAAGAAAAGGGCCACCTGCAGTCTCTAAACTATAAGCCTCAGTTCAGAGAGAAGAACCCTACAACCAAAGCAATCTCAGGCTCTTTCCACCCAGGTTTCTCGAATTTAGAAACCAGTATAGTCTCTCTCAACTGTTAACCAATATTTTACACTAATAAAATGGTCTCACTGCTTCTGTGACTACTCTAATCCCTTAGGGAGTCTTCACAGGATGAGGGCCAAGTTTTCAGCAGAAAAAGGCCTGAATTGAAAAGAACACCACCAACAAAAAGCCAGCCCTTCTCCATCAGCAATCCTCAAGCTCTCACGGGAAACCCCCTGCTGCTTTGTTATAGGAATTAGGCACCATCTACACAGTCTGGGGTAAGAACAAAACTCCCAACATCTCCAGTTTTTAAAGGACTGGCCTCAAATCAATCACTTAAGAGGTAAGTTTAGAGTCAGCTTATCCCCTTTGGTATCAATAGAATAAGATTCTGTGGGTCTGTCAGGGAGGCGAGCAGAGAAGGAAGGTTAAACTCTCTACTACCAGGTAAATACTTAGCCACGTCCATAACAATCATCTATATATTTTGTAACTCTATACAGGGGCTATTTGATCAATTTAAGAAAATGACCGATGTGGCATACTGCACACAATTGTGATACAGTAGAAAGCTAGCTCAGTGGTCTGCACATAAATAACCAACAAACGTAGAGATTGTATGAGTCAAATATCCCACTTATATAGCTAAAAATAAAATAAAATCTGCCACATTTCACTGCATACTCATCACGCAAAAATAATCAAATTTCTCAATCTCTGATAAGGCAATCAATTGCATTTTCAAATACAAAAAGAGTATAAATTCACTTGTAAGACACCTGTTTAGGCTCTTCAGAGCACTTACGATGATGAATCTTCATTCACAATGTTGTGAAAAATATTAGAATCATTTTCCTTCCAGTAGATTAGCTCCATTTTACAAATGTGATCACTGAGAAACCAAAGGGGAAGCTTTCCAAGGACACTGCTAAATATGGTGTCAAAAACCAGAATCTAGACCTGGCATTTTCTCATCTCAGCTCCTGAGGCTAGCATTCCACATCAATATTGACTAAATTTAAAAAAGGACAAGAGAAATCCTTTGAATTTTGAGGCGTTCGGCATTAAGTCACCTCTGACTTTACTGACCTGCCTGCCTAGAATGGCTGGAGAGCCTGCTTCAATACGAAAGCAAAGTCAGAGTTGCTGCCTGCTGGCTGAACCCTCTTTATTTAAGGAACACCAACTTCTCCGGCAGTCACAAGTTCTCTGAGCCTTTTACCATCCCTTCCAGCTGAATTTCATTTTGCTTGATTCTAGCTGGCCCTACATAAATCTTTTATCATATAAAAATGCTCCTGATTCTTTTGCCTTCTAACTGGAAGGGAAAAAAAAGACCCTATATGAAAATGATGGGGATGCATGCAAACAAGCAGTGGTTACATCAAGCTGTAACTGAGAGCCAGGATAGGGCAAATCTTTTGAAATCAGGCAGCAAAGCAGAATCAGAAGAGGTTGGCTGAATAACCTACTGGCAGTCACTAACAGCAGTACCATAGGAGAAACAGCAATTTGACTGGCTGTGACCAGTGGTGGTCTCCTTGTGTGACTATGCTTCTGCAGGAGAATCCAGATCAAGAGCTGTAGAACACATCTGAACCACGTATTTCTACTGGCATCTCCCCCACCACCTCCTTGCAGCTCAGATGCCCGGACTCCACTGCAGAGCTTTCGTTTACAATAAAATGATCGTGGCTTCATTCATTTGCAGCCCCTTTAAAGCCCCTTCTTGGCTCTGCTGGAAGATTTTGCTCTTTCTGAAACAAGTATGCCAACAGAGCTACAACATATTACTATTGCCTGCTATATAATTAGCTACAAACCCACAGCACAAAACTACAGGGATTTACAGGTGCCCTAGATTCTGCTTTTCCTTCCCCCTGGAATCAGCTAGTCTTCCTTGACAAGAAGGGACCTTGGGCTACCCTAATGATATATTGAGAGTTTTAAACTCGACTCTCCAATCTTCCAAGGCTAGAGTGCCAAAATAACACAGCAGAGACCAGAAGCTGAGCCATGGATACAGGAAAGCACTTAAACCTGCTGAGAATCTTCTCTTATGCCAGATGCTTGCATCTTATCAGCAGACTACCCTGCATGAAGGAAGCAAGCACTGTAGAGTTTTATTTATTTATTGCTCATTCTGGCCTGCTAACTACAACCAAATGCTCCCACTGCTAAAAAAATGCTGCAAGTTGGATGACTTTTGAGTGTCTCAGTATGAGCCAAAGAAGGGTCTAATCTCTGGGTATCAAAGATGATCAGAATCCTCAAGAATGGCAATGGGCTGCCGATTAGCCCCATAGAAGGCTTCTGATTTCTAAACTTCCTCACAACCTTCTTCATGAAAAGAAGGCCCAGAGGCCACCCACCAACAGCTAAACTCTGAAGGTGCCAAGCAGCCCAAACTCAGTCATGGCCAAAACATGTGGTATCAGGGGAGAACACAGCCGACCTCTTCTGGATGCGAGATGGGAGAAGAGGAAAATGCTTGAATTAAAACATTATAACATAGAAGGCCAAATTCACAAGGAGCAAATAGCAGAGAAAGTGCAGTGCAACTCAAATTAACTAAAGTATGGATTTCCATGTAAGAAATAGGTGGAAATAAACACCAGTAAGTCTTCACCCATCATGTACGTACAGAAATATACAACAAAATGGACTTCCATCTTCTGCATCAATTGTGGTGCTTCTTATTTGCATCACAGATTAAAAGTTTAAAAAAATGGACTATGTTCACTAATATGTATTACTTATGAAAATCATTTGGAGTTTTAAATTTCATACTCCCAGACTGTCATAATATGCACAGCCATATGCATAGCCACAGAGTTTATGGGATAATATACTTTACATATGTTTGTATAAATATTTTAGAAGATCAAATACATAGGCTGACTAAAGAACTTATTTGTTTCCAGATTATTCTGAGTTACTTAATATGTCCAAAGCTAAGTAAAATCGTGAATGTCAAATGATTTGATGAATCGTCAAAAATACATTCAGGAAGAGGCTTTAGTGTAACAAGCTTTTCCATCACCAGCACCACAGAGTGCTAAAAGTAGGGTTTCAGAATGAGAAAAAAGACACACACACACCACCTCTGGCTCTAAACCCTGAGCCTCCCTGGAAGAAGACAGAGAAAAAGGAATGCTGAATGATAACAGTCTGAGCTCCAGGATTAATCCATGTAAAATACTGGTTGAACTCACTAAAGAGCTGGCCTGATGGAATCTTAGACAAAAGAATTAAGTCCTAAAAGTCTGAATAATAATAAAATGTCCTCTTAGTGCAGACCAGCTATCCTGACTACTCCTGCATACTCCTGCACCAAGAAAAAGACGCAAGAAACTCCCTCATTTCTCCTCTAAGGACAACTGCTAACTGGCTACAAATCACCTTTAAAAAATGACAGCAAAAATCCCCTCCCCTCAAAAAAATTCACATACAATTGGACATAGTCCTTATACGCTAAGAAGATAAAGAAGGAAAAAAATCCACACATTTCCCATATATATAGGTGTTCCATATATAAATATATAGGTTTCCTACTATGCTTAAGTCAAGTGTAGCTGCTGTTCAAGTGAAAGGAACTTAAGAAGAAAAGGGTATATCTAGGCCAGGAGCTTCCTTTAGTAAAGCTCTAATATCTGGATCCTCTGGTGCATAAGACCTGAGGACACCGAGTAAGTTGCAACTACAGTTCCCATAAAAATTTGAAAGTCTTACATAGAAGATCAGGAAGTAGATGACATACCTTGGCTGAAGCCTGCCTAGCAAGAAGGATGATGAGAAAGTCACAGAGGTAAGAAATTGTTTAGTCATCTGCTGCCTTTTTTTAAAAAAAAATATTGTGAGGAGTATTAGAAAAAAACAGGCAAATTATACTGAAACACAGAGTAACTAAATGTCAAACAAAAGTTTCAGTCCACAAGATGAATAAGCATCACAGATCTGCTGTACAACAATGTACCTAAAATCAACAATAATATATTGTATACTTAAAAATTTAAGAGGGTAGATCTCATGTTAAATGTTCTTTCCACAATAAAATTTAAAAAAATTTTTAAGTATAAGAAAATGTCCAAGAAATTGCCCAAATGCGCTGAAAAGGGTGTTTCTTCTCCCTTCTCAGAGGCTGCTCCACTTATTTGCAATGGCAGCCGCTTGTGTTTTGCCTGCTTCTCTAAAAATCAAAACGTGCAAATGGGACACGGTCTTCAATCCAAGTGGCATCTAAGGCATTTTCCTGAAAAAATACTCTGCTATTGTCAGTTTACAGACAAAGAGCCATGTTTCATCCCAAGCCACGGGGGCTAAATCACTAGTCAAAAACAAACCACAGGAATAGAATTCCACCAGATGACCCCATACACAACAAGAGACTGTAGTCTTGCTTTGATAATACAGCTTAGAGAGATACTCCCAAGGACTTGCTGGACAAGTTTAGTCTACTTCAAATGAATGTCTGGGGACTTCCCTGGTGGTCCAGTGGTTAAGAATCCGCCTTCCGCCTTCCGAATGGACTTGAGGACACGGGGAGGGGGAAGGGTAAGCTGGGATGAAGTGAGAGAGTGGCATGGACTTATAAATACTACCAAATGTAAAACAGATAGCTAGTGGGAAGCAGCCGCATAGCACAGGGAGATCAGCTCGGTGCTCTGTGACCACCTAGAGGGGTGGGATAGGGAGGGTGGGAGGGAGATGCAAGAGAGAGGAGATATGGGGATATATGTATATGTATAGCTGATTCACTGTTATACAGCAGAAACTAACACACCACTGTAAAGCAATTATACTCCAATAAAGATGTTAAAAAAAAAAGAATAAATGTAGAAAAAGAAAAAAAAAAGGATCCGCCTTCCAATGCAGGGGACGTGGGTTTGATCTCTGGTCGGGGAGCTAAGATCCCACATGCTGCAGGACAACTAAGCCCACACGCTCTGGAGCCCACATGCCACAACTAGAGAGAAGCCCATGCGCAGCAACGAAGAGACCGCGTGCTGCGACTAAGACCCGACGCAGCCAAATAAATAAATAAATAAACATTTAAAAAAAAAAGAATGTCTGGCTAGAAATGGGAAGACCAAGTACCAGGAAAGAAAATGCAAAAACTGGTTAAAGAATGTATATGTTTTCTCCCCCAAGAATTTTTGGTTTGTTAACCCGAAATATAATATTGGGGAAATATAAAATTCTGTTTAGCATTAGATATGTAAAATATGTATATTCATATGCCTGTTCTCTGTTCTCACTGAACAATTTTTAAAGCATGTGTAAAATACTGTAGTATAGCTACAGTATCAGAAGTGGATGATTGCTGTAACTACCAAGAATAAGCAATATAAGAATAAAAGTTTGTAAAAAGAAAAAAAAAATCTCTCCTAGGGATACTACCATTAACATCAAACAAAGAGGACTCAGTGTGATTGTCCTAATTAATTCTTGGTCTACAGTTGAGCTGTCTATGTGGCTAGGAAGTGCTGGAAATATGGCTAGCCTGTATTGAGACATGCTGGAAGTAGAGAATACACTCTAAATTTCAAAGACTTTGTAAAAAGAATGGAAAATATCTGATTAATAACTTTTTATTACGTATTAAAATGGTATTTTGAGGGACTTCCCTGGCAGTCTAGTGGCTAGGACTCCACGCTTCCAGTGCAGAGAGTAGGAGTTTGATCCCTGGTTGGGGAACTAAGATCCCACCAGCCATGCAGCCCAGCCAAAAAGAAAAATAAAAGGTATTTTGGATACAATGGTTAAATAAAATGTTATTAAAAGTAATTTTGTCTGTTTCTTATTAAATATGGTCATTAGAAAATTTTAAATTACATATGTGGCTTGCATTATATTTCTATTGGACAGTGCTGGTCTAGTAGTAGTGATTCTCAATTGTAGATGGTCAACAGAATTATCAGAGAAGCTTTTTCAAGAAGTGGTCCCCTGGACTCTGGTTCAGAATTAATCAGAATCTTAAGAGCCAGGAACCCATATGTGTATGCTTAAAATACTTTGCAGATAATTCTGAGAATCACTGATCTAGAGGTTAGTGGACATAACTGCGTCCTTGAGCCTTACAGGAACTGAGAGTGGAATAAACGCTGGTAGACAGTCTCCTGTAATTTATTTCTGTAGAATTAGAAACAATAATGCTTACGGCCTGCTTGTTCAAAACAGTAAGAACAGAAAAGAACAAAAGTACTGAGGTTAGAAAAAAAGTTGGAACTTGACTCAAAACTAGCTAAAACTAAGATACCCTAGAATTCTTCTGTAAGGGTTGCAGGCCTATGGTATAATAAAGAATTTGGCCTTTGTCCCTGGTTCCTGGGAGAGAGACTCTAAATCCTTGGAACTTCTCAAGTAATAGAAGTGCCTTCATTATTCATGTGCCCCTTGGATCACACCTGAGTTTATGCTAAGAGATAACTCAGGACAGGGGCTACTCACTAGGAAGACCAACCATGTGATGAGAGGGTCAGCTGGACCTCTGGGGAGGGAAGACAAGCTGGAGAGTGAGTTTAATCACATGGCCAATGAGTCAATCAATCGTGACACTGTAATGAAACCCTGATAGAAACTCTGGGCACTGAAGCTCAGTGGAACTTCTTGGTTGGTGAACACACTGATATGCTGGGAGGACAAGGTACCCTGATTCCACAGGGAAAGAACTCTATGTTCAGGACCCACCCACCACCCCCCAGACCTTACTCTATGTATCTCTTCACTTGTCTGGTCCTGATCAGTATCTTTTATTAAAAAAACTGTGATCGTAAGTATAGTGTTTTGCTGAGTTCTGTTAAGTTGTTCTAGTGAATTATTGAACCTGAAGGGGTCATGGGAACCCCCAAATTTGTAGCCAGTTGGTCAGAAGTGTGGGTGGCCTGGGAACCCAACTTGTGGCCACATCTGAAGTAGAGGTAGTTTTGTGAAGAACTGAGCCCTTAACTAGTGGCATCTGATCTAACCCCAGGTGGTAAGTGTCAGAATTGAATTGCAGTATGCCAACTGGTGTCAGGATAAGGTCATAACTCCAAACTGTAACAGAAACATTTATAAGAAAATATAAAATCTTACAAAACTAAATTCAAGTAGCAAATCTGTAATAACTGAATAAGCCATGCTCTAAAATTAAATATAGCATTCTGTAATTAAATCTGATAATACATCTTCTATTCCTAAACTAACAAAAGGATTTTAGACCTAAAAAACATTAAAGCAATTTTAGTTTTCTGGTTTCCACAAAGACTATTTTCTCTTTCCTCCTTTATTTTCCCTATCTTCACCTTTACATCTACATTAATAATAATAATAATCCAGCAGTTTATAATTCTGTATACATACAACCAAGGAAGACTTTAGAAAGATGACAGGATTACTGCTCTGTTCAGGTCTGGTCTTTATCCAGAGGAATGTGTACACCTCAGTTGTTGGGAGGGACACGTATACAAGTTTTGAAACCATATCAGCAATAACCAATAACCACCCTTGAGATCGAAAGGTGAATAAGATTTCTTAACAAACAGTTAAGAAGCATGTCTCTCATTTTCCAATCGACTTTCCCTCACCAAGTTGGACACAGATCCTCAAATTTAAAAGTAGGACAGGGAGAGCAATTCAGAAAGGCAAGGGGAGCAATGAGGGAAGGAAGGAAATCACAAGCAGCTCTGTGGCCTGACTACAAATCACTGCCCAAAGGGATGAGGTAGTAGAAAGCAGGAAGAAAAGGAGAATGTTCCGAGAATTACAAAGAGCATTAAGTTTAGCATGTAGTTCTCTACAATTATTCAAGGAACGCAGGAAAAGAAAGAAGCCTGAGCACCGAGCCCACGTGTGCCATGAGTACCTCGCTGCTCGCTGAAGGACAGCCATTCGTTTCTAGAAAATGAGATTCTGAAATCCATGGAGGCAAAAATGTACCGAGAGATGCTTGCTAAATCAAGGATATATGCTTTTCTCTGCCAGCCATAAGGTATTTTCGAGGTAGAGAAGTGAAAGGACCTTCTCAGACAAAGAAGACAAGTACTTTTTCTGAAGATGCTACTGCTCATCTGCTGACCTCTCCTGGATCAACAGTGGCATCCAGTGGCTGCAAGTCTCAGCACACACTTCTTTGTCTCTAGGAAGAGTTTCTATTGCTTTGGGTGAAGTGGCAATTTGGAACAAAACCATTTCTGTTGTCTATAACTAAGGATCCCCAAAGACATAGTACTTTGAAATAAAAAGTGAAGAACCAAGCCCATAAAGCAGAAATGGAGCTTAAGATTGGCTGTGGTTATTTGTATTTCCTGTGGTATTACTGAAAAGAATGAAAATACGGGAGGAGATGAACATATGTGTGGGTGAAATTCCTAAGTTTTCACTGCCACAGAATACTTTAAAAATAAATGAGATTATGGGCTTCCCTGGTGGTGCAGTGGTTGAGAGTCCGCCTGCCGACGCAGGGGACACGGGTTCGTGCCCCGGTCCGGGAGGATCCCACATGCCATGGAGCGGCTGGGCCCGTGAGCCATGGCCGCTAAGCCTGCGCATCTGAAGCCTGTGCTCCGCAACGGGAGAGGCCACAACAGTGAGAGGCCCGTGTACCGCAAAAAAAAAAAAAAAAATGAACAAAGGGACTTCCCTGGTGGTGCAGTGGTTAAGAATCCGCCTGCCAGTGCAGGGGACACAGGTTCAATCCCTAGTCCGGGAAGATCCCACATGCTGCGGAGCAACTAAGCCCGTGTGCCACAACTACTGAGCCTGTGTGCCACAACTACTGAAGCCCATGCACCTAGAGCCCATGCTCCAGAGCAAGAGAAGCCACTGCAATGAGAAGCCTGCGCAACGCAACGAAGACCCAACACAGCCATAAATAAATAAATTTCTAACAAAAGAGGATGAATGGAGTAATCCTAAATTTCTATCTTAATTAGACCATACTTTCTCTCTCCAGATCAAAGATCAAAAAACTAAAAAAAGAAATGGACACCAAGAGGCTCTTCTTCTCATGGTTTAAACATGTTCATTTTCTGCTCTACATTTCTAGCTTAGAAAACCATACAGAATGGTCACACACACATTACCCACCCCCACCCTCCCTTTAACTCTGATAGAGCTCTGGTTGGCTCAGGTGCACACACCAGCTCAAACTCACCTGTTTGGATGAGAGGTGGGCAGCATGAACTGGAATTCCACCACGCAGGTGTTGTCCTTAAGCTGGCGGTGTTGTACACTGTTAAGTTCATAGGCAATATAAGCCCTTCGAACATACACCTGGTTAAAAAGTAATCCTCAGTAAATACACTTCAAAAACAGAAACTAAGAGATGGTTAGCCCAGGAAAAAGACAGTCTTGAAAAGAGGTGTCTGATGCGGAAGAAGGTGGTCTGTGGTGACAAGTCCCAAAGCCCCGTACATACATACCTTGCTTTAATTAATAAAGCTGGAGTCTTAAAACTATACCCATGACTATAAATGGAAACAAAGCTAGCCTTCCTCTGCTGGACACCTCTAGGTGTGCTATAAACCCTTCACACTGACCTAAACTCGAGAGAAAGTTTCATCAGTTAGCACAAAAGTATATAGAACCATGACTATTAATTCATTACACATGATGATTTCAACAGACAATAAAAGCAAACAGGGAGAGGGACTTCCCTGGTGGCGCAGCGGTTAAGAATCTGCCTGCCAATGCAGGACACATGGGCTCGAGCCCTGGTCCAGAAAGATCCCACATGCCGCGGAGCAACTAAGCCCATGAGCCACAACTACTAAGCCTGTGCTCTGCAACAAGAGAAGCCACCACAATAAGAAGCCCGCGCACAACAGTGAAGAGTAGCCCCACTCAACGCCCACGCACAGCAACAAAGACCCAACACAGCCATAAATTAATTAATTAATTAATTAATTAAAATAAAAGCAAACAGGGAGAAAAATGAGAGGTGCTGATTCTGGGCCACCTGAGGAGTGAAGATAGAAGACAGAAACAATTGAAGTACAGTCTAACTCTTTCACTATCTTGTATCTTTGTTTCGTTTTCCCACTGGCCCAAATCGATTTTACAGTGTTTATATCCCCCAAACCCTAGGCAAAATCAAGAAGGCATAAGTTGACATATAATCTCTCAAATACACTAACTTGACTCAAAGAAACAGCAACAGGCCACGTCTCAGGAAAACCCGTCAGTCCAACCTCATGTACTTCACAGCTAATTTGCCATGCACATAAAATGGGACACATCAGCATGTGAGGTACGTCAGGAGACTTTGCATTAAATGGCATAAAAACACTGTAGAACACTTAGATATTTTCAAATTTTGATATTTACTGAGTAGCACACATTACAGTCTCCCCACAGAATACAAATAAAAAGTAACCCAAAAGAGCTCGCAAAGGGCTGTAGTGGTATCATATCACATAAAATCATTGAAGACACTCCTTTTCCTCATGTTCAAAAAAAACATCTACTTGGCAACTTTACAGCAGTATTTGGGGCCTGCAATTTTTGTGCTTAATGAGGTAGTGTGCTGTAGTGGAAACAGAAAAGTCATGAGTCAGATTGACCTGGGTTCAAATGCAAACTCTTCCACTTACTATCCATATGAATTTGGGCAAGTCACTTAACCTCTCAGAGGCTCACTTTCTTCTACTTCATGAAGTAATTGTAGGATTAAATGAGAAAAATAAAGCACCTAAAACTCAGTTCATTAAATGTTATTACTTTCCTTCTCATGCCGAAATAGTTCATAAGAACTGCTTGACAATTCAGAATATAACTAAAATCCATTTTATTTGGCCCAAATCACAAAATGGTACTGTTCTGATCAGCCACATATTTTTTCACTTATTGTGTTAACAGGGAATCCTAATCATTATGAAATGGAAGAATTCAAATACCTCGTAAGTAGAATTGAAAAATGCTAGCAGCTATTTTCCTGTGATTGGAGCCCAGAAACTGGTGATTAATTGAGTTGACACACTTGAGTAAAAGCAAGACCATTTGTTTCAGAGGAAAAGAGGAAGGTTCTCTACTCTTGAGAACCAACGTTAAGGCCAAAGAAAAAGGACAGATAACAATAGCCAAATGGACAAAAGGAGTCAGCCAGAAACTGAGAAAAAACTCACGTTACTAGGAGAACCTACCTCCAGAGCTGCCATCCTCACGACCTGGTTGCTGTGATAGAAGAAGTTTGGCAGGACATCGAAAATTGACGTTTCGGACAAGATGAGTTTCTGGAAGGTACAAAGACAAGCTTAAACCATTACATCCATAAGAGAACAATTCCAATGGACAATATTTAGCATTTGAAGCATTTAGTGAAACTTAAGAATTTTGTCTATGAAGGTCATGTTTGATCTTACCTTCTCTCTGCCTCAGCTTCCTCAGCTACAAAATGGGGAAAATAAGAATACCTATCCTCACAGGGCTGTTGAAGAGTTAATATACATAAAATTCTTAGACTAATGCATTAACAGTGCATTAATTATATGCTAATATAGGTGTTTATGGCTATTATTATCCTTTCTGACACATACCCATACTTAACTTTTAATATACTGTCTCACTACTCCACTACGGTAAGCCATAGATTTTTGATTTTTGAACCCTCTATTTCAACTATGAACCAAATAAGCAAAAACATCCTTCCCCCCTCTTTAGTTTCCCCAGAACGAAATCTGATAGAAACCCTGAAGATTCCCTTGGCTAGGTATAATAATATTATCATTATTTCCAAGTAGAAAAATAGAAAGTCATTCCTGACAAAATGGTGTTGTTTTAAAAATAGTCGTCAAGGTTCTTTGAATTAGCAGTAAAATTAGCCAATATTCTTTTATAAAATTGGCTCTGGGGCTTCCCTGGTGGCGCAGTAGCTGGGAGTCCGCCTGTCGATGCAGGGGACACGGGTTCGTGCCCCGGTCCGGGAGGATCCCACATGCCGCGGAGCGGCTGGGCCAGTGAGCCATGGCCGCTGAGCCTGCGCGCCGTCTGGAGCCTGTGCTCCGCAGCGGGAGAGGCCATAGCAGTGAGAGGCCTGCGTACCGCAAAAAATAATAATAATAAATAAATAAATAAAATTGGCTCTGTATGAAGCTTAATAGTAAGCATTAAAATAAAATTAAATGATTATTTAAGTAGCTTTGCCTGTAGAAGACTAACGACTACCTAGTTATACATCTGATTCAAATATCAGAAATCAACCAGTGCTACCACTTCATTCTGTCCTAGAATACCTTCTAGATAAAAGCGCAAGAGGTGAAGACTTCATTAGGACACTTCTATCAAGGCAGGCCTATTCAATTTTTAAGCTAAGCCACAATTCTAACAGCATTTTATGAAGAAAAAACACATAAGTATAAATCATTTTAGAAATTCAAGGTATGAAACTTCATTACACAGAAAATCAAAACTGACTGACTGATTACTTCAACTATGCTTGGGAATAAAGGGGACAAGAGTGCAGAGTGGCAGAAAAGGGCTATAATGTATACCTGCAGGTTCTCAATGCAAAACTGATGTCCGTACATGTCAATAGCTGATAGGAAGATAGACTCTACTTGGTTATGGCGAAGCTCATATGATGGCAAATGGGAGGCAATAAGAACCTAGAGTGAGAGCAAAATAAAAGGCGTAAGTTCCTGAGGGAGTGATTATTCTAGGCTCCTATTAGGCAGCTCTGATACAAAAGCAATAAATATAAATCTGTAAGTGCAGGCATCAAAGATAAAACAGAGACCAAGTAAAACAACTTCTGGGTCCTGTAACATAAAGCCAAGGCCACCAAATACTGCATCTCAGTTGACTCTTACCATGATTTGCTTGTGAGCAATTTCCCATGGGGGCAGAGGGAGGGGGAGGGAGAAAAAACAGCTTCAATCAAGTTCCATCAGTGCATGTGATTTACCACTGCAGAGCTGCTCGTCCTGGGGACTGCATGACTAGCTGTTAATGGGGAATCAGGTCTGGCAGGGAACAGCTGTGGGGAAGGTTGGTGCAGCAGAGCTAGCCTTTTGCAACTCTGAAGGGGAAAGACTAGGAAAAGCTGCTCCGACAGCCCCAGGTACTCAGTCCCAAAGAGGAGGTGTCAGGATGTAACACCAATGCATGTGACGGGCAGAGAGAGTGAAAGCAGTGTCACAAACAAAAACAGGGACACGGTAGGACCTGAATACCCTCAGCAGGTCACTGAGAGGTTCAATAACTTTGAGTAATTCAGTGACATGGATACAATTGTAGAGAAAGCAGAAGGTCACTGAACAGCTTCAAATGCTGCTTCCTTGTCGATGCCCATGCGCTGGAACACAAAGGGAGTGCCAACTCCTGGCTTCCCTGCTGAAACCTTTTGGAATGGAAATGAAGACTACAGGGTGAAACTGGGCTGCTCTGGGGTTGTGCTGATTGCTAGCACCAAAGATTCATTTCATTATCTTCTTGCTTTCCACACTTGACTTTTTCCTATACACTTAAAAGTTTTCACCTGCTTCTAAGCTCCCTTTGGAAAGTAAGAAATATTAAACCTATTGCTTTCCCTCAGTCTCCTTTCCTCCACGTGACCCTGGTTTACTAGGAAGGGTAGGGAATAATAACAGGATTTTATAATGGGGGGAGGGCTCCTATTTTTTAAATTAATTTTTATTGCAGTATAGTTGCTTTACAATGTTGTGTTAGCTTCTAGAGGGCTCCTGTTTTAAAAAAACTTAACGTTAATCTTTTCCTTTCTCTTTAAAAAACATATACCACGTGAGAATGTTTGTTCTGAGGGCAATGAGACATACATGGGAAATTGCATGACCTTTGGAAGGTGCTGGAGGAAGATCTCATTGCATCTAGGACTGCCCAGTCTATGAAAACCATTCCTCCCTCCGGACAGCCAACACATGTCCTTACCTGGCGTGCTCGGAGCGCCACCTTAGCATTGGTGGTCTTACTGAGTTGAGTTAGCTCCGTGAGGATATTCAGCAGCTCGTCAGTGAGAGTGGGGTCCCGGCCACACAACTGATCCTAATTGTTAACGTGACAAAGAACATACGTATCCATGTTAAAAAGAACTGAGGTGGAGAGAACTTTGAAATGGGAAAAGGGAATAAAAACAAAGTAAACAGAGCTAGATTACTAAGATGCAAATGTCCTGTTACCTTTATCCTAAACAGTGTGGTAAAGAGATCCCAGAGGGGTACTTCCCTGGTGGTCCAGTGGTTAAGACTCCGTGCTTCCAATACAGGGGACACGTGTTCAATCCCTGGTCAGGGAACTAAGATCTCACATGCCACATGGCCAAAAAAAAAAAAAAGAGAGAGATCCCAGAGGAAGCTGCTGCCAAGGAGAAGCCCAATTCCTCAGCCATTCAGATTCTAAATTCCTAATGTATTTCTTTATAAATCAACACCAGACTTTAAACAATAGAAATCATTAGAGACCATTAAAAGGGGTCAAGGGATTCTAGCTAAGAAATAACAAAGGATGTCTCAAAGTTTTAAGAGGTTTTAAATAATATAGGGACTAAAAGCTTTCCTGTTCCCTCTCCCACTTTTGGAAAGAAGGCAGAATAAGGCAAAAGGAAACACTCCTGGTGGTTTTCATTCCACAAACCAAATGTTCAGCATCCCAGGAGGGTGCAAAACAGAAACATAAGCCCAAATTATTCATTTATAAATACATGCTAAATAAAAACACCATCTCATATTCTGACAATTTTATACCCCAAATCATTTATCCTCTTGCTGTACGACGAATCATTCCATGATACCTAAACATGGAGATTCCTTAGATGGATTAGAGGGAAAAACCAAGCTCCTACTATACAATCCATGGTGTAATTCAGACTTGGGTCCTTTGTCTCCAAAAAATTAAAATATTTTAAGGAAAAAAAACTCTCATATTTTGGGAAAAATATTTCTTCTCCAGGGCAGTATCAGTTTATTCCCTAAATTCATCCATTATCCATGGGATTCTCATCTAAGCTGAAAAAACTGCAGATGCACTTTTATAAATGTCCTTTCTGAAATTTACAGAGTTATCTGTAATAGTAGTTCTTAATATCACATCACACAGTTCCCTCGACTTGGAGTTTGAAACAACTGCCTTTATATTTTAGTGAACTTTTATTCTCCCCCACCCAACTATTGAATCGGACATGAAAGACAACCAGATCCCAAAATGCTTCCTGTTGCTGCCTTTTAATCTTCCTCCTTCCTGGATTATCAGCCTTTTTCTTGAAGAATCTCCATTTCATCTTCAACCCTCCCCATCTCAGGGATACTCCGTACAGTCCTTTACCAGCGCAGCACAAATAGAAGCGTGGGGCTTTTGGCTCTGGGGGCAAATATACATTTCCCCAAACGCTTTTTCTACAACCCCCTACCACCTTCCGCATCACAGGGTAAACAGTTTTGGAGTACTCAACACTGGTATGCTGGAAAGACGGCTTCTCAAACATTTTAAAGCAGGAAATACTTTCTGATTCCCCAATCCACGACCAGAGGTGTGCGCCAGAGTCGTAAACCGCATGTTGGTATTTATAGTTAACGAAGTGCAAGTATTGTTTTCACCTGTTTAACGCAGGCGATTCACTCATCTGAGTGGAAGAAGAAAGTGATTATAAATCCAGGGCTCGCCTGAGCACGTAGTCACAGACTGAAGGACCTATTCCTCCCAGCCCAGGGAAAAAGCAAAGAGGAGGGAGAAAATGCAACCAAGTCTCACCTTTTATTGATAACTTATGAGCAAAATAGAATTGTAATAAAAGTCACCAGCCGCGCACCACAACAAAGAGTAGCCCCTGCTCGCCACAACTAGAGAAAAGCCCGCGTGCAGCAACAAAGATCCAATGCAGCCAAAAATAAATATAGTTTAAAAAAAAGAAAAGAAATGGGATGATGATATATATTAAAAAAAAAAATCAAATCAAATCACCAGCGACAAGGCCATAACAAGACGGAAGGAAAGAATAGGTAGATAACAGTGGGTAGGGAAACCATAAGCTCTTCCTACCTAAATCCCTCTTTACCTAATGTTCCTAATAGAGAAAATATACTCTTTTCTGAGGTACTTACTTCAGTCATCAGAATGGACCCATTGAGAGGTTCAAAAACCTAAGAGATGTCCTGGGTAATAGAACTCAGCTGCTCTGAAAATAGTCAGACTAAAGTCTCAACATTAACAGCAAAAGCCAACACAACAAAATAAGAACACTAGCCACCTACCCAACCTATATCAGATGTGATAGGGACTGGTTTCCCTTGAAAGGAAACCCAGGTTTACCTTTTGAGATTAGATTAAAGTAAATAAATTTTAAAAAATGGAGTTGCCATCTTGCCTAACTACAGATCACATTCTAACTAAAACACATGCACACAACTACTTAAAAAAAAAAAACTTTTTCATTTCATCTTTCCATTATGAGAGAGAGGGAGTGAGAAAGGGGGTAGAGAAGCTTCTTTTCTGTAAGAAAAGTGAACTATGGAGACTAGAAAAAATAATAGGGAAGTAATTATTCGTTCACGATCACCAACTGACAATCCTCCTGGACTCCTTGTGATAAAGTACAGAAACCTGACCTTTTTGGCAGATGAAATATCAAACACAGTATGAATAAACCACTTCCATTAAATTATCCTGACTTGGAAATTTCCCATTCAAATATTATTTTCTCTATTGTCATCATTAGTACTTAGGAAAAAGATGTGCAACAGAAAACTGTGTGTAGTGTAACCTTCTCAACCCTCTCCTGTCCTTGACCTGAACACAGTGTTCAAGTTGTGAAAGAAACCACCAGGGATGGAAGACGATTCCATTCATCAGAACCACCCACCCTAAGATACAAGCATCCAAGAGGAAGTTTACAGCCCTCTGGCCTAGAGACAGATGTCCTTTGGGCAACTGGACAGCCCAACATCACCATCTAACTCTGGTGAACATTTTGTAACAGTAACATTAAATGGTGATGGTGTCAGCCTATGTTTCCTCAGTGTACAGAGGCAGGTTCATTTAATGAGTCTACCTCCTGATTTGGGGATTACCTGCATAAATCTGCAAGCCAAAGTGAAAATTATTCAATAATGGTTAAGATTGGTATCACACAGTTATTTCTTGTTTTCATTCTTAACCTAGATGGTGGATAACCACAAGGAATAGTTCAGATTTGCAGAAATATAACAAGCAGGCTTCAGAGTCAAAACCGTAGCCAAAGTTATGTAGCTGACTGCCAGGAGAGCCCAATATAGCCAACTTGATCTTAGCATTCTAAGATTTGAAGGCAATTCAAAATGAAAAGATGTGACGTAATGGGTAATATTCTCAAGACATTAACTACTGTTCAGCTGGACGAGGCACCAATGCCAATATCAAAAATGGACTGGAAGCTTCTTCCAGTCACAGCTAGAATTTCTGACCTTCCAAGGATGTTGTGGGACAGATTAAACAAGAAATGTTAATATAACCCTTATTCAGTAAACCTGGGTTTACTGGGACTTTTCTCCATTATTTACACGTTGAACGAAATTATTTGCAGTTATGTTGGGAGGAAAAAGGAAGGAGGCTGATAGGCATTTTATTTATTTATTTATTTTATTTATTTATTTTTGGCTGTGCTAGGTCTTCGCTGCTGTGAGCTCTAGTTGTGGCAAGCAGGGCTACGCTTCGTTGCGGTACGCCAGCTTCTCATTGCGGTGGCCTCTCTTGTTGCGGAGCATGGGCTCTAGGCACGCAGGCTTCAGTAGTTGTGGCTCGCAAGCTCAGTAGTTGTGGCGCACGGGCTTAGTTGCTCCACAGCATGTAGGATCTTCCCGGACCAGGGCTAGAACCCATGTCCCCTGTACTAGCAGGCAGATTCTTAACCACTGCGTCACCAAGGAAGCCCCTGATAGGCATTTTAAATGCTCCCTGTCTGAACCAAATCAGAGGCTCACAGGCATGGCATTACTCCTAAGGAAGCATGGATTATACTACATTCGTGTGGACCACACCAGAAATAAGATAGAAGTAGTGAGGGGAAGACCACTCAGAATCAAGGTGGCTACAGGATACATACTTCACCATCTAGACAGCTGTGAGGATGTTGATACTTTTTATTGATACAAAATTGCTCAATTTGGCTAAAGAGTCCCTTAAATATCTCTTAGGTAAACTTAAACAATGTTCTAAGCTTTTTTCTATAAAATTAAGAGATAAGAAGAACTTTCAAAAAATAAACTTACTGACTTTGTTTTCAATGTGGCACAATGTTCCTCCAAATAGAGAAAACTTGACAGGACTTTAACATTTTACTTGATATTTTGCTCTCCAGATACAGCAAAAGATTAGAAGAAATTTGATAGAGAGTCTATGAGGCAAGTTACCAGTAGGCAAGTTATGCTAACACCCAGAGGGGAGGAAGGCTTCCTCGGAGCAGCCCACATCCTGCAACACTGATTCACAGAAGCCTGATTTTCTTGATTCCCTCCCCCTAGGTTCCAAAGCCCCAGAAATCATCATCTAGTTCAGCAAAGCACAGCATCAACAGTCCCACTTCTAGAAAGCAGAGATTGGAATGCTGGGCACATAACATTGATCAGGAAGCCAAGGTAAGCAAAAGAAAGGGGAACCAGCAGAGAACACAGCTGGGGGAATCGAATGCTACCATATCCAGTTGTTATCCATAAAAGAGAGTAAGACCTACAGAAAGAGAAATCCAAACAAGTAAAATGGCTTTTCCCAGCTACCACCATTAATGCAGATGTGGGGTGGAGGACCTGACCATTGCCAAAGCAGGCAGATCAGAAAGGAGCACTTTTCCAGCCTTCGTTCCTGCTCCCGAAGTCACTGCTAGCTGGCCCTCAGCTCAAGCATAGCAGTTAACTTCTTGATTTCCAAATCTCTGAGATGAGGGCAAAATAACGGATATTTCAAATGCAATTTAATGATATAAAAGCCTAGAGATGTTTACGAAGTTCTCCTTTGTTTTTTAAAGATAAATGTGAAATGCCAAAATAAAGAAAAGGACAAATCCATCTTTCTGGTTCACATCGTCAACCTTCCTCCTCCTCTCTCTACCCCCCCTCGTCCCTCCCCTTCCCCTCCCTCCTCCCTCCTTCCCTCTCTCGCTACCCCTCCCCGTCCTATTCATCTAAACCCAAACATTAACAAACAGCTCTTTTCTCCAAAGAGCTCAGCCTGTTGGAAAGAAAGTCTGGGTACTATCCATGCAGGTAAGAAGTAATCGGGATGACAAGGTGGGGAAAAATAAGAACAGCAGCAAGTCAGAGTCCCATTGGCATATGCCTGTCCTGACTGGCAAAAGCAGAAAGCAAAGCCTCAAACCAGTTCTCTGACAGGGCCCAACGCCCCTGCAGCACCCCCGTGTAATTACACACTTGAGTGACTGGACTCTGAAGAAAATTGAAGGCCTGAGCTCCGAACAGCTGCCATTTTCTCTCTCCATCACACCAGCGTGATTACTTGAGAAATGAACAGCCCCAGCTCAAAGCTACTCCAGAATTCTCAGAGGAAATATGGCTCCGTGTTCCAATAATGAGATTCTTAAGGCAAGCGTTACTTACAATCACTCCGCAAAAGGAGCGAGCCGAGCCCCTATATCTTACAAATTAGAATTTAAGAAACCCAGCGACAGTCTTAGACGATCATTACTCTTCTGCAGCTCCAAGGATTCTGGACTTTGGCCTATTTTTAGTGCATAAAAACTGTTAAGTCCTTAAAAAGGTAATCATAATAAAATGAAAACTCACCATAACTACCTTCCTAAAAAGGCAAATTTTACTCCATTTTAGGTCCAAACTGACAGATTCTTCCATACCCTCATCATTACCTTTTTCTGCCAGAAAGTCTTGGCTTTATCCAAATGAGAATTAGCAATCCTTTTATTAAAATTTAAGGAAAAAAATCTAATTAGTCAGATTTCTTCCCTTTTCTGATTGAGAAAAAGAAAATCAGCAGGTTGCCAGAGATAATATCACTTCTTTGCCGAAACCTATCACTTGGAGAAGTTGAAATATTACATTGCGCCGTTATTGTTTTTTCCTTTCAAATGCATTTTCTGGTTTCCCCACCATCTAGCCATTCTAGGGTAGCAAAGGTAATGAACTCTCCCTGTGATTACATATTTTTTTAAGTGGCTATTCTAAAAAATGTTACATCCTCGAGAGTTAGCCAGCTAGGCAGATAACTGAGTGAGTGGCACTGTTGTTAACCAGAGATGTGAGGTAGATAGTTTCCCTTCATTCCGAGCCATGAAATAAAAAACAGCAGTGAAGATTTATAGTTTTTTTCTCCTCCAAGAAGAAATGAGGGAATTAAGGTACCAAGAATGCCAATTCCACAAAGGGACAAGGAAGAAAAGCACAGGAGCAAAAAGGTACTATAGTCTCCAAAAAACACAAACATGCAGCAGCAAGGCAATTAATTGCTCGTGGGGTAGAGGGGCTCTAAGAATAGTCCTATTGTTCTCTGATTCCTAGAATTAACCCAACCAGAAAAACCAAGGAGTAGAGAACTTACAAATCATCTTCAAAAATCCTTAAGTCCACAAAAATTCTACCCACTGGTCACATGTACATCAGTCCTATTCACGTTTACTAGTCTCACCTCTCCTTCCCTCTTTCTACTAATTCTCATATTACTAGGTTATAGGGACAAAAGCATGTATCTACTACCAACACAATAATCCCAGCTTAGATGTCCATGTAAATAAAACAGAAAGGGACCACAGAAAATGAGGAATACATTTAAATTTCTTTGGTGGGGGAGGAACAGTACTACATTTCTAACAGTTGTTTTTTGTTATTCAGTTTTGGATGTGAGAGCATTCATGGAACAAACAAGCATTATAACAGAAAAGTACACTGGCTAGATAAGACTAAATTTTAAAGCTACTGTCACTAGTGACAAGAGGAATAAGGAAGCATGGGGCATCTCTAAGTAGAGCGAAGAGATTTGAGTTCCCATGTAAGATTATATGCACAATTGGCAGAACAGTCCTTTTCTGACTGGAGCAGGTTCCTTCAGGTCAAGGACAAAGACAGATAGGAGAAATTGTTAATCTACAACCCAAGCCCCACTCATCCCACAATCACAAAAGACAGGAGCTTCTCCTCTGACCACAGCCGTCACAAGGAGAAATGCTTTTTTCATATCATCAACCATCTTTACAGGTTCTGAAAAATGGTACTCACAATAAGCATTGTGACCAGAAGATTCTTCTTGGTGACTTGAGCGTGAGAGAAGATGTAGTTCAGTACAGTGTTCATGTCACTCTTGTTCTCCTCCCGAAGGGCGAACACGCATTTGTCATAGTGACCTGCAAGCAGCAAAAAGAAGTGATCCTCACCCACGTATGCATGTTCACGTTTACATGCTATTTGTTTGTTTTCTAATGTCTCTACTTAGAAAACTGATAAGAAGTGAGAAGAAATACCGTAAGAATTTTCTTAGATGGATTTGTATAGAATTGGCAGTGTTGTTTAGTAAAAGCAACCCGAGGCTAAGAGTCAGGCAATCCGGTATAAGACCTGGGCTCAAAGCCTAGCTCTGCTACCAATTTACTGTATGCTCCTGGGCAAATCACTACCTCTCTAAGGCCTATTGTCATTAAAAAAAATTTTGACAGATCGGGGAAGGGTGCGTCTTACTGAGGAGCTGGGGATAACCCCAACCCCCTACCCTGACTCTAAACTCTCTTATTTCGCTTCCTGGAATGATTTCCTTAGAAGAGAGGGTTTGGCTGCTTAAAAAGAAACGTCAATACCATTAAACCCCAGCTAGAGATTCTGGTTCCATGTCTGACTCACTGAAAATGTTTCACCCTAACTAGGAGGAACAGTTTTAGCTCAAAAATAAAACACCAAACTTATCAATGTCCACAAGAAGGATGGCTGCTACCTCTGGAATCAACATTTTCCCCCCGGAAGTCCATGAAGCAGCTAAGCAATGCCTAGGAACTCCAAATCCAAACTAAGGCATAGATCAGGGAGAACCTTGCATGAAGTCAAAAGGTCTGTGGGGAGAGTACAGTTATGTATATTTTCATTGGCCTTTCACAAGGCCACCAGGGGCAGGTTAGTTCTGCCTAGCAGAGCTATGTTTTGCAACAGAAGCATAAGCTTCAGGTATACTGTAGTGATATCTACCATGGGATACAAGTAATATTCAGTTCTTTAAAAACAGCTTACCTCAGAATTAAATTTCCAAGCAAAGGAGAATTAGTGTTTGAATAGTCTCAAGGGTCAGAATTCTATGAAAATAGTAAAGGATTATCACCTTACTTCAGCCTGCAGGTTAGGTTACAAACCAAAACAGTGGCATTCAAACTGCATTACCATGGATTCCTCAAATACTGAATGCAAGCAACCAAGGCAACTCTGCTTTTATCTATTTTAAATATTAGAGATTGACATAAGATTTCTTTTCAAAATAAAACTAAATATATTTGAAAAACAGTGGACTACAATATTTAGAGAGCTGCCAATGTCATAAAAGACCCATTTAGAACAAAATGGAAGCTGTTTAAAAATTGGTTGTCCTATATAAATTCATATTTCTCCTGACCAAAACTTAGCTTTGAAGTGACAACAGAAATATATCTTGGTAACAGAAATCACTAGAACTGGGGGAAATAAAAAGAATATTTACCCAAGGAGAGGCAGTGGAGACACTAAGCAGAAAGAAAGCAATGATACCAAGTGCCTCTTTTTAAAAACTTTTTATTGTGAAGTATACATACAAAAGAATAAATAAACACCCAAGTAACTACCATCTATCTTAACAGAACATTTTTAGTATCTTTGAAGGATCCAGTGTGCTCCTCCTCAAAATCAACCCGCTAAGCTGAATTTTAGGTTAATCATTCTTTTGCTCTTCTTTACACTTATCACAAATGTATACATAGTTTCATTCTTCCTGTTTTCAACTTGATAACAATGGAATCATTGTGTATGGATCATTCTGTAACTTGTTTCTTTCCCTCACCATTATGGTTTTTGAGATTCATCTTTTGTTCATGTGTATATCTCGGTTCATCTGTTTTCACTGCTGTAGAGTAATCCATTGCAGGAATGTACTAGAATTCAATTATCTATTCTACTTGTGTATATTTGGGTTGTTTCCAGTCTTTTTTGCTATTCGTGAATAACACTGCCACAAACAGTACTGTATATGTGTCCTTAATAAACATGTGTAAAAGTTTCTCTAGAGTATATCATCTAAAAATAAAATTGCTAGGTTGAAGAGTATAAATAAGTTCAACTCCATTAGGTACTGACAAACTGTTTTCCAAAGTGGTTGTACCAATTTGCATTTCTGCTTACAGAAGTGGTGGAAGATGACGTGAAATTCAAATTTTTGCCAATCTTACTGTGGTTTTGGTTCACATTTCTCTAATTAGTAATAAGATTGGACATCTTTTCATGAGTTTGTGGATTATTTATGCTTCCGCTTTGGTGAATTATCTTTTTATATCTTTTGCCCATTTTTCTATTAGGTTGTCTTTTACTTATTGATTCAAAGCAGTGCTCTATAGATTACAGATACTAATCCTTTCTTAATCGTCATGATTTATAAATATTTTCTTCCACATTGTGGCTTGTATTTTCAGTCTTTTTGTGGTATCTTTTCACTAACAAAAGTTCTTAAGTGAGGGCTTCCCTGGTGGCGCAGTGGTTGAGAGTCCGCCTGCCGATGCAGGGGATACGGGTTCATGCCCCGGTCCGGGAAGATCCCACATGCCGCGGAGCGGCTAGGCCCGTGAGCCATGGCCGCTGAGCCTGCGCATCCGGAGCCTGTGCTCCGCAACAGGAGAGGCCACAACAGTGAGAGGCCCACGCACAGCAAAAAAAAAGTTCTTAAGTGAGGTCAAATTACTTATCCTTTATAGTCTGTATTGCTGGTCTTTTTTTTTTTTTTAAGTTACCAGTAATTAAAAAAATATATTTATTTATTTATTTGGCTGCACCCGGTCTTAGTTGCGGTACGTGGGATCTTCGTTACCAGCATGCAGGATCTTGGTTGCAGCATTCGGGATCTAGTTCCCTGACCAGGGATGGAACCTGGGCCCCCTGCATTGGGAGTGTGGAGTCTTAGCCACTGGACCACCAGGGAAATCCCTGTACTTACTGGTCTTATATGACAATATCTTCTCTGCCCTGAGGTCATAAGGATATTCTCCTAAAAATTTAGTAGCTTTGCCTCTTTAGTACATGTTTAAGTTTTCAGTTCATCTGGAATTGATTTTTGTGTGTATCGTCTAGGTTAGGGATCTTTTATTTTGGCAAATGAATAATCCTTTGTCCCAGCATCATTTATTGAAAAGTCTATCCTTTCCTCAGGTATTGATTTACAATACCTGCTCTGCTGTAAAGTAAGTTTTCATATATGCTTGCATCTGCTTCTGGGTTAATAGAACCAGTGTTCCATTGTTCTATTAATCTGCCCCTACACCAATATCACAATCTCTTCATTAATATGGCTTTATATTAAAACTTGACATTTAACTGGACAAATACCTCCACAGTGTATTTCTTTAGAAGAATCTTGGTTACCTTTCCTTTCATGTAAATTATAGAATTAGCTTGACAAATTCCACAAAAATACACTAGTAAGTTTTTTATCGGAATGTCAATGAATGCACAGATGAATTCAGGGAGAATCAACACTTTGCAAATATATATTCCAACCTAAGGCCATGATATTTATTTAGATCTTCTTTATTATTTTTACTGATTATAATTTTCTCCAAAAGAGGTTGCACATTTTTTGTTAGACTTATTCCTTAGAATTTCATATTTTGTGTTGCTATTTTAAATGGAATATTTTTCCAAAATGCTCTTCTAAATGATTGTTCCATTATAAAACTTGAATTTTGTATATTGACTTTTGTATCCAGCAACTTTGTTAGATTTTAAATAATTCTAATAATAAATATGTGGATTTTTTGAGGCTTTCTAGGTAGACCTCATACCATATCTAATAGTGGCTGATTTACTTCCTTACTCCTTTCTAATCCTCATACCTTTTCATTCTTTTTCTTGTCTTACTGCACTGGCTGGGATATCCAGTATGATGCTGAATAGCAGTAATGATAGTATGTGTCGTTGTCTTATTCCTAATCTTAAAGAGAATGCTTTCAACATCTTACCACTAAGTATGATGCATCCTACAGATTTTTTTGTAGGAGAACTTTACATGATAAAAAGTTCCATTTCATTCTTAGTTGGCTAAGAATTTATCATGAATGCATATTAAATTTTGTCAGATACTTTTATCATCCATATCTTAAGATGATGGCCATGTTTTTTCCTGTTTTAGTCTGTTACGTGATAAATGACATTAACCGGTTTTTCAAATATTAATCAAGCTTGCACTAGTGGGATAAAGCCAACTTCGTTGTGATCTATTATTTCACACATTGCTGCATTTAGTTTGCAATATTTACTTGAGTATTTCTCCTTGTCATGAGTGGGAGAGTCATCCTTTAAGGACTGGAAAAGGGAGCAAGACTGATAAAAGAAAATATTAGGTAATCTTTCAAATTCTATGGTGTTTCACTGCCATCTTGTGGCAGAAAGCAGTATCAGCAGTATGTAGCTTTAAAATCTTAGCCAGGGTATTTTAGTCAGAGACTTTGTACATCATTTAGTAAAGCTCTACAGAGAAAGCCAGGGATAAATTCCACCTAACTGATACACTGAAAAGCACTGGAAAATCTGAGCCTTTTTCAGAGGCCTGTGGTTCAATCCATGGATTAGCTGCTGAGAGGCAAGCTCTTTGGATAGGGTTTCTCAATTTCAGCCTGGTCATGACTCAACCAGCTCTCACTGTACAAGGTCAAGAAGATGCCAATCTTCTGCTAGAAAAATTTTCTCAGCCCTCTCCCAGAAGCACACTGGATTCACAATCTCATCAAGCTGTGTTTTGTTGTTCTTTCTTTGGCGCTAGTGAGATATAGAGGTTTAATTTTTAAGGGACTGGTGAAAGGAGGAAGAGTTTGTTAATGTCAAGTGTTAGTGACAGGATGGACTGGCTCAGCTGTTGCTCAGTCCTCGAGGGAAATGTTCCCAGATACAGAGTCCTCAGGAAGGAACTCACCGTTCTGGAATTGCGTCTCTACTCGCAGGTACTGCCGCAGCAGGTCCATCACCACAGCCTTCATGTGGCCTCGGATACCACTGCGGTACCTGGGCAAACAGAAAAAGGTCCCCACTGAAAATCCTGACAGGCTAACACTGTTAAATAACAGACTATTACATAATAAACCCAGAGCCCAGATTTACTAGACTTTCTACTGAACGGCTTTCCTTCTAATATAGGACAGGACAGGAGACAGCCTAGAATCAACTAACCAGATCAATTTAAATTCAAGTCTAAAAGAAATATGGCTACAGACAAGATTTTTTTTTTCCTTATAAAGGAATCAAGAAAAAAAGAGTGCAAAGCAAAACCAAAAACCACTTGATAGCCCTACCTACCAACACCCTGGTTCAGTCCCCATTGCTAAGTTGAAATGATCACCACACCCTTGAAGTGGTTAAGGGGTATCTGAAAAGTCTATGAATATCTTAAAGTTGAAAATGTCCTGTGAAGGTTCCTTTAATCCAACAGCTGAGTCCATAAGCTAAGGAGAATAAATATCAAATGGGGCCCTATGCCAGAAGAAAAATTAGGAGTTTCATGGAAATTGCAAGGAAAAAGAAAACAATGAGATTGTTGTGCCTTAATAACTGACAGAAAGATGCAGAGTAAAGCCATCAGAAACACTGAGTATGAGAGCTAGCTCACGAGTCTAAGATATTTAGTAGATATAACAGATTTTCTAAGATAGAGGTGCTTTCTAATTTCTCTAAGTCAAACCTGAAGTAAACCTCTTTGTGACTACTCAGAAGAAAGGAAGGTATGGGGATGCGCAGGTCTGGGAATCTGGAGTTCCATGTAACTACCTCTGCACCAGCTGGACAATGCTCTGAGTGTTCATGAAGAAGACTTCCCGTTCAGATTTCCGGTTCAACGTAGCTGCGTGGCTATCTAGGATGTTGGCAATCTAAAGTATAAGAAAGGGAAAAAAAATGAAGCCCAGCATAGTAAAAGGACCCAAAGCATTAGCCTGCATGGCATCAACACTAGGAATCTTCTTAATTGTAACAGGACAGTTTCTATCTTTCACATGTCGAGAGTAGCTGCAAGTTACCTGGTATAGTTTAGGGGCCCATTCATGATAAATAGGAAAGCAAAGGGTAGTAAGTATGCTGCTGAGATAGTAAGGAAGTCTCTGATGATAGAACTACAAATATCCGCCTACTTTAAATTCACAAGAATACTTCTAATTAAGGCACAGCCCCAAGAACAAAACTCTATGGGATACCAGTATGCTTTCCTCTTAACCACAGATACTTTACATTTCACACACAGTACTTACCTTATTGGGCTTGTATCATGAAGCAGTTTTGTAAAGGGCACAATGATTAAACAATCCTTAAACAATGATTAAACTTCAAAAGCACAACATCCAGACAGTAAGGAGGATCCAAACAGGAAGGAATCCTACAACATGAACTCTAGCACGGGCAGCCAGTAGAAAATGACAGTGTTACTCTATAAATACCTGCTGGCTGGGAAACTGACAGAGGACTGATGTGATGTTGCTAGCATACTGAGCCATTTCCTTCTTGATAGACTTCTCCACATTGGGGGGGATACGACCAGAGACACTGGTCATGATATCTTGCAGTTCTAGGAGAGGCAAGGAGGGATCTCTGAGGGTCTTCATCAACCGTTCAACCCAGTCTTTTACCTGAGAAGAAGGAAATAATAAAATAGGAACCAGACAAAATTAACACAATCCCCCAAATAAAATAATATATCTGAATTCACTACCATATAGTACAGGAGTACCGTGCTTTATTGTGCGTTGCTTTACTGTACTTCGCAAATATTGCATTTTTTACAAATTTCAATTTGTAAAACCCTGTGTTGAGCACCATTTTTCCAACAGCATTTGCTCACTTTATGTCTCTGTGTCACATTTTGGTAATTCTTGCACTGTTTCAAACCCTCCACCAGCAAAAAGATTACAACTCAATGAAGGCTCAGATGATTAGCATTTATTAGCAACAGAACATTTTTTAATTTAGGCATGTACATTTTTTTAGACATAATGCTATTGCACACTTAACAGACTACAGTATAGTGTAAACATAACTTCTCTATGCACTGGGAAGCCAAAAAATTCATGTGACTTGCTTTCTTGTAATACATGCTTTATCGCGGTGGTCTGGAACCAAACCCACAATATCTCCGAGGTATGCCTGTACTTACTTTGAAATTGCAATATAAGCACCTAACATTGTCCTTATTCTCTGGTTTAAATCCCAATTACATGCGAAGTCAATAACAGAGATAAGAAGCAGGGATTTAAAGACTTCAAATCCCACAGCTAATGGTGGGAGAGTTTCGGATCAAACAGCTTTTTCTCCCTCTTAAAAAAAAATCCTTACGTGACTTTTAAACTATCTTAGAGAACAGGTACCCTATTATGTATACGCCTTCCCCCACACCACCTCCCCAAGAAAAGTGATTCATACCCTGCTGCTAAAGAAAGGATCTGGAAGGCAGTATCCATTCATCACGTTGACCAAATTATCCAGGACATAGTGGAATACTCGATGCAGCTTCTCGCCTCTGAGTGCTGTGCTCTGGATCCGCGGCAGACTGCCTGTGTGAAGCTCAGCCTGTCAATCCCAATGAGAGATCAAGTCATCCACTACCTTCTATTCAGGGTACAACACACCACTGCAACTTAGATTCATCATGCAAAATCAAGACTCCTCTTCACCATACCCAGCTACAAGGAGAGAAGTCAACAGAGGAAGCATCATAAGGAAGATCATGGAATCTTAGTATCATAACTCTTACAAATTCTAGTTCCATAATACCAAAGGCACACATACAAGCCCTAAGATCGGGCTAAAAAGCTTAAGGAAAAACTGGAAAACCAAGGACTGAAATCACTTGCCTTTCCAAACTACTGTTACCGTGTAATCAGCTCTTGGAGAGCAATATTAAAAGTATCTTCCTACTCACCTGCTGGACCTTGCTGGGGTTGTCCAGCTGCATTTTGGCTATTACACAGCCCGGGTCAAGAGCTGCTCCAGGCCGCTTGACATAATGGATACAGCCAGACTCTGCAGCTGTTAAGGTCATTACCATCTTCATGACCTACAGTGAAAAATAAAATCTCTTAGGACCTAGCTTTAGGGATTAATGACAGCTACTGACACTTCCCCTTTCTATTTTCTACTTCCTTTCTGTTACTCTTGAGTCCTAGTCAATTCCAGCCAACTCTTGTCCCACCTTCCCTCCCATGGCCCGGAAGCCCAATCACCACCCTGACCTCGATCTCAGCATAGCACTGGCCAGCAAACACATGGCCTCCATCCTCCACAATGTACTGGATTAACTTCCCAGCAGAAGGTGAGCGCATCACCGAAGGGTCATTTTCCTTCTCAAACACACAGGTTTTGTTGCCAATCGTGATGCGATACCTAGGAGATAAGTGGGAGTATGTAAGTCAATAAAGCACCTCAAATTGTAAAAGATAATGGTAGGATAATGTCAATCTTAAAAAAAAACCCTGAAAACTTCATTCTACACACACACACACACACACACACACACACACACACACACACACACAGCATTTATTGGATCCCTTTTTTTAAAAAAAAATTTATTTATTTGGTTGCACTGGGTCTTAGTTGCGGCTCACGGGCTCCTATATTTGCGGCTTGCTGGCTCCTTAGTTGTGGCAGGTGGGCTCCTCAGTTGCAGCACGCATGTGGGATCTAGTTCCCTGTCCAGGGATCCAACCTGGGCCCCCTGAATTGGGAGCGCAGAGTCTTAACCACTGCGCCACCGGGGAAGTCCCTTGCATCTTTGTTTACAATGCCGAATAACCCAAATTTCCTTCAATAAGGGTCAGATTAAATAAATTATGATACATCCATATAATGGAATAATATACGACCATTAAAAAGAATAGGTACCTCCATCAAGAAAAAAAAATGAAGGTGATGCTGATGTAATAGCTACCATTTTTTGAACTCTTATTATATCACAGACAATGTTCTACAACCTTTCCATGTGTTAATTCAGTTAATTACCACAGCCACACTGCATGATTGGTGTTGAACAGTATAAAAGATGTTAAAGGAAAACATAAGGTACAGAACTAAATGTTATTTTTATTTGTGAATATATTTAAAAGAAAAACAGTATGTACATATATGTAACTTGTATATACATATAAAATTTCTGCAAAAACATATGAGACTGTTAACAGTGGTAGCATATAAAAAGGGGAATTTATTTTTCATTGTCTGCCCACACAGAAGTGGCGGAGAGACAATTTTTTAAAATTCATTCGTTTGTTCATTCATTCATTCATTCATTCATTTATGGCTGCATTGGGTCTTCGTTGCTGAGCACGGGCTTTCTCTAGTTGCGGCAAGTGGGAGCTGCTCTTCGTTGTGGTGCGCAGTCTTCTCATTGCCGGGGCTTCAGTAGTTGTGGCATGCGGGCTTTGGTAGTTGTGGCTCACAGGCTCTACAGCACAGGCTTAGTAGTTGTGGCACACGGGCTTAGCTGCTCCGCAGCATGTGGGATCTTCCAGGACCAGGGCTCGAACCTGTGTCCCCTGCATTGGCAGGCAGATTCTTAACCACTGCGCCACCAGGGAAGCCCAGAGTCAATGTTTTTAATTATAAATACTTCTTAATACTCTTGAAATTTTTGTTAAGTGCATGTACTATTTTTTTTTTAATTAGAATAGAATCCACAAAAAGACCTTGAAAAATCCCAAGAGTTAGTGACTACTCAGAGAAGAGACTGATACAATGACCAGCAAATGGACCTTAAACAGCCACTCACCTATCCACCTCCTCCTTCATGTATGTGGTATAACTGCTGCCATCATAGGACAAGAGCAGTCCTCCATCACTCAGCCGATGCACATCTACTTCCACACATGAGCCATTCATGATCACCACGTAGGAGTTCGGGGACTGTCGCGTCACCTGTAGGAAATGAGACCCCGAAGAGACAAGTCAGTGTGTCCCTTCCAGGGGGAGTCCCAGACAAAATTTCGGTATCTCAGAGATCTAGGTAAGAAAGCTCTGCCAGAGAGGAAGGAAATTCATGGCACTGGTGCTCTGAACACTAGTGTCTGTGGGCATGGCTCAGCCTTGCTGCAAGCAAAGAGGGGGGACCTTAGATGCATCTCCCTGCTCTGGTTGCTCTCTGTCTCCTTTATCTCTTGGCTGCATATGTGAAATTAAGCAACAGCTAAAACATTTTCAGAGAATCATAAAATACTGCTTTGACACAAGGCTACTGATACTAACAATGACTATAATTTCACTAACACCCAGCCCTGCAGTAAACCAAACTTTCACCCCATCTCTTGACCTAAAGGAAGCAGGCTGACAAAGAGAGAGGCAAAAAGTACAACATTGGCTTCAGTGGGGTTCAGCATACCTTCAGTACATACTTGACTCCCTCATAGATAAGTTCAACATCTACTGTATTCAGAAGTGTATGAGCAGAAAGGACTTGACCCCTGAAAGAACAACGTGAGAGACACTTCTAGAAAGTTCTAAAAGTTTACAAGGGAATCTCAAAGGTTATCAGTTATAGCATTTCCTGGAATAGTAAGATTGAAAACAACCTAAAGGACCATCATCATTAAGGGACTGATATATAAATTACAAAAAAGCCATATAATGGAATATTATGCAGCCATTAAAAAAGAAAGATGAAGCCCTTTATGCACTAACATGAAATACTCTCTAAAATACACAGTTAAATGAAAAAAGCAAGTGAAATTGTGTAGGACAGCTTCAGAGTATGCTACCACTTGTGCTTAAAAAAAATAGGTGGTAGGAAGAAACAAATATTACATATATATGCTTATATAACTTACCATATGTCTGAAAGATTACAGACAGAAACTGGTAACTTGGGTTGACTACAGGGAAGGAAACTGGGTGGCCAGGGAACAGAGGTAAGAAGGAAACCTTTCACTACATACCTTTTTGTGCCTTTTGAATTTTAAACCATGTGAATATATTATCTGTTCTTAAAAATAAATAAAATTAAAACTTAAAAAAATTTTGAGAAAAGCTCCAGTGCAATCAACCCTCATCTACCCCTATCAACTGAATTTTATTTGGGGTCTTAAAAAATAAAGGCAGTAGGCCATGGCTGGGTGGAGGGGAAAGGGAAGGACATTGCCAAGGAAGGAAAGAAACACTATCTCTTAAGAAAGACTTTGATAATAATTAAAGGAGGGAGTAAAAATGCAAGTGAGGCAAGTTGTTAATAATGGGTGAATCTGGACAAAGAATACATAGAAGTTGTTTGTATTATTCACGCAATTCTTCTATAAATCTGAAATTATTTCAAAACACAAGTTTTAAAAATAAATTTAAAGTAACGTTAAAAAGGTAAGGGGAGCTCGTAGAGGAGAGATTACGTGTGACATATCTGTACACCAGTAGGGAAACCATTTAACTAGGTTAGAGATTGCACGTTGAAGAACAGAAATGAGTACGGCTCGAGTGGTAAAAAGGCGCCATAGTATATAGGGAGTTGGAAGTCACTCTGAGGGATTTAGATCTGATACAGAAGGGGAATGTGAGCTGATGAAGGTTTTAGTGCGTAAGTGTAACATAGTGAAAGATTTTCCTGGTAAGACTTGAACTGAAATCTCAGTTCAATTTTTAAAATTTTGTTTCTTTTCTTCCTTTCAGACACCTCAAAATGGAGCTGATGTGAGTCTAACAACACAGAAAGAATTAAAGTGCCTGTGATTAAAGTGCTATCAAATGATTAGCCTTGTGGACAATTCCTCCAGGGACTCAAAGGCAGAGCTCAGTCTTCAGAACCAGTGTTGGAAATGAGTTTAGCCCCACACGTACTTGAGAGACTCATGAGGTCATCTTGAATATCAGCCTCAATTATTAATTCCTGAAATTTTACAGGTCATATATGAAATATTCAGGGTTCCTTGCTAGAGTAAAACACCAGATTTTCATCACCAGGGCTTGGAGAGATTTGATGCTTGTACAGAACAGAATGTTTACTTCAGCTGGACTCCAGTTTTTAAAAAGCAACCTATTCTAACTGTGGTATAAACCAATTTCTAGAATCTGCCCTTAGAGCCCCAAAATCATTTGCCATAAACTCCTACATCCCTTCTCTCCCCTGCCTCCATGGTCAGTGAATAACAAGTAGCACTCACAAGCTGCCAGGAACAGAGAGAAGAATAAATTGGGCCTCTGAACTTCAGTCCTGCACTCAGGACCACTAGTTAGCTTGCACAGACTATGAGAAGCAAAGCCTACCTCTCTAAGGAGTGAAGGAAGTTGGAGATGCTATTCCGCAGGCTCACATCTGCCACGTGGAGAGCCCCACACACAACTCCCAACATGGTGTCAGGTCGCTCTGCCTGAAAAGAAAAAAGAGAGCAGATCAAAAGCAGGGTCACTTGGCACCATGGCCCTCAATTTTAATCAGGCTCAAATGTGCTGTGAAGAATCAGCTACCATTGAGAGTCTCCATCCTTATTGTCCAACTGATATTTTTTTTAGCATTTACCCTTTTTTAAAAGTATTTTTTTTTAATTTTTATTTATTTTATTTATTGATTTTTGGCTGCACTGGGTCTTCATTGCTGCACGTGGGCTTTCTCTAGTTGAGGTGAGCAGGGGCTACTCTTCATTGTGGTGTGCGGGCTTCTCATTGTGGTGGCTTCTCTTGTTTCAGAGCACGGGCTCTAGGCATGCAGGCTTCAGTAGTTGCAGTACGCGGGCTCAGTAGATGTGGTACGCAGGCTCAGTAGTTGTGGCTTGCGGGCCCTAGAGCGCAGGCTCAGTAGTTGTGGCGCACGGGCTTAGTTGCTCCGTGGCATGTGGGATCTTCCTGGATCAGGGCTCGAATCCGTGTCCCCTGCACAGGCAGGCGGATTCTTAACCACTGTGCTACCAGGGAAGCCCCCAACTGATTTTTGAGACAAAAACACATTTATTTTTAGAATCTGAATAGAGGTCTCATTTGAATAGAGATGAAAAACACCTTTCCCTCCACCCTCCCTAAGATTTCCACTGAGCCAATCGAAGAGTAGCTCAAAAACAAGCTTTTGTCACAAATAAACTTCAAAAGGTACAAAGATTTGGCTACCAATAATCTCAAAGAAAAATGGTGTATAACCAAAATTTGGACCTCCAGCTAATTTACATGAATCTAACAATTTTATACAAAATCTTGAGTAATTTATATTAGCCCAGCGATTCAGGAACAAAGGGTAACTTCTGTTGATTAAAATGAGGCCCCTCTTATCAGTGCTTGGTAGATAGATGTAGAAGTTGGTAACTCTGAACCAGATTTAACATCAAGTGAGGAAAGAGAAAGTATTTCAATCCCTGCGTGCCTCTCTTCAAATATACCCTTGGAAGTAATACTACAACCTATAAAGTGACTGTGTAACACAGGCACAAGAACTCTTACAGTGCTAAAATCACACTGACTCCTAGATTTTTCCACATAGACCAAGAACGATTCAGATTAGAATCAAATAACATTATCTAGCAGCATGGACTGATCACACCACAAGCCTATAAAAACCCAATCCCAGAAGTTGTTTGTGTAAGTGGAGAAATACACACCTGTACTTTTTCTGCTATCAGTCTGTCCAGCCAGCCAGTGTCAATTCTATTCATCTGAAAGCTTTCAGTCTCCAACAATTTGATCAGGTATTCGACTGTAGTTCGAAAGTCGCCCCGGATAGATAGTTCCTTCAAAGCCACCACCATGTTTCTGGGAGAAGGATAGAAGCAGATCTGTTTCAGCAACAAATGTTCTAGTGTTTTTCAATAACTTTCAAGAATTGTTTCATTCCTTTAGAGTTTCAGGAGGCGGGGGAGAGAGACAGACAGTTCCAAGAACAAATGAGGGTGCAGATATATATGTGCTTATTCCAGATAGAATTTTCAAGAACTCAGCAAACTTATGAGTCTGATTAATATTACCATAAGAGCATCAGCAGATCACATACATTTCATTGTATGGAATACAGAACAAATTATCTGCAAACCACCCAGTTTTCACTGTTCCCATCATCCCATTCATTTATTGCTGGCTAACGAGAATTAGGGCATAATTCCCCCCTCTTTACACCTTTTTTATTTTATTTAGGTAAAGTTTACATTTAATAAAATATACTTAAGTATATTGTTCAGTGAATTTTTACAAATACTAATACCTTAATTTAAAGGTTTTCATACAATGGAGGTAACTGGCTGGGGAAAGTCAGGTATTATTAGCCTGACACTGCATGTGAGAGTGGTGGTTTTTTTTAAGCTGCATTTTAGCCATCTGTGGAATGACTTGCTCATTACTTTGATTACTTTCCAATTAAGTGTTAAATGATCTAACTTTAACAAAATTTCAAATACCATGGGGTTTTTCCCTGTATACTTCTGCCCAGTGTTATGCTGAACAGGGCAGGTCCCTACTTCAACAAATATTTATTATGCATCTCACAGACTCAAGACACATACTAGACTCTTAAGGGAGAGAGAATGTGGAGACAATAATCACTTTAAAAATATATGACAGGGCTTCCCTGGTGGCGCAGTGGTTGAGAGTCCGCCTGCTGATGCAGGGGACACGCACGGGTTCCTGCCCCGGTCCGGGAAGATCCCACATGCCGCGGAGCGGCTAGGCCCGTGAGTCATGGCCACTGAGCCTGCGCGTCTGGAGCCTGTACTCCGCAATGGGAGAGGCCACAACAGTGAGAGGCCCACGTACCGCAAAAAATTAAAAAATAAAAAATAAAAAAATATATATATATATGACATAATATCATAAATACCAGTAGAGAGAGATAAGCAAAGTGTGGAGTGGTTCTAAGAGGGGAGAAAATCCACCTCCCTATGGTTTCATAAAGAATGTGAGATCTGACATAGAAAACAAACTTGTGGTTACCATAAGGGGAAAGGGAGGGGGGAGGGATAAATTAGGAACATAAGATTAAGTGATACAAACTACTATACAAAATAGATAAGCAACATGTTTTTACTGAATAGCATGGGGAACTATATTGAATATCTTGTAATTACCTATAATGGAAAATAATCTGAAAAGAACATATATATATAACTGAATCACTTTGCTGTACACCTGAACTAATACAATATTGTAAATCAACTATTCTTCAATTAAAAAAAAGAAAAAGAATGTGGGATCTGAAATGGGATAAAAGTTAAGCTGGGATTATGACTGTGACAGAAATATTCTTCCAAGTGGTCCAGGAGTTCTCAGCCTAGAACATTATTCCGTTTCCCACCTCTACCCTCCTCTCTATGCCCTATCTCAGCCTGGCTTATTCCTATACATATTTCAGATATCAATCTAGAGGTCACTTCCTTTTGCGAAAACAACCCTGACCCTTTCTGGACTGAGTTAGCTGACTCAGCTCTACGCTCCTATAACACCCTTATGTAATCCCACTATCAGAGACGGCACTTCCTACACTGTGTTCAATTGCTTATTTGCCTCTCTTACTCTGGATCATAAAGTTCCATGAGGGCACAGACCCTATCTTGATCCTCATTATATTGTCAGAGCCATTAGATATTCAGTAAATATTTGTGAATGGATGGACAGAGGGAGTAGCAAGAACAAAGGGAAAAAGGAAATAAATTAGGGGTTGTGTTCAGGGAATGTTATGATTGAAGCAGAGGGTATGAGGACAGGAATGAGGGGCAAGTCCATTCATCCAACAAACATCTACTGAGTGCTTACTATGTTCAGGGGACACAGCAGCAACAAGACAGACACGGTCTTGTTCTCACGGTATTTAGATTACAGTCTGCGGGAAATATGGGTTGGGGCTATTCTGGAGAAGAATATGAACACCAAGCAGAAGAATATAGACCTAATATAATGAAGAAAGAAGAAACAAACTCTGAGCTGAAGAATGAACTTTAGCATGGTATTAAGAAGCAAGTTTAGGGACTTCCCTGGCTGTCCAGTGGTTAAGACTCTGCGATTCCACTACAGGGGGGTGTGAGTTCGATCCCTGGTCGGGGAACTAAGATCCCACGTGTCACAAAGCGCGGCCAAAAAAGAAGGGCAAGCTTATTGTAGAGACCATAATTTTCATATGCTAAACATTAACCTGGTAGCTTTACACTGTAGAGAAATGTACAGAGCAGGTCAGGAAGTAAGGAGCAAGGCTTTTGGAGCAGGTCATAAGACATGTCCTGTAGAGAATGCTCAGTGGCGTGCCAATCAGGACTGGAAACCTAAATACCAATAGCGGCCACTCTGGGGATGTAAATGAGTGAGGCAGACTGGACGGCAGCTGTGTGAACTAGAGAGTTCGTGTTTCTTCTAAAGGAAGCAGTCACACAAAGCTTCAGTTAACTTTTGCCAAGTGGAATACAAAACCAACCGTCATCCCGTTCTTTTAAGGGAAGACAGAAATCCATGTATTTACTTCAATCTCCCAATTTTTAAATATTGGTGATTTAAAAAAACTAACACTCTACAAGACAATCAAAACACATCTGTGGCTGTGACTAGTCGGAAAGCCACCAATTTGCAAGCTCTAGTGTAAACCTTCTTCACTTTGGCAAAGCAGGATAGGACTGAAAGAAAAATAAAAAGGCAACTTTTATGCCAGTTGGTTTTTCTGGTAGCATTGCTTTAATTCTGAAAACTCCACTTATAGTTTTGAATAAGTGGGAAGAGTTGTAGAGGACAAAATAGAGAAAATTTGAGGTTTCCCAACTTCTAAACACATTATTAAAAACCAACATTATTAATAAATACTTACTGATTACACAATCTATGTGTGCAGTTTAAAGGTCAAAGGAATAGTATTAAATGCTTGGTTCAAGGAAATAGACAATTAAAAAATAGAACTAGATCAATTTTGGATAGATCTTCTAAAATATCTAACCTGTCAAAATTACCTCCTAGAGCCCTACTTTTCAGGCAAGCAAAACTGCTATTAAATATTTAATGTTTACCCTCAATAGAATATTAACTAATACCTATGATATACCAGTTATATTATACACTGTGTGTGTATTTCATAGCTCACTGAGGTCTCTCATATAAGCAATGTGGACAGTCCCCTTATGCCCTTTTCATGTAATAAGCAGTTTCATTTTATTATTTTAAATGGCTACGGGACATTTACAGCTATACCTTTATTTTGATGACAAATAACAGGTCTTATCTCTGACATATGTCAAGTTCTTGGACAAGAATCTACCTCCACCCCCAAATGACAACATCATTTCTACAGAAAAATATGATATTTTTAAAGCAATCAATTTTATAAGTTTATTAAAAACATTGAAAGCAAAAATACTTGAAAATGCTCAGGGCAACAGACAGAAAAACATCTGCCAAACACTGAATAAATTTAATACAACATGAATGTAAGTACAGTCAAAGATATATTTCTTCAAGAAGGTTATTCATATTAGTACTTTTATAGCAATACATGATTCCCATTCCCATGCTCACACCTTCATTGAAGATTAGCACAAGTTTATTCTCTGAAATGCAATCAAATGCTATTATACTCACGAAATTGCTTCCTCTCGGTTTTCTCCCCAGGAAAAGCAGTGACCGAACTGAGAATCAGCAAATTCATGAAGTCCCCCTGCAGCAGCAACACTGAAATAGCCCCAAACGTTCTTATTGCTGCGGAAATTCAGTTCCTGAACTGTTCCTGAGCTGGGCTTAAAACCCTATTAGAAGATTCACAGATATAGAGAACAAACAAGTGGTTAACAAGAGGGAGAGGGAAGGAAGGAAAGGAAATATAGGGGTAGAGGATTAAGAAATACAAACCACTAGATATAAAATAAATAAACTACAGGAGTATTGTACAGCACAGGGACTATAGTCAGTACTTTATAATAACTTAAAATGAAGTATACTGAATCACTATGTTGTATACCTGAAACTAATATAATATTGTAAATTAACTACATGCAATAAATTTTTTAAATCAAAAAAAAAAAACCCTGTTAGAGAATGAAGAATATGAGATATTATATTTCCAAGGAAGAGAACATTCATATACTTATTGTTCAGGTTCTGTGTAATCACACACACACAAAAGCAGAAATGATACACAAAAATCATAAAGGCTTGCGAGCCAATGTCCAGTGCTACAGACCCACTAAGGACTCTACAGTGACTAAATAGGTCTAAGTGACCAATGGAACAGTGATTACTTATTTGTCTGCTCTTATGAAGCCTCTATGAATTTCCTTCTCCAGAGGAAGTCCCAAGATATTTCAGATATGCCCTCAGATAGCATCTTAAAATTAAAGTTCACAGGGAAAAAAAAAGTGTAAACCTTTTAAGTGATGGGTTACCTCATCTGGATTTTCACTAGTGATCCGAGCAGCAATAACGTGGCCCCTTGGGCAAGGAACATGAGCAGAATTTTCAAAATCAATGGGAGCATCACCCCAGGGAGATACCCCATACATCATACGGATATCCTTGATTCTATACAAAGGGATCCCCATGGCAATCTGAAAGGTCATAAAACACACATCACTCATTTTTCACAGTTACTTGCCTTAAAATGTGGAAGCTATCAGATTTCTCATTTCAGTAGCCACCACCTAAAACACCCTATTTTTATAGCCTGCATCCTACATCATGGAATAGGTGACTCTAAGTTACTTGAAACAAAACACACGTAAGGTGTTAAATACTCCCCACTCCTTAAAAAGTCCCCAAATCCCTAAAGCAATAGACATGAGCTTCCCTCTAATTGTCATTTCCCCATCAAGGGATCAGAATGAAAATATCCAAGGGAAGAGTCAGTGTCAGTGGCTCTCCAAGTTCAGACAGCTCAGAAGTCCTAACTATGTCATAATTACTTCATAATTATCGCCACAAACCACTGGAGAAAGTATGTAAATCTTTATTTACTGGGTTCCTTAACAGGGACCACTGGGGACCAGAAGGGGTTCTCAATGTGGGCAAAGAATATGTTATTTACAAATAATATCAAACTTCATCATGAACTATTACTGCTTCCCATAGCATTTGTTTCCTGGGCTGAATGGAGAAAATAATATTGACAGCCAGCACTTTAAACATTATAAAAATGAATGTGTGCTGCCACACTCTTGCCATGAACAACCTCAGCCACCACTCTAAGGTGGAATTGCTTCAATTTAGAACACTAGGAAAAAGGAGTAGAGGACCATTACGATGTTTGTAAGGTTTCCTACAATTTAAACAACTGAGTAAAGCATATTATTTGTTAAGTTTCTTTCTGATATATGACATTTTATATCAGATGTGTCTGGTTAAAAAATAATAATATTCCTAGATTTGTACCATATCAGGAAAACCAACCCACACATCCCAAGCCATAGAGTGCAAGAGATGAACATTACACGAGACTCAGATAAGGGGCGTCTTCTCTTAACAGACGCTACTTGAACCAGTTTTGCAGGCATCTCTGACATTCCAAACTTCTGTAAGCAACTCTCTGATCAAGAGCAGGGTGACTCACCTGGAGCTGTGCCGCAGGGAGGTTGACATCGGCCACCATCTCTGTACAAGGGTGCTCCACCTGTAGCCGAGGGTTCAGTTCCAGAAAGTAGAAGCTGCCATCCTGGCTGTAGAGGTATTCCACAGTCCCAGCACTCACATAACCAACCATTTTGGCAAGTTTCACCGCACACTCAAAGAAGAAAGATAAGGCAACATAAGTATGTCACCTTGTCCAGCTGATGGGCTACTACTTATCTATACCTTCTCCCTCTCAAAGAGCCAGTGTTTATAAAGGCTTTTAGCCATGTGAGTGAATTTCACCCTCTCTGATTAAAACACCATGGGAGATTCTGCACTGTACACTTGTTCCTAGTATTTATAGTATTCTTCCTAGAATACGAGAAATTCTTCCTAGAAACATGGCTGTCCAGCTAGAGACTAGATTTTCTACCCTCCCTTAAAGCAAGTGACTAAGTTTTAACCAATGCAACGTCAGCATTGGTGAGTGATATGCATAATCCCTGAATCATGTTTTGAAAAGGAATTGCTTGTCCTCTATTCCTGGCTTTTCCCCTTCTATGGACTAGAACATGGTCATGACAGTGCAAGCCCGTTTCACCATGCAGATGAGAACATACTAAGAATGACAAAACAAAACAAAAAGAACCTGAATCCCAAGATGGTCTCATGGAGCAGCATGGTCCTACTGGTCCTGGAGAGATCACCTCAGATTATGATTGGAAGGAAAAATAAACTTCTATCCTATTGCGTGGTTGTACTTTTTTGGATCTCTTTATTACAATAGCTTAACCTGTACCCTAATCAATACAGAAACTATTAAATTCAGGTAGGATGCTGATATTTAAAAAAATTAAAGCATGTGATGCTGACTTAACAACAGGGTAGCAGCTCTCAAGGAAACAGATGCTGCAGACTGGAAAACTGGTGGCCTCCTTGTTAGGCATAAGAAAACATTTGGGAAACGGTCTCCTACAATAACTTGGAATGCGGACAAAACACCAACTAAGCCCTAAGAAAAGTGGTTAGAAAATGTCAGAATGTGAAAAAAACCAAATGCCTTTGTATCCCCAAACCAGAAGATTAGATTCTCACCCTGAAGCAACCCAGTGCCAAAGATCAAGTCAAGGGGGCTGCTTTAGTATCAGCTGGCCTCAAGGTAGTCAGTACTGAATTGAGGAGAGAAAGAGGGCTGAACACAGAAGGAAGTAAATAAAGAGGAAAAGTTACGATGTCCAGAAATCTTGAGTGTGGTTACTCCTACCTAAAGCTGAATAGAAGCAAAGAGTCCAGAAACATACTAAGTTTTGACGGAATTGTATTTCTAAACAAACCACAAATCTGGCTTTCAAAACCCATGATGGATAATCACAGTCATCTGTGTGGCCCCAACCCTGCACCAGCAGGAAGTGAGCGGTGAAAGCTCTGCCAAAGAAAGCATGGTCTCCAAAGCTCAGTCATAGAGGACCGTGAACAAGGAAGAACTTCCCAGAGAAAAAGGCCTTAACGGTGCCTTGAGGAATGACAGGCAAAGAATTTACTTCCAGAGAGCAGAACCAGGGGCAGCCAGAGGGCTAATGGAGGTATTACTCCACCACATGACAGGAAATCACCACAATTCCTACCTAGAAGAATTTGATAACTGCTATGGATCAGTGATTATTGCCTCTTTTTCATTCTTCTTTTTACCGAATGGGAGTTATCCTGTTCCTACTCCACCACTGTATATGGCAAAAGGAGGAATCACAAGGGGTAGGTAACTTGTATTCTAGGTCACTGGCCCATACAAAGCCACATGTACATATAACAGAGAGGACTGTACATTACCTAGAGAGTTGGACTTTGGGCTGAATATAGCAACTAGGTGGGACTTTGGGCTGTCTTCTTTGGGGAAAGGCTAAGAATGTTCCAAGAGTGACAAAAAGGGTGTGAAAGGATAATGGGTAGCCAGAGGAGCAGACACAGATTGTTAAATGCCCTCCAGTAATTTTTCATTGCGTCATCCATTTAGTAATAGAATCTCCTGAATTTCAGCTGAGCATATGGCCACCCAGCTAGTGACTACAATTCCTAACATCCCTTGCAGCTAGGTGTGATTGTGTAACTGAATGTTGTCCAGTGAAAAGTGAGCAGAAGTAATACGTGTGACTTCTGGCTCATATTTTTATATGCTTGCCTTCCAAGTCCTCTCTTTCCCCCTCCCACAGGCTACAGTGTGAACATATTCTTGCGAGCTAGCTTCAATCATAAGGTAATGACACCCTAGAACAAGGGTTGGCAAACTTTTTCAGTAAGGGCCAGATAATAATTATTTTCAGCTGTGTGGGCCATATAGTCTCTGTCACAACTACTCAACTTTGTCACTGCAGTGATAAGGCAGCCACAGATAAATACATAAATAAATTAGCATGCCGTGTTCCAATAAAATTTTATTTACAGGGACTCCTCTGGTGGTGCAGTTCTTGAGAATCCGCCTGCCTGTGCTGGGGACATGGGTTCGATCCCTGGTCCAGGAAGATCCCACATGCCGCGGAGCAACTGAGCCCGAGCGCCACAACTACTGAGCCTGTGCTCTAGAGCCTGCAAGCCACAACTACTGAGCCCACGTGCTGCAACTACTGAAGCCCACGCACCTAGAGCCCATGCTCCACAACAGGAGAGGCCATTGCAATGAGAAGTCCACGCACCGCAACCAAGAGCAGCCCCCACTCGACACAATTCGAGAAAGCCCACACGTAGCAATGAAGGCCCAATGCAGCCAAAAGTAAAATAAATACATAAATATTAAAAAAAAAACAAAAAACAGAAAAAAAAATTTTTTATTTACAAAATCAGGTGGCAGGTTGGATTTGGCCTGCTAGTTGTAGTTTGCTGACTCCCCTCCTAGTAATAGCAAAGCAGTAAACCGGGGTCCCTGGCACCAGCTCATCTCTGAACTATGATGAGAGAGAGAAATAGAACTTGCACCTTATTTAAGCCACTGTACTTTGGAGGCCTCTTTACTACAGTAGTTAAAGAATCAATCTTAATACACACACAAACACACACACACACACGTAGAAATTAAACTTAAAACACAGATGACCATATATTCAGCTTCTTTGGAATCAGGGAGAAAAAAGATGGAAAACATATCTCCAAAAAGATGAAGATTGAGTCAAGGTTCCAGAAAAGACCATGTTCAGACTCCTAAACTACAGCTATTTCCAAGGGACCCTGTAAAACTGCTGAGAGATTATTTTCCATACAAAAATATAGGCTATGTAAATTTTAAAGATACTTAGAGGAACTTTTAAGAGACAATGGACTTGAACAAATTCATCTGAAGACTAAAGGATAATCAATCTAGAAAATGCAACTACCTGCTTATCATGAGCTTGTTAAAGAACCAGACAATAAGATTAAAAAATCCCAAAACATTTCTCTTCATTATCCCTACTCAAAATAGTACACTGATTTTTTGTCAAAAGCATTAACTAATTTAGAGTTTGAAGTGTTCACTGGTATCTCTACTAGAGGGAGAATAGGAGAATTTTTATTTTATTTTTCCTCTAGGAAAAGGATATAATCTTATCAGTTATCCAGAACCACCGCTTGAAATTCCACTATTCTCAGATTGGCATATGAATTAAATGAGTAGTAGTTTTGTGTAAGAAAACAAAAATTAGAGCTTTTCATATACATACCTGTTCCATATGCTCAAATACTGCTGGAGTAGCAATAGCAGTAGGTGCCTCTTCAATAATCTTCTGATGCCTGCGCTGTACAGAGCAGTCACGACCAAACAGAGAGATAGCGTTGCCATACTGATCTGCTAAGATCTGCACCTCCAGGTGACGAGATTGTTTGGCTAGTCTCATCACAAAGATAGGAGATCCAGGGACTTCAGCTTGAACCTATATTAGAAAAGGAAATAGAACAAATTCTTAAGTGGTAAGCACTTTTTCTATCTTGATAAGCTCCTTCCATTTCAACAGGCAGATGCCTAGAAGTGTCAGGGACCATGTTAATCATTAGAAATACAAAAATAAATAAAATATAGCTCATGCTCTCATCCTTCTTAAAGATACTGCATTCTTAGTTATATAACCAATATTAACTGATAAATACAAAAATGTATGAACATCCAGTGTGTTACAAGGGCAAAGAACAAATATTTTGAAAACACACACACACAAATTCCACAAAAGGGCAAAATACTGCCATCAATTCCAAACAACAAATGTACAACTTGTTCTAGATACTTTCCTGGTTCACATTTCATTATATACAGTATTGTTGTAGTCAAAGGACTTTCATCTTCAGTTTTGAAGCATACTGTCACTAGATACAGAACTCGACACTAGCAATTATTTTCTTTCAGCACTTTAAAGATACTGCAATGTTTTCTGGTTTCCACTGTTTCTACTGAGATGTCAGCTATCAATCTTACTGTTACTCCTTTGAAAGTAATCTTTTTTTCCCGGCTGCTTTAGGATTTTCTCTTTTCTCTGTCTTTTTAGGGGAGTGGAGTGGCAGATTTACTCTGATAAACTTAGATGTGGTTTTCTCTGTACTTCTCCTTGCAGGGCTCATAGTGTTTTTTGAATCTGTGCTTAGTATCTTTTCAAGAAATTCTTAGCCATTAGTTCAGAAAAATTCTTAGCCATTGTCTCTTCAAATATTGCTTCTGCTCCATGATTTCTTCAAACATTGCTTCTGCTCCATTTTCTCTCTCTTCTCCTCTGAGACTCAAAGTACACGTTAGATCATTTCACTGTCTTTTATGCTCTGTATCTCTTATGCTTTGTTTTGCTATAAAACAAGTTACCTCAAAACTCAGTGGCTTGCTTAGGACACCAACCATTTTATTTGCTCATGATGCTGTGCTCATCTGGGCAGTTCTTCTGGTCTTGCTATAGTCATTCATGTGCATATCATCATCTGGTGGCTCGAGTGGGGCTGAATGGTCTTATGCAAATGTCTGCTGACTTGTGTTGACTGTTGGCCAGTAGGTCTACAGAGCCTTGACTGGAACAGCTCATCTCTATTGCATGTGGCCTCCATCCTCCAGCAGGCTAGACCAGGCTTCTTCAATGCAGTGTTCCAAGAAGAGGGTGAGGGCAGAAGCTGCAAGGCTTCACAAGCACTAGCCTCTAGAACTTACACAATACCACTTTGGCCACATTCTAATGGTCTAAGCAAGCCACAAGGCCAGCTAAGATTCAAGGGGTGAGAAAAGAGATGCCACCTCTTAATGGGAGGAAGGTAAAGTCACATTGCAAAGGGATACACATTCAAGAACAGGAGAGGTTATTGCGGCCATCGCTGCAAACAATCTACTATGGTCCGCCCTCTGGCCACAATAATTCACATACCTCCCACATGCAAAATAGACTCACCCCCTCCCAAGACCCCCAAAGTCATCCAATCATGGCATCAGGCTTGAGGTCCATTTTCTCATAAGTCATGTCCACAAGCAAAAGAGACTCCTTGGGTGCAGCTCCTCAGGTGCTCTTTATCCAAAGATCTGGGAACTAAAAAGACAAGTTATCTGCCCCCAACACCCCCAACATTTAATGATGAGATGGGGAGAGTATAACTGTAAAAGATACTCCTATTCAAAGAAGAAAGGACAGGAGGTACATAGCAGTCACTGGTCCACAACAATTCTGAAATCCAGACGGGCAGATGTTGTGAGGTTCCCTTACTCCAGGGGCATGGAATTTTTTTTGTTGTTTGCTGTTTTTTACTACGGTCTTGTTCTGCTCCCTGTGAGTGGTTTCCTAATCCATGGGTCCCCTCTGCTCTTAGCTGCCCTCTGGGCTCCTGGCTCCACAATCTGAAAAATCTTTTTATTATTAGAAATTACTAATGTTTACAGCTGAACAATTTTTCCAGTCTGCTTCCTATTCATAGAAAATCAAAGTCCCAGAGGCCTCTTTGAAGTCTGAACTGTCTCTGTCCCTTTAGTCCCTTTGGTGCATTTATCAACAGAAGTCTCTCAAAAACGTTGTGGTTTTCCTATGAATCATATTGGAAATTCACTACTTGCGCCAAAAACATATCCATAACTTTTCTGCACAGACCTCTCTGTACCTCGGGTTTGTCAGGCTGCTGTGGGACAACATCTTTAAAATTCTTAGAAGCCCTTTTTTTCTAGCTGAGAGAGTAATCTACCAGGTACTGTCTTAAGTATTTCTGAGGTCTTAAAGGATCTTCCAGGCACTCTTGATTTGGTCTGTACTCTGAAGTCATTTTTTACTTTGAAAATCTTTTGCCAGCTGGAGAGATTGGGAATGAGAAACAGTTCTATTTTCAAACTCAACAAGTTTGAAACACCTTCTTTAGTTCATCCCTCTTTATAGTTCCTTAGCAAAAGCAACCAAAAGCATTCAACAGATACTGTTAACACTTTATCTAAAAAGATCTCCTTAACTAGGTCTACAAGTTCACTAAATACAGTCTCTACCTTCCAAGTTACCTCAGGTAATTGTTCCATCATTACAGAACATGGGTTACCTTTTCCCTTCACTGCCTTTCCATCCCACACTAAAAGTTTGTTCACCATTCTTCCAGCCTTCATTAACAACCACCTTACCATTTTTCCAGCCTCCACCTATGAGCCAGTCTCAAAGCCAATGCCACATATTTTACTTTTTTGTTAGGGCAGTATTACACCTTTAGGTATCAATTTCTGGGTCAGTTATTCATTGATGCCTAACAAACCACCAAAAATTTAGTGACTTAGGACGCTGACCTTTTTCTTTTTTTTTTTAATTTGCTCACAGAAATTTGAGCTGGGCTCAGTTGGGCAGTTTTTCTGCTGATCTTGGCTTGGAGCCACTCATGTAGTTAGTCATCTGGCAACTTGACTGGGGTTGGATGGTCTAACGTGGCCTCACTTACATGTCTCAAAGGTGCTGGTGACTGTCAGGTCTAGGAAGTCTCAGTTGGGATAACTCATCTTTGCTTTGTGTGGCCTCTCTTTTCCAGAAGGCTAAACTGGGCTTTTAACAAGGCAAGTCTAAGGCTCATTCCAAAAGGGCAAGGGCAGAAACTACAAGACCACTTGCAGTTTAGGCTTTGGAACTTGCACACCATTTCTACCACATTCTATTGGTCAACCCAAGTCACAAGGCCAACCAAAATTCAAAGGATGGGAAAAAAAGACTCTATTTCTTGATGGGAAGAAGGCAAAATCATACTATAAAAAGGTGTGTAGGGCTTCCCTGGTGGCACAGTGGTTGAGAGTCCACCTGCCGAGGCAGAGGACACGGGTTCGTGCCCTGGTCCGGGAGGATCCCACATGCCGCGGAGCGGCTGGGCCCGTGGGCCATGGCCATTGAGCCTGTGCGTCCGGAGCCTGTGCTCCGCAACGGGAGAGGCCACAACAGTGAGAGACCCGCATACCTCAAAAAAAAAAAAAAAAAAGGTATGTATATAGGGGATGGGAGGAGTTAACATGGTCATCTTTGCAAATACTCTCTCACATGCTCTTTTCTGTATTTTTCATCCTTTTTGTCTCTTCATGCTTCAGTCTGAATTTTCTTCTGACCTATCATCCAGTCACTAGTTCTCTCTTCAACTGCATCTAATATGCCATTAAACTCCTCTATTGACTTAATTTTAGTTATTGCATTTTCAGTTCTAGAATTTTCATTTGCTACTTCTTTATGGTTTCCAGTTGTCTGCCCAAATTCTCAATCTTATCTTTAATTTCCTTGAATACATTAAATATAGTTACTTTAAAGTCCTTGCCTGATGGATCCATTATCTAAACCCTCTGTGGGTCTGTTTCTATTGGCTTTTATTTTTCTTGATTTTCAATCACATAATTTGATACGCTTGCTTATTTTTTAAATTTATTTTATTGAAGTATAGTTGATTTACAATGTTGTGATGCCTGCTTATTTTTAATTGGCTGCTTGAAACTGCATTTGAAACATTAATAGAAATAATTTGAGGTTCTGGATGTTACCTTTCTCTAGAGAGAATTTATATTTGCTTCCTGCTGGTAGCTAGGGACGCTAGTAACCCTAGAACACCATGCTAGAATCAAGAGTTAAGCATTTTGAAGCTGAGATTTAGTCCCTTTGAGAACTGGTCTATTTCTAGTTCATTCTTACTCCTTCAAGATCCCAACCTAAAATGTGGGAGGTTTCCCAGGGAACCCTCCTCAGCAAACCCTACAGTCTAAGTTTTGTCCTTTTAGTCTTAGAAGACTGTTGAAAAATCTAATCAGCTTTTCAACTGCTTCTTCTCAAACTAAAGGATATCTCTAGGGAAAAAACGGCCTCAAACATGAGACCTCTCTGGGTTTCATTCTTCTCCTATATCTTAGCCCCCAAATTCTTCATTGCCTTGAAAGATCTCTAGTGCCTTAAAACAGATTTTTTTTTTTTTTTAAATTTGGCCACCTTTTCTAGTTTGCTCTCAGTGGGAGGACTGATTTGAGTTACTTAATTAATCATTACTGGAACTTAAGGACTTTTACATAAAACTTCCTAATCTTAGTATTCTAGATATTTCAACTACTTGATTCCACAGTAATAAGTAATTTTGAATTATCTAAAGGAGTTAACATTTTAAAAAATTAACATGAGGCATGACCTGCTTATGAAATTAGAATTATTATAGAAGGAATATAAAGTAAATGACAGGTAATATTCAAATACTGACACTCAAAATAGGATAATGCAGCAAAACAATACGTTTATCACTTTCTTTGTCTAGTATATCAAATCATGGAAGACCCAGCTCACAGAGTTTTTCTCTTTAGCTCATGACAATGAAGCAAAAAGTTTGGTGCTGAATGGTTTTAAAAAAAAAAAAAAATGGGCAAATAATATGCAGCTAGGGGTACTAGTAAAAGATGGTACAAAGTAAAAGATGCTGGGAAAAATAAGAAAAAGTGGGAAGCTAGGAAAGTGAAAAGGCCAGAAGGTGTCCCAATTTTCCTTTTTCTGGGTATTGGTAGGAGAAAAAAAGAAGTGAGTCAAGTATGTAATGGTAACTCTGAGGGCAGGAAAAAGAGACTCCTGTCTTCGGATTCTTTCTCTAAGATTCTGAAAAGAAATCATTTCTTTGGCCTCCACGACCAACTTGTAGTATGGCCACATCCTTGGCTGCAAATCAGAGGATTAGGCAAAGAGAAAGCCTAGGTTTAGCTTTCCTGAGCCACCCTCCGTTCTCATAGAACATGCGCCTGCCACAGGGTCCCTGTGCCAGGGTGTGGTGACCATGCAGTACAGGACAGAACACATGACAGAAACTCAGGAGTCTGCAGCCAATTTGAACTGAAGTGAGGTGAAGTCAATCAAAGAGCTTGAGTGAGGCCAGACCAAGAGCATCCAGATCAGGAATTAACCGTGTCACATACATTGTCTAACGTGCCAGCAGAAGAGGGACACAAAAATGCAGAAAGGTACTGACTCTTGCTTGTTATTATGAGTTCCTATGAGCCACACAAACCATATGCAGAAGAGCTATCTGAGAAACTGAGCAATTTTATATAAGACAGAATAACTCTACTGCTTGTATTACGTAAATGAATAAAACCTTAAATTGAACTGGACATTTTATTAATTCTTTTCCCCTGCTAATAAGCAGGTAGAGGCTAGAAAGAAAGACAAGATTAGCTGTAGACAAAAAAATCTAAATATTTTCTGGACATCCAAATTACATGCATCTCTGATATACATGTTAGTTCCAATAAATAACAACAGCTTGTACTCTACCTGTCTGAAGAGGTTAGGGAAGTCATCTTCATTGTTGACTTTTCTGATCCCCTTCCCTCCTCCTCCTTCCGAGGCCTTGATCATTACTGGATATCCAACTTCCTCCGCTGCCTTCAAGAAGAAAGAGAAAAATGGAAGTGAGAATGGTATTAGTAGGGAAGGAGAAAACTGGCATTTTCTCCCTTTAAAAATGCTGTCATTTGGTAGGTCTATATATAGCAAAATAGAAAGATCCTGAAGATATACTATTAGGTGGGAAAAAAAAGTACCTGAGTAATATTTGTACTATTGGGTTGAACAAGAAGAAATTGCATTTTTTTGGTAGGTAAAAAAATGGTTGAATATTGGCAATTTTGTATGTTTCAATCTAAGATAATCCCATATAGATCAAAAACAAAGTAAAACTATATGTATAATTACTTATGCATTCACACACTTACCTATGTAAGTATAAAAAAACAAGTCTAGAAAATCCACCAGCAGTGATTTATAAAAGGAAGATGAGTAGATATAAACTTTCACTTTTTACTGTATATATTTCTGTATTATTAGAATTTCTCATAAGATGCAGGAATTTGTCTATTACCCATAATTTTTATTTTATTTTATTTTATTTTCAAGTTACCAGAGTATACACTTTCTGTCTTTATTCCATAATTTTTATTTAAAAAAAAGACAAAAAGACATACACAGTTCACTTATTATAAGCTGATGGCCTCAGCACAGCTTCTGACCCTCCGACAACATATAAGACTCAACAAATCAGGAATCTCACATATCCAGAAATTTTTCTCACTCAACTTTTTGATAAAGATAAAAATAGCAAGATACAAAAATATTAATGAAAGTAGTCAGAAAACTAATTTTCAACACATGCTCTAAATGTGCTTTTCACATTTACAGTATTTTATAATGATCAGGTGACGATCCCAAAACTTTTTGAATATTTAATTATATATCCATTAAGTAAAGACCCAGTTAAATCAAGATATACCTATTTACTAGACTACTATGCAATTATTAAAGGAATGAGGTAGCCTTTACATGCAGCGATATGGAAGATGTCCATATTATAGTTAAGGCAAAAAGTAAATTGGGGAAAAGTTAACCAAAAGTTTAAAATAACTGAGTCATTCCTTTGTCAAAACATTCCAGTCTTTCACGGTTTACATTGTAACAATATCTAAAAAACGTGTCACCAGAAAAAGACCATTTCACATTTTAATTTTTGTCAGTAGATTACGCATGAAAATCCTTCACTCACAGTCCCATCTCTTCTCAACTCTCTTAACTATTCACTTCTATGCTTATAAACAAAATTAGCATGATGAACTCAATCACTGGGTGATAAATGAAGAAACAGCCACAGTTGTGAGAAAGACTTAAAAAAAAATAGGGGGGGCTTCCCTGGTGGCACAATGGTTAAGAATCTGCCTGCCAATGCAGGGGACACAGGTTCGAGCCCTGGTCTGGGAAGATTCCACATGCCACAGAACAACTCAGCCCGTGTGCCACAACTACTGAGCCTGCACTCTAGAGCCCGCGAGCCACAACTACTGAGCCCGTGTGCCACAACTACTGAAGCCCATGCACCTAGAGCCCGGGCTCCGCAACAAGAGAAGATACCGCAGTGAGAAGCCCATGCACCACAACGAAGAGTGGACCCCGCTCGCTACAACTAGAGAAAGCCCGTGAGCAGCAACGAAGACAAAACGCAGCCAAAAAATAATAATAATAAATACATAGCCCACATGATATAAGAAAAAGGCAGGCCTTTTAAAAATATATAAAAGCTCTAGGCACAGGTCATCCATTTAAAATATTTTAGAAGAATTTTAATGCCACGAGGAAAATGCTTATGTATAGGTAGAAAAAAACCTAGGATTACAAAAACAATGTATATAGTAAGACCCTAATTTTACAATTATCATAATAATTATAGTTATGGGAATCTACTAATAAAGATTATCATTATATGAATCAAAAAAGGCTGGAAGAAAATATATGAATATGTTAACAAGACTTATCTTTGGATGCTGGGCTTATGGGTTTTATCATCTCTTTTCTTACTTTCCAAATTTTCTACCAGAAAATTTTGTTTATAACCAGGAAAAAAAGGAATTTTAACTGATAAGCAAAATAGCTAATTTCCTACAAAGGGCTTCTACTCGTTTGCAAATTATATCAAATAAAACATAGCATTAGCAATTCAATTAGAAATATTAATTCTTCTTATTAAGGAGATTACAGGATGCTTAACTTGAAATGCAAACAACAGAGCAAAATTAGTTGAGCATTCAGTGTTCCTCCTGAATTTATAACATACAAGTCAAACAAGAGTAGTGTGTTTTTCTAAAATATAGCCTCTTTCATTATCTCCTTGGAGGCATAGCTGACACTTCCAACTAATTAAAAAGTGAAAGGGGAACAAACTGGAGAGAACTATGAAGAAAGAAAAAGTAATGTTAGAGAGCCGACCTCCTTTTGCTTGGGTTCATGTTTCTACATGGACAGACAATAATTACAGTAATAGTTTCAGCCTCTATCAGCTCCCTCCCTCACTCCTCCTCAAGGGAAAAAGAATGAATTCTGTGATTGGTCAGTTTGGAAGGAGAAACTGAGCATGTATAGCTCAGCCTTTTCCCCTTTGGGATCAGCCCATACACAGAACATATGCTCTTTGCCAGCTCTCAGTCATACAATAAACTGAATGGCAAAAGCTCTGCCTCTGTGGTTATTCACACCACCAGTAACCAGTGAGCGAGCCTGCTTAACTGACATTCAGTTTACGAATCTGACTGTTGCTACACACTTAAACCGTTTTCACCATCATCTCTATTCATAATAAAGCTGACATTTTGATCCCTCTCTGCCCGGCTTCTTGGTTCTGAACTCAAGTAGGGCAAAAAGTGTTGTTTGCCCCCAACTCCCCCTGCATGCACACAAATACTAACAGGTGGTAGAGAATAGAATCAGAACCTCCTTAAAGCTCTGATTTAACCACCTAAGAAATGTTCTGTCCAGGTGAACGGCTTGCTTCAAAACAAATTTAAATTATTTTTGTGAAACGTAGGTCACTTCCTCATTCTATAAACTATACCTCCTGGTCTTACAACCCTAATGCCATCATGGGTGTATATCATGAACCAGGCTCCAAATTCCTGTATTTGGGACTGTAAGTGGTCCGTTGAAAAAGATCACTCCCTAGAGTTAGTAACTTACCTTCAGCCCGTCATCCACATCCTTCACACAACCTTTTTCATATAGTTTCTGAGGAACATTTAAAATACGTTTTGAAAAATCATTTTCGTGCCAGTCCACACAAAGACCTGCAATAGATAACAGTGACTTAAAAGCAGCTACAAAAGCTTCTGTTTTTGTCAGTTTTCTGCTTATACCTTCTTTACTTCCCCCCACTGTTTCTTTGGCAGTGCCACATGGCTTGCAGGATCTTAAGTTTCCCAACCAGAGATTAAACGCAGGCCCATGGCAGTGAACGTGCCGAATCCTAACCACTGGACCACCAGTACCTTCTTTAAAATGCTTTCATATTTATCCAAAATTGAGGGTAGATGGGAGAAAGAAGGATACCATAAAACCCTGATCAGTCCTTGGAGTTAGCAGGATTTATCTATAGCAACACCTGGCCACTTGGGTTCTGTTGCTGGAGAAAGCCAAGAGAGCTAACAAGCAGCAATTTAAAAAAATGCAAGGACATACAAGACAAAACAAACGAACAAAAAAGCACGTCAGACTTCTCACATAAACTCAGCAGGCAAAATACCTTCGATGTGTGTGTTCAGGGCTGCTTCAGGGCCAGAGGTCTGAGAAATAATTCAATCTTTATGAGCTCTTGGAAATGAAAATGGCGGTTTTATTGGCCTCAGCAGAGTCATGATTCCATACTCCCTGAATGTCCCTGTACTCAGCCACAAAGGGAATGGTATAGCCTCTCCACTCAAACAAGAACAAATTCAATGTTTTATTTTAAACTGTTTGACCCAGCCGGTCTGGAGAGGATATTGCAATCCCCCTGGAGAGCCAGAGTAACAAGAGTTCACATCTGTTCTGACTCAAGACAATGGTAGTTCCTATTCGGAAGAGGTTTTAGTGTATGTTTGCTCTCTGTGCTTCAGTACCAAAAAACAGAAGTTCATATTGTTATCAGCTATAATAATTCACAACGCACTCTTCAAGGGATTCGTCAAAAATAAATCATTTTTACAAAAAATTCATCCTTCTGCATGTCTAAAAGAAAGGTTGATTATTGACCTCATTTTTCTGCATCAAGGGCAAATGAGAGGTTGAATGGTATTAAACAAGCAAAACAAATCATCAATAGACTGTGGGCTCAAATCAAGAAAACACTGGCAAAAAAGAATAGAGGGACGTTTCTGGTGGCACAATGATTAAGAATCCGCCTGCCAATGCAAGGGACACAGGTTCGATCTCTGGTCCGGGAAAATCCCACATGCCGCAGAACAACTAAGCCCGTGAGCCACAGCTACTGAGCTCATGTACCACAACTACTGAAGCCCGCGCGCCTAGAGACTGTGTTCCACAGCAGGAGAAGCCACCGCGATGAGAAGCCTGCACACCGCAACGGAGAGTAACCCCGCACTCGCCGCAACTAGAGAAAGCCCGTGTGCAGCAATGAAGACCCAACGCAGCCAAAAATAAATAAATAAAATAAATAAATGTATTAAAAAAAGAACAGATACATGTATATGCATAACTGAATCACTTTGCTGTACACCTGAAACTAACACAACATTTTAATCAACTATACTCCAATATAAAATTTTTAAAATAAAGATTAAATAAACAGAAAGAGACAGAAAGAAAGGAAGGAAGGAAGGAAGAAAGAAAGAAAGAAAGAAGGAAGAAGGAAGGAAGGAAGGGAGGGAGGGAGAGAGAGAGAAAGAGAGAAAGGGAGAAAGGGAGAAAGGAAGAAAGGAAGGAAGGAAGGAAGGAAGGAAGGAAGGAAGGAAGGAAGAAAGAAAGAAAGAGAAAGAATGAATACTGGCAGGCAAGCATCTGAGTAGGTGGGTTTTAGTTTTTTCTTAGTGATTCCAGTCACCTCCCAGGCAGGTTCAAAGGCCTATTCCATCTAAGAAGTCCATCTCTGAGGAAGATTCTAGCCTACCCAGAGTAGATCTGAATCCACAGAACCAGATGAGTTTTCTCAGAGTTTCTCCAAATTAAGTCCCAAGATCATTTACATTACAATTTAGCATCTACATACCTGGTACAAAATTTACATTCTTAAGACAAGATAAAATCACAGGTACAACAATTAAGCCAGGAGATACAAGATACCATTAATTAATGTGTATTCTATTTCTGTCAAATATCCAACACATTTTAAAGCAGGCTTAAGCCCCAAGGCCATAGTCCCAAATATTCTACCGAGCTTTTCTACACTTCAAGATACAAACAAATAATTTCTTACCACTGCCACTCCATGGAAGAGTTGGGATACCTGCAGTTTGAGCCACTATGGAAGATGCAATCTTATCCCCCAAAGCCCACATGGCCTGGCTTGGAGGACCTGAAAACAAGACAAGGAAAGAACCCTGACTGTAACATTTTCGCCTCGTTTCTGTCACATGTATTTTGTCTTCCATATAATTATTTTTGTATTTGTCTTGTATCCCCTACAGCACATATCATCAACATCAGAAACTTGATTATGGGGACTACTATGGTTTGGCTCATCTTTGTACCCTTCGTAGAACCTAATGTGGTAAATTTTTGCATTCAGGGAGAATTCAATATATATAAATATATGCTGAATTAAATTCCTGACAAATGTAACTCTGATTTTATCATCTGTCATGATCCAACTTTACCATATTAACAAAGTCTTTCTTTTTTTTTTTTTTAACCAATATCCTGAAGTAAGGACAATAAAGTTTTGGTGTTCAAGTTTAAAATATTATACTCTCCTTGGTCTTATGGAAACCCAAACGGAAGATTTACCTTTAATAGGCTTTACAAAGCATAATCATCATTGCAGAGATAGAGACACTTTGAGCCATATAACCTCAAATTTTCTCTCCGTATAGGATAGCAGAAAAGTCAGAAGAAATAGCTCTCTTATAGGAATATAATCTATATGCTTAAATGTGAAAGAAATGATTCATATTTAAGGGCACACTGCCAGTGTATCCTAAGTATTCAATTATCTTTTCTATATAAAAATAAGTCATTTCTCCACATGTTTTCTTAACGTTAATGGCCAAGTTTTTAAAGGCCAGTGTTCTGGAAATCAGAGCCTCCTCCATATCTCATAGAAAAGAATCTGGGGACAAAAAACACAATCAAGATGTGGGCTTCCCTGGTGGCGCAGTGGTTGAGAGTCCGCCTGCTGATGCAGGGGACACGGGTTCGTGCCCCAGTCTGGGAAGATCCCACATGCCGCGGAGCAGCTGGGCCCGTGAGCCATGGCCGCTGAGCCTGAGCATCCGGAGTCTGTGCTCCGCAACGGGAAAGGCCACAACAGTGAGAGGCCCGCGTATCACACACACACACAAAAAAGATGCAAGATGTAAGAAATGATGAAGGGTTAAAAAAAAAAAAAAAAAAGAAAAAGAAATGAAGAAAAGGGTTACTCAGAGAGCTGCTGACTGATAAAAAACTAAGAGCCCAGTGCCAAAATGACAGAGAGGAACAGAAAGGCAGGAACAGTATGTCAGAAAGGCTTACCCATGAAGGCGATGCCATTTTTCAAAAGAAGTTCTGGGAGCTTAGGATTCTCAGAAGCATGACCCCAGCCAGCCCAAACTGCCTACAAGGGAACACAATATGATTCATTCTTAAAATTCATACTAAAAAGAACATGATAAACTGTATTACTTTCTACCAAGACTGGCCCTGCTCCATGAGGTACAATAGCTCCATGGCAGCCTAATGCCTAATTCAGCTTCTATGCCTGATTCTTGGCAAACTTTTCACAGAACAACAATAAGCAGTCCATTGTGGTAAAACCTCTGAAGAGGTCAAAAACAGGTTGAAACTGATATTAAGAACCAGCTAGTATTGTTGCTCTTTAGGAAACTCAGTTCATAGCCTTTCAACTAGACTCTATAGAGCCTCTTGTAGAAATGTTGGTTTTCTTCCACAGATTGAATTACTTTGGCCACCCAACTCCACCTTTATATCTACTGGCTATACTGCCATACAAATCCCGAGTTTTTTTCTCTTTGGGCTTTAAGACACTTACCCTAAACTCCTTAACACAATGTGATAGGGAAGAAACAACCTCCTTCTACTCTACCATATTCTGGACTAAAAGTATTCCACTGGAAACAGGCAACTTTTACTTACTAGGAGGTTTGAAGGTGAAATGGATAGAATAATCTCTGAAAGACCCTTACAAACCTCTTGTTTGGATTACATTTACTTTATGTTGGCTCATTCCATTCTTTCCATCTTTCCTTTCCCTGTCTGTTATATCCCATATAAAGGCTTTTACCAACGTTCAACAAAGATGCTTTATGTAAAATTAAAAGTTCTTCACTGGCTATCCCCTTGTGCCCAACTGTAAAACGGCTGAATTTGGCAAAGGAAACTCTTCTCAATACCCTGTAATGGCCTCTGTGGGAAAAGAATCTAAAAAAGAGTGGATAGATGTTTATGTATAACTGATTCACTTCGCTGTACAACAGAAATACAACATTGCAAATCAACTATACTCCCAGAAAAATTTTTTTTTAAAAAAAGGCTGAATTTGGATTTCGAGGAGACGCTGGCCTCTCTTACTTGTACTGGGATCCTTTTAGCAATGTCAAGAATTAATTCCACATTTGCATAGTTGTTGTTGTTTGGTCCTCCTGGCACTGGCACATAATGATCTGCCATCTTAATGTATTCTGAAAACACAAGCAAATTAACAGAGAACACATGCTTTATTTTCAGAAATGTAACAGCAGAGCAAAAACTGTGTAAAGGACAGGTACCATCATACGTAACCACAGGACAAACTGTATTAATGGGGTAATTCCCAGAACCATTTATCTGGAGGCTCTTTGTTAAGTCACAGTACTAAAAATGGTAATCTCATAGTTAGGAGCTCTTATACTACTAAAACAGCAGGTCTCAAACTTTTCACCATGTGACCTTTTCAAAGGGTTTTTATGATCCCTATATCAAGGATGATGTATCTGTCACTTAAGAGGCCCATTATTATATTCTGAGAAAAAGCACAGTGACACCTTTTATCTTTAACCTGAACTATATTCTGAGAAAGCCCTTTTCCTGGTGTAAAGCTGGGACAGAATGGGGAAACAGGGTAGAGTCTGGAGGGTCTGTAGACTGGCTAAACATGAAAGGTTAGTTATAGGAGTCTATCAAGTGCTTGAAAAACCTTTATCTGGATGGAAAGATATTTTAAAAAGATAACTTCTTTTCCCTCCTTACTTTTTTTTTTTTTTTTGGCTCAGTATCCCCTTTCAAATCTGTCACCTGATGTTTCTCTTTTCCTTTTCTGGCAGTAACTGTGGCAGAGCAGCTACAATGTGCAGGGACTGTACTAAGCACTTTATATGTATTATTTCATTTCATCCTCAATAATCATATATAACATGTATTATTAGCAACCGCTTTACAGGGAATTATGGCTTGGAGCAGTTAAATAACTTTCTCAAGGTCCATCTCCACCATATTTATTATGTTTCTTATCTTGTGCTCTTAATTTTTAAAGGTTTTAAGTCCTTCTTTAAAAATTCCACTCAGAGTAAGATATGAGGCCCTAACAGTTTGTTCAGAATAAAAACAGGTGTATCATTCTCTCTGATTATGAGGGAAAGCGTGCTGATTATTTAAAAATTTAGAAACTATATCAGGATGTGCTGCTATTTAAAAGTCAAAACCACCCATTGTCTCATGACTCAGAGATAATCAGTTCATGCTTTGATATACTAGAAACCATAAACTGCTAACCAATTTAATATATTGTGGATATCTTCCCATACTAACCAAACCACTTCAGACTCTCACTTGCAATGGGGGTGCCAAATTGCCTATACTCTCACCTATACTGGGTATTATCAATTTGAAATTTTGCCAGTCCTATAAATTTTTAAAAATCGCAATCTATTATTGTTTTGGTTTGCATTTCTTTATCATTGGAATTGAATCTCTTTTCATGTGTTTATTGTTCCTTTTAAATTCTTCTTTTATGGACTATCTATTCATGTTCTCTGTTCATTTTCTTTTGAAGGGTGCCTTGTGCTCATATTACAGGTAGAAACTCTTTGCTGTTCACATGTTTTTCTAGGTTATCGCTTGTCTTTAACTACCACTCATGGAGGTAACCAGATGGCTGTTTTGGTATATGTCATTACACCTTTTTTTTTTTTCTCTGACTCTACACAATGTACTTTCTTTCTATTATTATATCATGCTATCAGTCTCCTTACAGCCAACTTTTTTCTAAGCAATTGTGATGGACAGACCCATGATCCCAAGTCTCCAGGTATTCATATCTTAAGTTATCCCCTCTCCTTGGGCGTGGGCACAATCTATGACTTGCTTTTAGCCAAGAGAATATGGCAAAGATGAGGAGATGTCATTTCCAAACTAACACTGGGTAAGAATGTAGCCAATCTTACTGGGACACTTTCCCTTGATGGCTTTGAAGAAGTAGGCAGTCATTTTGGGGTGGTCCACGTGACAAGGAGCCAAGAGCAGTCTCTAGCCAACAACCAGCAACACAATCAGGTCCTCAGTCCAAACAGAAAACTGAATGGTGTCAACAACCATGTTAGTCTGAAAACAGATCCATCCCAAGTCAATCCTCAGATGAGACTGCAGCCCCAGCTGAATGCTGATGGCAACCTTGCGATAACCTGAAGCAGAAGACCCAGCTACAGAAACTGTGAGGTAATAAATGTCCATTGTTTTAAGTTGTTAAATTTATGGTAATACTGTTACACAGTAATAGATAAACAGTATAACAATTTGTCAGAATGCACTCAGACCAATAAATGTTATCCCACAAAATTTTTTTTATGTTTTTATTGATTTTTTTTAACATCTTTATTAGAGTATAATTGCTTTACAATGGTGTGTTAGTTTCTGCTTTATAACAAAGTGAATAAGTTATACATATACATATGTCCCCATATCTCTTCCCTCTTGTATCTCCCTCCCTCCCACCCTCCCTATCCCACCCCTCTAGGTGGTCACAAAGCACCGAGCTGACTTCCCTGTGCTATGCGGCTGCTTCTCACTAGCTATTTTAAGTTTGGTAGTGTATATATGTCGATGCCACTCTCTCACTTTGTCCCAGCTTACCCTACCCCTCCCAGTATCCTCAAGTACATTCTCTAGTAGGTCTGCATCTTTATTCCCGTCTTGCCCCTAGGTTCTTCATGACCATTTTTTTTTATTCCATATATATGTGTTTGCATATGGTTTTTGTTTTTTCTCTTTGTGACTTACTTCACCCTGTATGACAGACTCTAGGTCCATCCACCTCACTACAAATAACTCAATTTTGATTCTTTTGATGGCTGAGTAATATTCCACTGTATATATGTGCCACATCTTCTTTATCCATTCATCTGTTGATGGACACTTAGGTTGCTTCCATGTCCTGCTTATTGTAAATAGAGCTGCAATGAACATTTTGGTACATGACTCTTTTTGAATTATGGTTTTCTCAGGGTACATGCCCAGTAGTGGGGTTGCTGGGTCTTATGATAGTTCTATTTTTAGTTGTTTTTGTGTGTGTGTGTGTGGTACACGGGCCTCTCACTGTTGTAGCCTCTCCCGTTGCGGAGCACAGGCTCCGGAAGCGCAGGCTCAGCGGCCATGGCTCACGGGCCCAGCCACTCCACAGCATGTGGGATCTTCCCGGACCGGGGCACAAACCCGTGTCCCCTGCATCGGCAGGTGGACTCTCAACCACTGCGCCACCAGGAAAGCCCCTATTTTTAGTTTTTTAAGGAACCTCCATACTGTTCTCCATAGTGGCTGTCTCAAGTTACATTCCCACCAAGAGTGCAAGAGGGTTCCCTTTTCTCCACACCCTCTCCAGGATTTATTGTTTGTACATTTTTTGATGACAGCCATTCTGATCGGTATGAGATGATATCTCATTGTAGTTTTGTTTTGTTTTGTTTTTTTTTTTTGCAGTACGTGGGCCTCTCACTGTTGTGGCCTCTCCCGTTGCAGAGCACAGGCTCCGGATGTGCAGGCTCAGCAGCCATGGCTCACTGGCCCAGCCGCTCCACGGCATGTGGGATCTTCCCAGACTGGGGCACAAACTTGTGTCCCCTGCATCGGCAGGCAGACTCTCAACCACTGCACCACCAGGGAAGCCCTCATTGTAGTTTTGATTTGCATTTCTCTAATGATTAATGATATTGAGCATTCTTTTTTTTTTTTTTTTGGCGGTACGCGGGCCTCTCACTGTTGTGGCCTCTCTCGTTGCGGAGCACAGGCTCCGGATGCACAGGCTCAGTGGCCATGGCTCACGGGCCCAGCCACTCCGCAGCATGTGGGATCTTCCTGGACCGGGGCATGAACCCGCGTCCCCTGCATCGGCAGGCGGACTCTCAACCACTGCGCCACCAGGGAAGCCCTTGAGCATTCTTTCATGTGTTTTTTGGCAATCTGTATATCTTCTTTGGAGAAATGTCTTTTTAGGTCTTCTGCCCATTTCTGGATTGGGTTGTCTGTTTTTCTGATATTGAGCTGCATGAGCTGCTTGTAAATTTTGGAGATTAATCCTTTGTCATTTGCAAATATTTTCTCCCATTCTGAGGTTTGTCTTTTCGTCTTGTTTATGGTTTCCTTTGCTGTGCAAAAGCTTTGAAGTTTCGTTAGGTCCCATTTGTTTATTTTTGTTTTTATTTCCATTTCTCTAGGAGCTGGGTCAAAAAGGATCTTGCTGTGATTTATGTCATAGAGTGTTCTGCCTATGTTTTCCTCTAAGAGTTTGATAGTGTCTGGCCTTACATTTAGGTCTTTAATCCATTTTGAGTTTATTTTTGTGTATGGTGTTAGGGCATATTCTAATTTAATTTTTTTACATGTAGCTGTCCAGTTTTCCCAGCACCACTTATTGAAGAGGCTGTCTTTTCTCCACTGTATATTCTTGCCTCCTTAACAAAGGCAAGGTGACCATATGTGCATGGGTTTATCTCTGGGCTTTCTATCCTGTTCCATTGATCTACATTTCTGTTTTTGTGCCAGTACCATACTGTCTTGATTACTGTATCTTTGTAGTATAGTCTGAAGTCCAGGAGCCTGATTCCTCCAGCTCCCTTTTCTTTCTCAAAGTTGCTTTGGCTATTTGGGGTCTTTTGTGTTTCCATACAAATTGTGAAATATTTTGTTCTAGTTCTGTGAAAAATGCCAGTGGTAGTTTGATAGGGAGTGAATCTGTAGATTGCTTTGGGTAGTATAGTCATTTTCACAATGTTGATTCTTCCAATCCAAGAACATGGTATATCTCTCCATCTGTTTGTATCATCTTTAATTTTTTCATCAGTGTCTTATAGTTTTCTGCGTACAGGTCTTTCATCTCCTTAGGTAGGTTTATTCCTAGTTATTTTATTCTTTTTCTTGCAATGGTAAATGGGAGCGTTTCCTTAATTTCTTTTTCCCATATTTCATCATTAGTGTATAGGAATGCAAGAGATTTCTGTGCATTAATTTTGGTTCCTGCTATTTTACCAAATTCATTGATTAGCTCTAGTAGTTTTCTGGTAGAGTCTTTAGCATTCTCTATGTATAGTATAATGTCATCTGCAAACAGTGACAACTTTACTTCTTCTTTTCTGATTTGGATTCCTTTTATTTCTTTTTTCTTCTCTGATTGCTGTGGCTAAAACTTCCAAAACTATGTTGAATAATAGTGGTGAGAGTGGGCAACCTTGTCTTCTTCCTGATCTTAGTGGATATGGTTTCAGTTTTTCACCATTGAGAATGATGTTGGCTGTGGGTTTGTCATATATGGCCTTTATTACGTTGAGGTAAGTTCTCTCTATGCCTACTTTCTGGAGAGTTTTTAATCACAAATCGGTGTTAAATTTTGTTGAAAGCTTTTTCTGCATCTATAGAGATGATCATAGAGGCCAGCATGACGTTGAACTAGCCTGAGGCGCACCGTGTGTTCTCCTGGGGAAGTTGTCCCTGGATCACGGGACCCTGGCAGTGGCGGGCTGCACAGGCTCCCAGGAGAGGAGGTGTGGATAGTGACCTGTGCTTGCACACAGGCTTCTTGGTGGCGGCAGCAGCAGCCTTAGCGTCTCATGCCTGTCTCTAGGGTCCGCGATGTTAGCCGCGGCTCGCGCCCGTCTCTGGAGCTCCTTTAAGCAGTGCTCTGAATCCCCTCTCCTCGCACACCAGGAGACAAAGAGGGAAGAAAAAGTCTCTTGCCTCTTTGGCAGTTCCTTTTCCTGGACTCCCTCCCGGCTAGCCGTGGTGCACTAACCCCTTCAGGCTGTGTTCACGCCGACAGTCCTCTCCCTGGGATCTGGAAGCCCGAGCCTCAGCTCCCAGCCCCGCCCGCCCCGGCGGGTGGGCAGACAAGCCTCTCCGGCTGGTGAGTGCCACTCGGCACCGATCCTCTGTGCAGGAATCTCTCCACTGTGCCCTCCGCACCCCTGTTGCTGTGCTCTCCTCCGTGGCTCCGAAGCTTCCCCCCTCCGCCACCCGCAGTCTCTGCACGCAAAGGGGCTTCCTAGTGTGTGGAAACCTTTCCTGCTTCACAGCTCCCTCCCACTGGTGCAGGTCCCATCCCTATCCTTTTGTCTCTGTTTATTCTTTTTTCTTTTACCCTACCCAGGTACGTGGGGAGTTTCTTGCCTTCTGGGAGGTCTGAGGTCTTCTGCCAGCGTTCAGTAGGTGTTCTGTAGGGGTTGTTCCATATGTAGATGTATTTCTGATGTATTTGTGGAGAGGAAGGTGATCTCCACATCTTACTCTTCCACCATCTTGAAGCTCCTCTCCACAAAATATTTTTTAATGGATGCATGGTATTTCATAGAATTGGTGCAACAGATTTTACGTAACTAATCACTAATGGTGGGCACAAGTTATTCCTCGTTTCTTGTTATTTTAAATAACAGTGCAATGAATATCCCTGTATGAACGTATTTGCCCCATTACTGATTTTTGTTCCTCAGAATAAACCCCAGGAAATAGACTTTCTTAGTCAAAAGATATGAGTACTTTTGTCCACTGGTGCTCATGATCCCATCCCCTTCCATCTCCTCTAGCTCTCTTGAGTACTGCTACCCCCCGGCCCCCACCCCTGCCCTTGGCTCCTTCCTCTCAGAAACATTTCTAAGTCTCTTCCATTCTGAAAAATAAACATTATCTCTTGACCCCAAATTTCTCTTTAGTTACTGCCTTTCCTTTTTCCCTTCTCATCCAAAATTCTCAAAAAACTTGCCCACATTGGCTGTCTCCATGTCTCATCCCATTCATTCCTTATCTTCCTGTATTAGTCTGCATACTCACATTGTTCCACCAAAACTATTTCTGCAAAGGTTACCAATGATTAGCTAATCGCCAGACAGATTTTGATTCCTATTTTATTGGACTACTGACACCTTTGAGCCTTCCTTATTGAAGTTCTCTTTTCTCATTGCTTTTCTCTTCTGTTTCTCTGACCATTTCTTCTCAACACTGTTTATGGGCCTATCTTCCTGAGTCTATCCCTAAATTTTGTCCTTCTATAAAATTTCATCCTTAACTCTCTTCTCTTCATTTTCTATCTGATCTTTCAGGAGGTAGTGTTAACTATCACATATTTGCTGATAATGTACACTCTTAATCTCTAGTTCTCATTATTTCTAAGTTCTAGAAGGATATATTCAATTTTTTGTAGGACTTCTAGAATCTCCTTGAATCACATGTACTCCAAACCTGTCTCCCCACCAAAAAAAAACCCCACCTTGCTCTTATTACTATATTATCTATTATTTTGCCTTTGTTGATGGTGCTAACATGAAAAACAAGACCATCCTTGACAAATACTAGATCATGTCTTGTACTTTAACAAGACACTTGCAGTTTCCAGAAACCACTGTGTCACACCTTCAAACATTTGCATATATGTTCTTTCTGCCTGTAATACCTTTGTCTTCCCCCTAATTGCTTCACTAACTCTTACTCATTCTTGGCTAGGTAAAACCCATTTCAGAAAGCTCTCTTAACCCTGTTAACCCCTCTTAACCCTTAACCCAAGAGCAGGGGCCAGAGTTACGATGGCTCATCTCTGTGTTCCACAGTACCCTGTGCATATTTCTATTATAGCACTTACCTCATTGTATTGAAATTATTTGTTTCCTAGAGCAAGATCATATCTTATTAAACTGTGGGTCTCCATGTTCATTGAGTGAATGAATAAATGAATTAATAGGAGCACCAAGGAGAAACAAGGAAAAAGAAATCATGCAAGGTACTTTACATTTATTATACACAATTTCATCATTACAACTATCCAGTAAAATAGACATGATTTTCCTTTCACATATACGAAACTGCAGCTGAGAGGTGTTGAAGGGTCAATCTAAATGATTTCATATAACATCTATTTTCCAATAAATTGGTGCCTTCTTCATTTCTAAAGATAATAACCCTTACTCCTTAGGAATAGTCTTAATATCATTGTCTCAATATAGAGAGTACATATAAAGACCAAAATAGCTTTAAAAAGACAGCCCTTTAAAGAGCTAATGTTGGACTTCCCTGGTGGTGCAATGGTTAAGAATCCGCCTGCCAATACGGGGGACATGGGTTCGAGCCCTGGTCCGGGAAGATCCCACATGCCATGGAGCAAATAAGCCCATGTGCCATGACTACTGAGCCTGCGCTCTAGAGCCTGCGAGCCACAACTACTGAGCCCGCATGCCACAATTACTGAGCCCACGTGCCACAACTACTGAAGCCCACACGCCTAGAGCCTGTGCTCCACAACAAGAGAAGCCACCACAATGAGAAGCACACGCACCGCAATGAAGAGTAGCCCCTGCTCGCTGCAACTAGAGAAAGCCCGCATGCAGCAACGAAGACCCAATGCAGCCAAAAATAAATAAATAAATTTTAAAAAATAAAATAAAATAAAGAGCTAATGCTATCTGTGGGTACTCTGTCTTAGAGATTATACTTTAGTGATAAAAAGTATAAAGAGGAAGGACTAGCCACGACCTCTCAGCTACACCAATAGTCTTTATCTGCCTCTCTCAGATGGAAAACCATCTAAGCAGAGAGAATATGCCAAAGAGCCTGCAGAGTGAAACCTGTTTGGGTCCCAAGAGGTCTCCCCCTCCCAGCAGGAGGGGAAAAAACAATCTTAACCTTAAAATGCTCTAAAATTCAATGTAACTCATAAGGTAAATAGCATTTCCTTCCAAACGTTTCTACTGACACATGCTAAAGAATGTGGCTTAGCAAATAACACTGAAAACCCATATCGACACTTTGGTTAAATTTCTACCTATTTTTACTTAGAACACAGGCGTCTACGTTGAGGTTAAATATAATACAATCCTGTCTATGCCTACTATTGACATTTTTTAAAAGAGAAATCCTTGGCTTTGGGAATCCCCCTGAGTTAACATTCTTCTCCTTAAAGGCTGTGCCATTCTATGTTTTATGCTTGAGGATGATGCTTTCTTAATGTTCATAACTTACCTGCATTGGCTTTCAGGTCTTCAGGTGTGACCATGACAACAAATCGAATTGCACGTTCATTTCGAAACATCTCATAAGACCACCGGCGGATAGACCGCATGCATTTCACTGCTGCAATGCCATTGTTGGCAATGAGAACCTGGTAGAGTGGGAACATGGGAATTGGAGAGAGGTAGAATAGACAGGCAAAGACAGAGGAAAAGAGATGAAATCACTTGTGTAGATCTTCCTCTGAAAAGCCAGAGTTTCAACTAGGAATTTGGATTGTTGGTCTAGGCATTTAGGAACCAACTCCCACATGATCAAGGGATATTTTAAGATGTTAGCTAAGCAAATACTTCAATATGTGCCAGCTAAAACTTACTCCTTTCTAATTTCATTTCTTGAAGGGGAAAATCAGTTACTCAAATCTTATGAGTTTGTGAATTATTCTACCATACCTACTTTTAGGGAATAGAAGAAACAAACGTCAGGGGGAAGATGGATATAAATAAGGCTGGAGGAAGATTCAACAGTGTAGTGTCATGCACTATTCTCTGTTGTAGTGAAACAAGGCACAGAGTCCTGAACATGTATAAGAACGCCTACACTAACCACCACCTCTCTCCAAAATGCTGAATCCAAACGCCTTAGAATTGTACAGACCACCCCAGAAAGAACGGTCACAAGAAAAAGCGTAGAAGGATCAATGATCCTGAGACTTCTCTGTTAAACAAACCTTTCACCTCCTTGCCTGTCTTGCAATCATCACCCTGAGGATAACACAGGTTGGGAGACACGTAATCTCTACTCATTGGAAGACTAACAGGAGTGCACCGCTAAAGCAACACTTTTAGGACAGAGAATATAGGTCCCCATCCTTTAATCTTTTAATCACTGCAAGCTATTTCAACCAAGTCATTCTCTCAGCTCCAATATGGTTTAGATAAAAGTGACACAGATTAACTCACAACATTTCAAAACACCTGTAATCTCTTTAAGTATTTCATGTGGTATATTCCCTCTAAACATCTCAAATTCCTGGCAGAACCCAGTAGGTTACACTGTATCAAACTTGTTGAAGCCTTCTGTTCTGAAACTCTCTCCATTCCCTTAGCTCTAAACCCAGTGTTATGACATGTTACCTCCTCACCACCACCCCACAAGCTAATCAATTTCTCATACCCTCTCAGATCAGTGCAACTCAACCCCATAAAAACAGCAAGATCTTTCTAAAAGCGCTTTATGGGTGCTGCCTCATCTTCTTACTTAGTTATGACTAAATTGCTAGTGGTAAATACATATTACAGAAAATAGTGAAATTATTTAATAGGATGCTAGGGAGGCAGAAAGGATAGTTCTGCAGTCTCAGAAATTCAATTTAAATATCGGTTTTGAGCAAATCTAGACAACAAATCCAGGCATTAAATCTCATGTGCTTTTGAAAAAATAATTTAGCAGGTTATAACTTACCTTCTCAATCACTTTATTCCCACCAAAACGAGTAACAAATTCTGCTGGAGAAGCTACAGTGAAATCTCGCTGTGAGTCTATTTTCTTTCGGTCTCGACCTTGCTTTACTAGGTGCAAACCAGACATGCTGGACCTGTAAAAATAGAGAAATCATGAAAGTCTACAGATAAGATTTCTTCACATCATCTATCTCCCCTGGAGACCTACTTTTCACTATTGGACTTATAAGAGCACTTCCAATTGCACCCTTGTGAAGACTGCATGGTGGCAGACAACATAGTTTTTATAGAGAAGAGAGAAAAGAAAATGATCTTTGCTTGTGGAAATTTAAGAAAAAAAATAAGTGTTCCTGAATAATAAAAGACAATATTAAGGTTTACCAACAGATGCCATCATAAAGAGATAGGCAAAGAACAGACTAAAATGAGATGGTATAAATAACAGACTCAGAGTGACTGTTAAAACTTAAAAAAACAACCCACCACAGTTAGCAAACCTGTTTCTGGATTATGATTCTGACACACAGATGACCTTCACCTCTGTATCTCTAACCTCCATTTTTCTTATGAGCTGTAACTCCACATTTTTAACTGCCTACTAAATGTTTTACTTGGATATTCCATAGACGTTTCAAAATCAACAACTCCAAAAACAATTTATTTACAAGGCATTTACAAGGCCATTTATTTATAAACCATATATTTCATTGACCTTAAGATAACACTTTTTTTTTAGCTTTTTAAAATCTCTGAAATTGTTATGTATCTTACAACTGAGGGTGTGCTTTATTTAATTGGCAGAATTGTTTTTCTCAGTGGTACATTCAATAATCGTGCCTCTAACAATCAATGATGTTTTAGATTAGATAGTGGTGGAAACAGCACAGGCCTGCTTTAAATTTCAGATCTTCACCGAATAACTTAAACTTGCTAAGCTTCACTTTTCTCTTTGTAAATATGTATGGTATTCACTGTTCTAGGTTTTTAGCTATTGTCTCTCAGCTCCAAGCCCACCCTTTTATGCTCTGCTCTATGACAACAGGGCTTAACACCATGCAAACTTGTTTGATTCCGCCAATAGGAAGGCAGAAGGGTTTAAGGAAAAAAAAAAAGAGAGAGAGAGAGAGAGAAAGGGATTTTCTTCTTATTTTCCAGCTATTATCAGCATTGCTCCACAGGAAAACAGAGTTAATTCCAGTCTCTAGCATCTTCCAGCATTCAGGAATAGCCGTGATGCATTCCCTTAGAAGGACAAGGAGCAGTGGGTTGTGGCTCCTTGGATGTCAGAGTACCAGCCCTGCCATGCTCACTCATCCTCTGGGCTACCCGGCCTGGGCCTATCAATCACCTGTCAGGCCAGGCCTCCTCCTCAGGGATCTGAGCACCAGCTACTCAAAGCTTACTCCCAGAGGTCCAAGCACCAGCCCCTCTCCAAGCACCTTGGGCCCTCTCCAAGCTAGTAGGTTCTGGGAATACTACCTCTTCCCGAGGGGTGGTAGCTGCTTCCTGCAGATATTAACCTTGGGTTACCTCAGCATGTCTTTTTTGTTCTTTTATTCTTCTAACACCCAAGTAACCAATTTTCACAATTGAATGTCTTTTGTTTATAATACCTAATGCAGTTTCTCTTTCCCTGACTGGACCTTGACTCAGCACTGATAGACCTTCTGAAAGGGTGTTTTGAGGACTGAATGAGATAATAGATATAGTAAATAAACTCCTTTATACACTATTTAACAGACAGCTGCTTTCTTCTATTTCTATTTTTCCTTCCTTTCTCCTACACTCTAACCTTGCACTCAAGTAATTTCTCTCTTCAAAATAAAAGAGTATGATTAAAACCTTCCCACAAAGAAACACCAGGTCCAGATGGTTTTATTTTTATTTTATTTATTTATTTATTTACTTACTTACTTATTTACTTATTTATTTATTTTTGGCTGCGTTGGGTCTTTGTTGCTGTGTGCGGGCTTTCTGTAGTTGCGGCGAACGGGGTTTACTCTGTTGGGGTGCGCAGGCTTCTCATTGTGGTGGCTTCTCTTGTTGCGGAGCATGGGCTCTAGGCCTGTGGGCTTCAGTAGCTGTGGCTCGAAGGCTCTAGAGCGCAGGCTCAGTAGTTGTGGTGCACGGGCTTAGCTGCTCCGCGGCATGTGGGATCTTCCCAGACCAGGGCTCGAACTCGTGTCTCCTGCATTGGCAGGTGGATTCTTAATCACTGCGCCACCAGGGAAGCCCCAGATGGTTTTAAAAGACAAGTTCTACTGAACTTTCAAGAATCGTAGCCTACCAAACTTCCAGACAGTAGAAAAAGAAGTAAAACTCCCCAGTTAGAGTAATACCGATACCAGAACCAGACAAAGATGTTACATGAAAGGGAAGTCCAGGGCCGCTTTACTCATGACCACAGTTGCAAAATTCCTAAAGACAGTATTCTAAATAGGTGTTGGGTCAAGGATAGGCAAAATATTAGTTAAAAAGTATGTTACTCCACAACCAACTTGAGTTTGTCCCAGGTAAGCAAGGATGGTTTAATTTTAGAAAATCCATAAATGTAAAACTGTTAGATTTCCTAGCAAGTGCAATAAAATAAAAAAATTAATAAGTACATTAGAGACCTGAGGACTGCCAAGGAGGAAGTTAAATTATATTTATTTGTGAATGATGTAATTTACATAGAAAACAAAAGATTCCGCAAATTATTAGAAATAATAGGAGGCCTTAGTCAAGTGTATAGATATATGATTAATATATAAGAAGCTCCCAAATATTATATATAGATTATAAAATTAAAAACAGATCATAAAGGGCTTCCCTGGTGGCGCAGCGGTTGAGAGTCCGCCTGCCGTTGTAGGGGACACTGGTTCGTGCCCCAGTCCGGGAATATCCCGCATGCCACGGAGCGGCTAGGCCTGTGAGCCATGGCCGATGAGCCTGTGTGTCCGGAGCCTGTGCTCCGCAACGGGAGAGGTCACGACAGTGAGAGGCCCGCGTACCGCAAAACAAAACAAAACAAAACAAAAAACAGATCATAAAGTTAAAAACTAAAATATACATACTTTTAAGACATACATATAGACACAAAAAAACTATGTAAACAGAGAAACAAAATAATGTGATGAACATGTGATTAAGGGAAACGACTACCTGGGTGGGGAAAGCAGGGAGAAGGTTTATGGAGGAGAGACCATATGGTTAGAAAGATGTAGGTGATGGCCAAGGATCAACCTTTAAGTGGTGGGTTTTCAAATTCCTTTTTACACTATTTTTAAAATTACTAAATAAGTAACCAAATAAATAAATAATAGTGGGTTACACATGGACGAATGAGTGTGTCTTGAACCAAAAATTATGGTTATATAATTCTATACACTGAGATTAAACACACACACACACACACATACTCCCTAGAGATCAACTTTCAGTTTCTTAGGTAGAGAGAGACAGAGAAGATATAAACCTAGGATAAATAAGGAGATGCCTGAGTATAAGACAAAAAGGGAAGCAAAATCTTTATCGATAAAATTAAGGTGGGGAAGGGATTGTTCATACGTTTTAATCAATAGTTTAGAGATAACAAAGGAATGCCCTGAGGGTCACTTGTAATCAAAGAGGGGAGAAAAACAGAAATATACCTTACTTTTAATGATGGGATGAGAACTTCCCTGGTGGTACAGTGGTTAAGAATCCACCTGCCAATGCAGGGGACACAGGTTCGATTCCTGGTCTGGGAAGATCCCACATGCTGCGGAGCAACTAAGCCTATGTGCCACAACTACTGAGCCTGTGCTCTAGAGCCTGTGAGCCACAACTACTGAGCCTGCGTGCCACAACTACTGAAGCTCTCATGCCTAGAGCTCGTGCTCCACAAAGAGAGAAGCCAACGCAATGAGAAGCCTGCACACCGCAACAAAGAGTAGCCCCCTCTCACTGCAACTAGAGAAAGCCTGCGTGCAACGACCAAGACCCAATGCAGCCAAAAATAAATTTATTTTAAAAAAGATTTTAAAAAAATAGATGGGATCCTTCATATAGCCATGTTCAGAAGTTAGGCACCATGCTAAAAACAAGAGGATCAAGTGGAAAGATAGAAAAGATCTCAAAATCTTTACCTCTCACCTAGCTTTTCTCAGGAAGCTACCAGAGAATGTTGTCTTCCCAAAAGATGAAATAAACCAAGATAAAGGAAGACAAGGAATGCAAGAAATAGAGGATCCAACACAGAAGAGAAGGGAATTCTCTAGATGATTGTTCAAATTGGAGGACAGACTGCTCCAGGAGGGATGTCTCCTTGAAAAAAATGGACAGATCACCTATTGTATTTAACCACAGAAAAACAAAATAAAACTGTGTATGTGTGAGTAATTAATATATATATGTGTATGTGTATTGTTTGTATATATGTTTGTTTTACATATATAAAATAATAAACCAAAGTTATATACATATTTATTATATTTATACATATATAAATCATTTTATTGTATATATATTAAAATATACAAAATATATAAGTATATATTATATATAAAACAATATATAATATGTATATGTAAAATATACCAGTTGTTTTTTACTTATTTGACTCTCAGTGGAAGATTTGCTTGGTTTACCCCCCAAAGGATGGAAGAGGTCAAGTAAAAAGGAAAGGATGACTGTTTTAAAGACACATTTTGCCAAATCAGTGTTTTTCATTTGTTTCTATATTTTCCAGGGTCTATTTAATTTTCAGGTAATTTTTATCAAAATAAAAACTCCAGTTTGCAAATACAAGCAAGCGACCCTTAATGACTGCCATCCAGCAAATCATTCAGGTCTTTTATGTCGACCCTCTGCTGGAGAGGCACAGACCTGCAAGAGTTCTGAAGAAGGCCTGACTCATTTCCTCTTCAGCGTGAGTTCTAACAGCAGGAAGAAGAAAGATTCGGGATAGGAGAGCTTGGCACTCTCAACACCTCCAGTCTGGCTGCCTACTGTCACACGCCGGGACGACGACAGCAGCCACCTTTCCTGGTCCAAGAGACAGAGTCTAAAAAAGTTTTCTGCAAAACTACCTTCAACAGGATGCTACCTACCACACAGAATTGATATTTTCCTTCAAAATAGATAAAGAGACTTCACTCTTGAAAAACCAGCCAAGAACAGTGAGCAATTTTGGCACAGACTAAGTGAGATTCCTTAACGAAAGACCAGCACACAGCAAGGTCTGTGCACGGGTGCTTGTTTTCAACGCAGCTACAATGTCACACATGGTCTCGGGTATCTTTGGTTCAAATTCTGAGTGTAAAATAAAGGTTTAGAAATCCAGGAGCAAATATGAGCGTTTTAATTCATTTCCTTAAAAAAAAAAAGTTTCCTACAGACACAAGAAAATCATCAAATCAGATTGCCCATAAATTCCAGGGCTTAGCTGTCAATGTCTTATTGTTTTTTAAAGGTATATATTGCCCAGATACGGCACTCTAAAACTTACCTTCGAAGCATGTAATATCTCATCTCCTTATTTTCCTCCGCAGAACCCTCCATATCAAGATGGCAAAGGAATGGAGGCTTTTTCTTCAGATGTCGGCCTTGTAAACACAAGCCGGAGTTTGTCCTCCTGCTGCAGGTGCTTAAAACCCAGGAGGACAAGACATACTGTGCCTACTTCTTGGCCCTGCTTCAGTCAGAGTAGAGTATTCCTGATGGCCTCAAGCTACAGTCTTTTTGTGTACTTTGTCCCCAATTTCCATACTTCCCCTCCTGTTTGCATTTTCTCCCTACCCTGGGCCCACACACAGAATTAGTTGATTTCCCAAGGGGACTGAGAGGAAAGGGGGAGAAATATAAAAGCTTGTATAACTAGAAAGTAGATCTCAGCAGCTCTGCCTTAGCCGCAGCAAACGTGTTTCAACAACGGTCACTTTCTTCTGACAGTCACCAGAGAAAAGCTCCACGGCCCCTCCAGGCTGCCAGGAGCACATGACAGGGAGGGCCCAGGGCAAAAAGAAGACAAAGTTTACAAGGACAACTATGCCAAGAAAGTAATGGGGTCAGGAAATCCAGAGGGAGGAGGACAGCACAGCCTAAATAGGTAATTTCTGAGATCCAATCAAAACAAATAATACTGATTTTCAGACTCCAAGAGTGGGGAGAGCAGGTCAGGAGAGAAAGCAAGCCAGTCAAAAGGACGAAACATGCCACTACTGAGGAACTTTGAATAATGTGGGAGTCACAACTCTAATTCTCAGGCCAGAGTAGTGGTGTCCACACACACACACACACACACACACACACACACCTTTTTAAAAAACAACAAAAACTAAGATTTTATTCACTAAAATTTGAGAATAAGACTGGAGCTGGTGCAAATGGGATAAGGAGAAGATGTGGATAAAACCCCTGAAAGGAAAAGGGGCCCAGAAAAATATTTTAGATACAGAGGTCTAATCCAGTTTAAGCAGGGAAGAAAAACCCTGCCTAAAAAACTACTGGGACACATCTATTGCTATGCAAGCAAATTTGCCACAAATGGACAAATCACTTAAATAAATAAATGGTGGCTGAATGTTATACAGTAACATAGTCCTGTTTTAGCTTTTAATTAAGTAGATATTGCTCAGGATATTGCTCCCTTGTAATGGCAGAAAAGACTGCAACAGCTAGAATCTACAGAATCACAATTTCCTGAGATAAGCCATTAGGAAGGGTCTAATCCACCAGAGTCATATCTAACCTGATTCATGCACCACAGAAAAATTCTTTCTCACCAAAGTGTTGAATACAAATGGTTAATTCTTATCTAACGCCAACTATGCTGAGAACCTATTAACCTTCCAGGGAAATCCTCCAAAACAGAAGTACACAAATGACCTGGAACACAGATGAAAGATGAAAAATCAAATAGAAGATAAATGATTAAGACAAACCTTGATCTTAGGACATTCAGGTGACCCAAGGTGAAAAGACTCAATCAGGACACTCGCTCAATATGACCATTAGGCATAATAAAAAATGGAAGTCCTGGATTGGCTTCTGGCCTGTACCACTCTGCATCATTCCTTCCATACTATGCTAACGTCTGATAAAGTCAGTCAAGTTTGCTTCCTCCTTTAAAGAAGCTGATGCAGAGGAGTCCTCCTATCTTTATGTCTCTTCAGGATAACATGTCTCAAAAAACAGAGCACTGAAGCCTTTGTTCAGAACAATTACAGTGACCACAGATGTAGAAGCAGCTCAATTTTACACACATCTAACTGCCAGATGTAGGCAGTTCCCAAAAGAGAATCACTCTCTGCCTTTGTTATATAAGTTCAACATTCAAAAAGCAAAGCATTGCGTATAGAATAAAGCAGGCTATTTTGCACTTGATTATATCAGAAAATATACCAGAGTCACTCTCAGTAATCAAGTTTGTGCTTCCTTTTCACCAAAGTGATCTTTCTAAAACAACCAAACACTAACGCAGCACACCCAGATCCAAAACAAAGCTAGTGTTTCTAATCTTTTATGGATGCTGCTCCCAATCCTCCTGTAATATTAGAACAAAAGAAAGAAAAAGCCACATTCATTCCTCCAAATTCAAAGCATCCTCATTTTAATCTAACATGAAAAGAGAGTGTCCAAAGTAGACACGTACCTGGCACAAAATCCAACTAGAAGCCCACACTGATCCCAACATTGTAACATGCCAAGCACCAAGGATGACGTAGCAGTTTATCCGGCAGACTGTGATGCATTAGCTAGCCTGACTGCAAGGCAGTCTGAGTGACACTGCAGCACGCACTGTGAGAGACTGTTTTACACTGGGGCTTTTCCAAGCAAAGAAATCTTGAATCAAGGATGTACCTCTTTTGAAAATCAACTGACCATATATATAAATAGATTTAGCTGTGGACTCCTAACTGTGATTCACTGATCTATATGCCTATCCCCGTTAACAATGCCACACAGCCTTGATAACTGTGGCTTTACAGTCAGTTTTTGAAATCAGGTAGTGTAAGTCTTCCAACTTTGCTTTCCTTTTCCGTAATTGTTTTGTCTATTCTAGGTCCTTTAGGTTTCCATGTAAATTTTAGGATGAGTTTGGCAAATTCTAGAAAGAAAAAACAAATCCTCCTAGGATTTTGACATGGACTGTGAATTTAAAGATCAATTTAGGGAAAATCACCATTTTGACAATATTGAGTTTTCCAATTCCCAAACATGGACTGTCTCTCCATTTATAGGCATACCTCATAGATATTGCAGGTTTGGTTCCACAATTCACCACCACAATAAAGTGAATACTGCAATAAAGTAAGTCACATGAATTTTTTGGTTTCCCAATGCATGGAAAAGTTAGGTTTACTCTATACTATAGTCTACTAAGTGTTCAATAATAGCATTATGTCTACCAAAAAATGTACATACCTTAATTTTAAAAGATTTTATTGCTAAAAATGCTAACCATCATCTGACAATGCAGGGTTGCCACAAACCTTCAATTTGTAAAATGCAATTATCTGTGAAGTGCAATAAAGCGAGTGCAATAAAACAAGGTATGCCTGTATTTAGACTTTAAGTTTCTTCAATTTCTCTCAGCAATGTAACATAATTTAATTTTATTTTTATTTTTTGGCTGCGTTGGGTCTTAGTTGCAGTGCACAGCCTTTTTGCTTCATTGCAGTGTGCAGGCTTCTCTCTAGTTGTGGCACGTGGGCTCTGTAGTTGCGGCGCCCAGGCTTAGTTGCCCGGTGGCATGTGGGATCTTAGTTCCCCGACCAGGGATCAAACCAGCATCTGCTGCATTACAAGACAGATTCTTAACCACTGGACCACCAGGGAAGTCCCAGTAATATAATTTTTAATGTACAAGTCTTATACTATTTTTGTTGAATTTATTCCTAAGCATTTTATTATTTTCATTGCCATAGTGAATAAAATTTTTTTAATTTAATTTTTTGCTTGTTCATTGCTAGCTAGTATGCAGAAATACAACTAATTTTTGTATATGGATCCTATAGCCTGTGACCTTGCTAATCTCATTTTAAAATCCTTAACAACTTTATTGAGATATAATTCACATACCATATATTTCAGCCATTTAAAGTATATAATTCAATGGTTTTTATTATATTCACATGGTTGTGAACCATCATCACAATCAATTTTAGAACATTTTCCTTACCCCCAAAAGAAACCCTGTACTCAATAGCAGACACTCCCTATTTCCCCCAGTCCCCTCCCCAGTCCTAGGCAATGACTAATCTACTTTCTGTCTTTATAGATTTGCCTATTCCAGATATTTCATATAAATGGAATGATATCATATGTGGCTTCTTTCACTTAGCATAATGTTTTCAAAGTTGTAGCATGTATCCATACTTCATTTCTCTTTATGGCCAAATAATTTTCCACTGTATGGCCATACCACATTTTGTTTATCCATTTATCAGTTGATGGATACTGGGTTATTTCCACTTTATAGTTATTATGAATAATGTTGCTGTGGACATTCATGTACAAGTTTTTATGTGAACATATGCTTTCATTTCTTATGGCTATGTAACTAGGAATGGAATTGTTGGAACATATGGTAAATATTTAGTTTTATAAGAAATTTCCAAATTATTTTCCAGACTGGCTGTATCATTTACATTCCCACCAACTATGTACAAGTTTTCCAATTACTCCACATTCTTGCAAACATTTGGTGTTGTCACTAGTTTTTATTTTAGGCACTCTGACAGTTGTATAGTAATACTTACTGTCTTAATTTGCACTTCCCTAATAGCTAGTGATTTTAAACATCTCTTCACATCTTTATTTGCCATCTGTATATCCTCTTTGGTGACATTTGCTTCTTTTAAATTTCTCTCTCCTTACTAAGAATATTATTTATTGATACATTGTTGTCATACTTTTAAAAAATTCTTTAAACATGCTTTCTTTTGGTTCTTTGAATACATTTATGATACCTGATTTGAAGACTCTGTCTGCTAATCCAGCATCTAGACACTCAGAGACAGTCTATATTGACTTTTTTCCTAAATATGGGCTAACTTTCCTATTTCTTTTCACATCTCATTATTTTTTTGTTGAAAACTTAACATATTAAACAATTTATTGTATCAACTCTGGATTCTGATTTCTTTTACCCATGAAGATTGTTGTTGTTACTAATGCTTGCTTGTTTGTTTTTCTTTCTTGGCTTAATAATTTGCCTGGGCTAAATCTGTGAAATCTCTCTCCCCCAGAGAGTACAATCACTGATGCCTCAGCTCAATTTCTTCTTATCATGTGCTTTTATGTTTCAACCTCCTTCCTAAGGTGTTACCTCTATGTCTGCAAAACTTAAATGTCAGCCAGTGATTAGGCAGGGGTTATACCCAAACACCTGAGGCCAGTAAGGCTTTTGTGCTCCGTTCATGTGTCTGTGTGTAAGGCAGAGTACCACATTTGAAGTTCAGGACATTTTCAAGTATGTCCTGGCTTTAACTTTCTGCTGAGCCCTGTCATGTCCACTCTGTGCACGCACGCAGGCTCAACCAGCAATATGCTCACCCCAACCACAAACACACCTCAGGCTAGTAGAGCGGTTGGCCCACCTCTCTCATCCCCTGCCAGATGGTCACTTCTACTGACAATGTCACTGGGGAGCATGGGCATCATCCACTACCCAAAAGGAGTATGCTCCCTTCAACTGCAGCATCAAAAACTCCAGCCCTTATGGCATACCCACAGAGGCAAAACCTCCATGCCAACCAAGCTGAGGGAAGGGAATGGGAAAAGTCCTGACAAGAACACCACAGACTCCTACTGTTCTTATTGAATTTCAGCAGTTTTTCAAATATAAACTTCTCTCAGACTGTTGTATGCCTTATAGTTGATTTTAAGGCTGAAATGGTTTTGTCAAGCTTCGTAGTTGCTTTTTGGGATTAAGGATTTGTTCACCTCCTCACTAAGTTATAGCTGGAAGTCCTGCCTGTTTTATCTACTTTTTGAGATGTAATTTCATACAATAAAGTGCAGAGTCTTAATTATACACTCAATTAATTTTACATATGTACATATGCACATAATCAACCACTCCATTAAGATACCGATTATTTCCACAGTCTCAGAAGGCTCCAGTGTGCTTCCTTTCCAGTCAATATCTTCCCCAATGTAAACACTATTCTGAACTCTATCACCATCAATCAGTTTTGCCTGTTTTTGAACTTCATACGTATAGTGCCGTACTGTATGTATTTGATCAATATTATGTCCATGAAATTCATCCATGTTGTGGCATAGCAGTAGTTTGTTCATTTTCATTGCATGTAGCATTCCATTGTGTGACTACTACATGATTTATTTATTCTATTGGTGGACATTCTGTTTTTTTATGAATTTTGACTGTACTTGAACTTGGTTTTTGGTGGACAAATGCACTCATTTCTTTTGGGTAAATAGCAAGGAAAGGACTTGCTTGTTGACAGAGTATATGTATGTTTACAGCCGTAAAAGATACTGCCCAAATACTTTTCTAAAGTGGTTGTGCCTACGTTTATTCCCGTTAGCTATGTATGGGACTTCCATGTGTCGTACACCCTTGCTAACACTTGACATTGCCAGTCTTTTAGTTCTGGCCTTTTTGGTTGGGATGGCAATTAATTCATAGTGATTTTTAATCTGCAAATCCCTGATGATCAATGATATTAAACAGCTTATTTTCATAAGCTTATTTGCCGTCCAGGCACCTTCTTTTGTGAAGTTCAAGTCTTTTCCTTATATTTCTATTGGGTTGAATGTCTTCAAAAGACATTGAAATATCTTTTTCTCATGATTTATAGGATTCAGGATTCTGACAGTGAGATTAATTAATATTCCTCTTTCAGCAACTGAGAACAATTAGGCAAAAAACATCAAGGATACAGAAAAACAACACAATTGAAAAACTCAACTTAACTGACATGTATAGAATTTTATAACCAACAAATACAAAATACACATTCTTTGCAAGTGTTTATAAAACTTTACCAGAGAATTCCCTGGCAGTCCAGTGGTTAGGACTCAGCGTTTTCACTGCTGAGGGCTCAGGTTCGACCCCTGGTCAGGGAACTAAGATCCTGCAAGCCACACGGCGCAGCCAAAAAAAAAATCCAAAAAACGAAAACAAAACAAACCAATCAAAAAAAACTTTACCAAAGTAGACCATATGCTAAGCCATGAAGTATAAACAAATTTCAAAAATTTGAAATTACATAGAGTATATCCTCTGAATACAATGGATTAAACTAAAAATCAATGACAAAGATAAGAATATGAGTACAGATACAAGTAAGCTTGAAATTAAGTGCTGGGAGGAAGAATTTCTGGTCTGATAGTTTCTATTTTCTCCATGAAATATGAGGCAAAGTTATGAACTGAAAGTGTGTCTAGAGGAGGCAGGGACTAGCAGAAAGGGAGACTGCTGGTTTAAGGACAATGGAAAAGAATGAAACTGTTGTTGTGGAAAAAAATGGAAGGCCAAATTTCCAGAAGAGAACTACAAAATAGGAGAAAGAACAAGAAGAATTTCACAGCACAGCCAGCATTTGAGAAGGACCTTAAAACGTGAGGACCCCAAAGTATGAAAGGAATTTCAACAGTCAGGAGAAGGGCATTCCAATAAGAAAACCTGAGAGAGCTTGGGGGAGGAGACAAAAGAGGGGTAGGGGGAGTAGTGGGAGGGGGAGGGGGAGGAGGGGGTGGGAGAGGCAGCAAGTGAGCAGATCCTATAATGCCCTTAAGTAATTATTGTATTTTCTTCCTTGCCATCAACTTCTTAAGAGGTGAACTGTTGAAATTCCTGTTCTTTCACCATTTGTTCACTACTTTATCTCTTGCCATCTACTTAAAGCTGTTCACCTCAGGCTTCTCTTACCCTTAACTCCAGGGTTTTTTCTCCATCTTTCATCTCTATTCACCACTTCATGTCACATCTTCTACCTTTAAATCATCTTTCCTCTGGTTTTCTCGGTTCTCCTTCTACCTCACCGATCATTTCCTGTCTCCTTTTTCCCCCTCCTTCCATCTGAAGGTAGACATTTCCTTAAGATACATTTCCCTCCTACCTATATACTCTTCCTCACAGTGATCAAATCTACTTGCACAACTTTAATTTCAATGCAACAAACATTTATTAAGCATATACTATATGCCAGGCATTGCTCTAAACTCTGAAAAAGTGATTCTCAGCTCAGGTTTCAGATCAGACTCACCTGGAGAGTAGCAGAATAACCAGAGACTGTAATTTAATCAGTCTGAGACAGGGCTCAGGAATAAAGCTCTGCAGATGATTCTGTTGTACAGCCAAACCTAAATACTGTTTTCCATCTTTTTTAAAAAAAAATAATAAATTTATTTATTTTTGGCTGCATTGGGCCCTCGTTGCTGTGCGCGGGCTTTCTCTAGTTGCAGCGAGCGAGGGCTACTCTTCATTGTGGTGCATGGGCTTCTCTTGTTGCGGAGCATGGGCTCCAGGTGCATGGGCTTCAGTAGTTGTGGCACACGGGCTTAGATGCTCCATGGCATGTGGGATCTTCCCAGACCAGGGCTCGAACCTATGTCCCCTGCATTGGCAGGTGGATTCTTAACCACTGTGCCACCAGGGAAGTCCCCATGTTTTCCATCTTGTATATGTCTTAGTGTTAGTGACTGAAACCACCCACCCTGGCCAGGCAAGATAGTAGCCACTTGCAACAGGAGGTCCTGGTAAGGAACACAGAACTAACAAGCTACCAGCAACTGGAAGAATTTGGGAAAGGTCAAAAGGAGAGAGGAGACGCCAGTCCGTATGTCCTACCAACCTCCCAGAATCCTTCCCGCTGGAATCCATCTTGGCTGAGTGATGCCCACACCACCAGGAAGGACCCTGAGTCAGAGTGATTGGCCAGAGACCACTGGAAACTAACCCAATTACCATAAAACCCGAGACTGCAAGCCACATGGCAGAGCAGATCTCCTGGGTTCCCTTACCCTACTGTTCTCCGCCTGGGCGCCCCTTCCCAATAAAGTCTCTTGCTTTGTCAGCACATGTCTCCTCGGACAATTCACTTCCAAGTGTTAAACAAGAGCCCACTCTCGGGCCCTGGCAGGGGTCCTTCTTCCTGCAACATTAGTATGACATACAAGACGCTTAACCATCTGACGTTTATCTCACCAGCCTCTTCTTCCACTGCTCTAACTACCCTGTCCCCCTTACATTCCAGTGATACTCCATGTCTTACAACTGCCTGAACATGCTGGATGTTTCCAGTCTGGCACCTTTACACATGTTGTCAACCTCACCATCTCTACCCTTCCTACTACACACACACCTATCTCTGTTAGCTTGTCTTGTCTGGTTTCTGTTCATCCTTCAAAACCCAGTTCAAACATCTCTGAGACATTAGTGGGCCCCTTACAGATCTCATTAAGCCCATCATAATGATTACAGCTGTTGTGAGTATTAGAAATAACATTAGCGGACTTCCCTGGTGGTGCAGTGGTTAAGAATCCACCTGCCAATGCAGGGGAACGGGTTCAAGCCCTGGTCCAGGAAGATCCCACATGCCGCGGAGCAACAAAGCCTGTGCTGCACAACTACTGAGCTTGTGCTCTAGAGCCCGCGAGCCACAACTACTGAAGCCGCGTGCCTACAGACCGTGCTCTGCAACAAGAGAAGCCACCACAATAAGAAGCCTACACACCGCAACGAAGAGTAGCCCCCGCTCACCGCAGCTAGAGAAAGCCCTCATGCAGCAACGAACACCCAACACAGCCAAAAATAAATAAATAAATTTTTAAAATAATTTAAAAAAAAAAAAGAAAGAAAGAACATGAGGACCCTGGCACAGTGTTTGGCTAGACACTAAAATATCCTATGGATAATGGGGACCCACTGAATAGTGCTGTGAGATGATCAGTTTACCTTAGAGAGATGACAATGGCCATGTGGTGCTTATACTGTAGGGGGAAAGAGACTGGAGAAGCGCCAAAATACTATTGCCATAATCCAAATAAGAAATAAGAGCAAGAGCAATGGCAGTAACAATGGAAAGAAGGGGACGAATTCAAGAATTACTGGGGGATAGGATCAACAAGAATACGTAGGGCTTCCCTGGTGGCGCAGAGGTTAAAAATCCTCCTGCCAATGCAGGGGACACGGGTTTGAGCCCTGGTCCAGGAAGATCCTACATGCCGGGGAGCAACTAAGCCCGAGCACCACAACTACTGAGCCTGTGCTCTAGAGCCCACGAGCGACAACTACTGAGCCCACACGCCACAACCACTGAAGCCTGAGTGCCTAGAGCCTGTGCTCCACAACAAGAGAAGCCACTGCAAATGAGAAGCCCGTGGACCGCAACAAAGAGGAGCCCCTGCTCACCGCAACTAGAGAAAGCCCGTGCACAGCAACAAAGACCCAACGCAGCCAAGAATGAATGAATAAATAAATAAATAAAAACAAAAGCAAGCCTATTCAAGCACCTAAGAGGGAAGGATCAGAAAAGAGAACTGGGAGATTATGTTCGTAAAACATAAGGAGTAGTTTCAACAGTTTTCTAAGAGTAGCTTAGAAGTAGCTTAGAGTTTTCTAAGAGTAGCTACAAGAAATGGTAAATGCAGAAACCCAACTGCGCTAGATTAAGAAGTGAATGGGACTACCAGTTGAAAGTGTGAGCATTTGTTTATTACTGTTCCCTACCAAAATCACAAAAATGACAATAAAATAGTAAAAGAGGTATAAAGATATAAGGACAAAGAGAATGGAAGAGGAGACCCCCCCAACAGATTATAGATGTCAAAAAAATTTTTGGAAAATAAAAAGTAGATCGTCAAGGAGTAATAAACTGCCTCAGAAACCAAAGAGCCCATAGTAGGGAAGGCCACTTAGAAACAAGCATAACCCTACTTTAGCACTCTGAAAAAGTCACGTTTATGAAAGATTTTTAAGGACATGAGAAAATATTGTTATGTGGGGAAAAAAGCAGGAAACAGAGCTGTGTATTCATTACAACATCACCTATGTATATACTTTTTGATGAAATTTATCCTTAAGGGGTAAAAAACACTGAAAGGAAACATATCAAATATTAACAGCAGTTATTGCTGGATGGTCATATCTTGGATTGTTTTTTATTTCTTTCTTTATACTTTTTGGATTTCCAAATTTTCTCTAATAAGCGTACATCTCATAATTAAAAAAAAATCAAGTAGTAAAAGCAAACTTCACTTTTAAATTCATATTAACAGGAAAAACAGAGGGGGAAAATGTATGCATTACACTAGAAGTACTAAAAGGAATAAACACTTTCAAGCAACTGTCCTGAACATTAGAACATTTGTAATTTCATGCCTCCAATTAACTACGTTTGTAGAATAAACTCTGGAGACTATAATACACACACAGACAGAGACAGCTCCTGTTTTCTGAATGGAAAGAAGGAATGAGTGGGAGATAGAGACAGGAAACTATTGCCCTCAGCAAAAAAGTACCACGTTGCAGATCTCATAATGACCTTCTCTGTCTACCCCACTTCTGAGGTACCATGGCAACTGGGAACCTCAGAATATCAAGGAAGAAGTATTGAGAGTAAAGAGTTTGGAGAGCTGCTGGGGGAAGGGGGGAAGCTCAGGGAAGCTAAATGGGAAATCCTAAGAAAGCCAAACATAAGAACACTCTCACAGGCCCATCTGCAAGCAAAGCCATAATATAAACTCAAAACTAGAGCCAGTTTCCTTATTCCCCATGTTACAGCTCGAGAGAGAAGAGCCAAAAGATAGGAAGGGGAAATGAAGTTTCCTGCCCTCTCAATAATGGTTATTCTCAACGTATAAATTACAACGTTGACAGTAAATGTTTGCTGTAATCAAAAGCCTTTCAGGGCTTCCCTGGTGGCACAGTGGTTGAAAGTCCGCCTGCCGATGCAGGGGACACGGGTTCGTGCCCAGGTCTGGGAAGATCCCACATGCCGTGGAGCGGCTGGGCCCGTGAGCCATGGCCGCTGAGCCTGCGCGTCCGGAGCCTCTGCTACGCAACGGGAGAGGCCACAACAGTGAGAGGCCCGCGTACCGCAACAACAACAAAAAAAAAAGTTATTAAAAAAAAAAAAAAGCCTTTCAGATCTAAATTCCCAAAAGCCCTAATATGAAAATTTACCTCACAAATGGACTCCTCCATAATAAATAATATATTATACCAGTATGGCACATTTTACTTTTCCAAGGGCTTTTGCAGCTATTTATTTTCACCTCCATCACTAGATTTAAATGAAATCACTTCAGACTCAGGAGTTTAAAAGTGAGAGACTAAAAAATAAAGAGAATTCTTGTTTCTTTCCAGGTCAAACACAAATATATACAGCTAAAACTAGAAAGCTCTTGTTCTTCATAGCTTTCGGTCAAATCATACAATATTTGATAATGGTCACTTTCATTATGATTGTAAAATCCACTAAAATATCATCATTAGTGCAACACCAAATTGTTGTGCTACACATGCTATAACAATAAAAAGTGTGGAATGGTAAATTATCCTTTATTTTTCCTTCCATTTATCTCTATACCACCAAACTATCACTAGTAGCCATATACTTTCATGATTTGCTACCTTCCTTTTCAACGAGTCACTGTCACCAAAAAAAAAAGAGGGTACCGATAGATTAAGAAATTTAAGGGATATAATATACAACGTATGGTCCTGGATTTGATACCAGATTGGATGAAACAGGATTTTAGAGTCAACTGGAGAAACTTGAATATGGTATACATATTAGATGAGATGAAAATTTATTGAAATATAAAAGTGGAAATTTTTGACAAAAAAGAGACTGTAAAACAATGTATACAGGATGATCTCATCTCAGTAGCAAGAAATGCATATGCACCTATGCACAGAAAAGGATCCAGAAGACTATACAATAGGGTATTAGCAGGAGTTATCTCTGGGTGGTGGATATACAAGGCTTTATGTTTGCTTTCTAGTATTTTGTTTTTAATTTTCCTTACTGCTTCTTTAATAAAGCATTATGTAAAAATATATTTTCAGGGACTTCCCTGGCAGTCCAGTGGTTAAGACTTTGCCTTCCAATGCAGGGGGTACAGGTTCAATCCCTGGTCCAGGAGCTAAGAGCCCAAATGCCTCACAGCCAAAAAACCAAAACACAAAACAGAAGCAATACTGTAACAAATTCAATAAAGACTTAAAAAAAAAAGGTCCACATCAAAAAAAATAAAATTCTAAAAATATATATATATATATTTTCTAACTTCTGTCCCTTTTAAATAAGGCTGACGTTTAATTAGAGAAAAATTGCTCAAAGAGGACACAACCAGGGTTCTTGTTTTAGTGTAGTGGCTGACAGTATGTGCTCTGACTGGGTAATTCCCCATCCATAAATTATGGGTAATAAGAGTATATTACTTACCTTGTGGGTTTGCTGCAGTGGAGATTAAGTGTGACACTCCACATAAAGCACAGCAGAGAGTTTGGCATATAGTAAAGCACTTGATAATGTTACCAATCATTACTATTATTTTTCTGATTAGTCACTAAGAAAACAGGACTGCTAATTCATACAGACAATGTGAAAAATAGGATAGGATGTAGCAGGAATAGGTCAGCTCTCTCTCTTACTATTCTTGTTCGCTATAACTTCCCTCTTGACCCAGTCAATGGGAATGGAAGCTGAGAACCACTCCCAGATTCTCTCAGATTCTAACTAAGGTTAGAATCACCTTATTTCTTATGGATGAAGCTCGGTACAGCTCTCTATGAAAATTTTTCTTTTTTCTTTTTTTTTTTTGCGGTACGCGGGCCTCTCACTGTTGTGGCCTCTCCCGTTGCGGAGCACAGGCTCCGGACGCGCAGGCTCAGCGGCCATGGCTCACAGGCCCAGCCGCTCCACGGCATGTGGGATCCTCCCGGACCGGGGCACGAACCAGTGTCTCCTGCATCGGCAGGCGGACTCTCAGGCACTGTGCCAGCAGGGAAGCCCCTATATGAAATTTTTAATATGACCATGAAGTACGGTATCTAGGAGCTGATCCCAAATTCGGTATATTACCTGTCTGCATTCCATGACTGGCGTCACTGGAGAAACTTTAAAGATTATTTCTAATTAGAAAATGGCATCAAAACTCTCTAGTTATGGGCTTCCCTGGTGGCGCAGTTGTTGAAAGTCCGCCTGCCGATGCAGGGGACACGGGTTCGTGCCCCAGTCCGGGAAGATCCCACATGCCGCGGACTGGCTGGGCCCGTGAGCCATAGCCGCTGAGCCTGAGCGTCTGGAGCCCGTGCTCTGCAACGGGAGAGGCCACAACAGTGAGAGGCCCGCGTATCGCAAAAAAAAACCCAAAAAACAAAAAACAAAACTCTCTAGTTAGATTCTTCTGTGGAGTCAAACACGTTATAGACAATCTCATATGTGAACTCTAAATTTTCAAAATATTAGTAAAGTACTTTTTTTTTCTAGACCATAAAGGAGATAGGAATATAACTCACCTTCAAGGTGCCCTTCCTGAGTGAACTGAATGACTCTCTCCTTCCACAGCAGCAACTACTGTCTTAAACCCCAGCTATAGGACATCTTAGGCTTGAGATATATATATATATATACACATATATATATATATTTAAACACACACACACACACACACACACAACAGCATTTACAGATTGTTCTCAAATAAAGTCATTAACCAAACATGCTTGCTAAACATAAAATGTTGGCCCTTTGATATTTTGAGTATACATTTTTAAGAACTTTAAGAGAAAACTGAGATGGAGTTTCAAACACATGAATTACAGTATAAAAAAGATTTAAAGAAATCACAGTACCTTAAGAGGTAAAAGATCCAACTGTGAGGCTAACCTGTCTCCAACTGGACTTCAACCAGAAAATCAGCATGCTAGTTGACAAAACTGATTACTATCTTTGTTTGTTTGATAGTGTGATACTGTGGGGTAATCTGGATTTGCACAGCATTGTAAGTATGCAGAGCAATCTGACCTCAAGTGGCATCCCACAAGGAGCAGAGAAAATGTCAGCAACCATACAACTAGATGGCTCTATTATATGCCACCAAATCATACATTAGGTATCAAAATTGAGAAGCTTACATTCAGTCTTTAATGGTTTTTCTCCTCAAATGTTCAATTAAATATTAATAATGAACTTCGCCCTCCAACCTTGGCAGCTGCAGCCCGACCCCGAGTGACCTGCCTCAGCCCCTTACCCCCAGGAGACCACGAGATCACCTTTTCCCAAGGTCTACCGACAGAACTGCCCGAGGCCAATGTACCTTGGCAAAGCTGCCAGAGATATTTTCAACAAAGGATTTGGTTTTGGGCTGGTGAAACTAGATGTGAAAACAAAGTCATGCAGTGGGGTGGAATTCTCAACATCTGGTTAATCTAACACAGGCACTGGTAAAGTTACTGGGACCTTGGAGACCAAATAGAAATGGTGTGAGTATGGTCTGACTTTCACAGAAAAGTGGAACACTGATAACACTCTGGGAACAGGAATCGCTATTGAAGACCAGATTTGTCAAGGTTTGAAACTGACATCCGATACCACCTTTTCACCAAACACGGGAAAGAAAAGAGGTAAAATCAAGTCTTCTTACAAGAGGGAGTGTATAAACCTTGGTTGTGATGTTGGCTTTGATTTTGCTGGACCTGCAATCCACAGTTCAGCGGTCTTTGGTTATGAGGGCTGGCTTGCTGGGCACCAGATGGCTTTGACAGTGCCAAATCAAAGCTGACAAGGAATAATTTTGCAGTGGGCTACAGGACTGGGGACTTCCAGCTACACACTAACATCAATGATGGGACAGAATTTGGAGGGTCAATTTATCAGAAAGTATGTGAAGATGTTGACACTTCAGTAAACCCTGCTTGGAACCAACTGCAGTAGCTTTGGCACTGCAGGAACCAACTGCACTAGCTTTGGCATTGCAGCTAAATATCAGTTGGATCCCACTGCTTCCATTTCTGCAAAAGTCAACAACTCTAGTTTAATTGGAGTGTGTGCTACACTCAGACTCTGAGGCCTGGTGTGAAGCTTACACTGTCTGCTCTGGTAGATGGGAAGAGCATTAATGCTGGAGGCCACAAGCTTGGGCTTGCCCTGGAGTTGGAGGCTTAATCCAGCTGAACGAAACCTCTGGGAATGGATATCAGAAGATTTGGCCTTATATATTTCCAGTGTGACCAGCCGGCTTTCCCTGCCCCCCAGAAGGTGATCAAAACAAAGGATGATCTAAACAAGAGCTGCATTTTAAATATTTAGAGAGTTACTTGTTAGCTGGTTTCTAGTTGAATTGGTTATCTATCTAGTTACCAATGCTGCAGTCGTGCAGTCACTTACACATTATTTAAATGTATTTAACTGTTAAATGCGCTACCCACCAATAATGAAATAAACCTTTATGAAAACTGAAAAAAAAAAATAATAGTAAGGTTCAGAAACGTATCAACCTAGCTGATATACAGGTCACAAACCCTAGCCGATCATCTCTAAAAATAAAAAGCCAGGGCTTCCCTGGTGGCGCAGTGGTTGAGAGTCCGCCTGCCGATGCAGGGGACACGGGTTCGTGCCCTGGTCCGGGAAGATCCCACATGCCGCGGAGCGGCTGGGCCCGTGAGCCATGGCCGCTGAGCCTGCGCGTCCGGAGCCTGTGCTCCGCAATGGGAGAGGCCACAACAGTGAGAGGCCCGCGTACCGCAAAAAAAAAAAAAAAAAAGCCAAAGCACAGTCACCTATAATGATGCCTGTATATTCCCACCAAGCTACAACTACTTTCTTAGGGTATTATTTTCAAATGTCTGGGTCATAAAGCTTAGAGAGTGATTAATCCAATCTTACCCTGGCACTCTAGAGAACATGTGATGCAAGTCATCTCCAATTCTGGAAAAGTCTGTTTTCTTTTTCTGCCTATTCATCCATCACACCCACTTGACTTCTCATTTAGCACTTAAAACAAAGCCCCAACTTGAGACAGGGGCCCACTCTCATCCTATACTATGGCAATTACTTCACTTGGTTTTAGATGATCTCCAGTTAGCATCTTTTAAGAATGTACCTGCCTTTTTAATCTGTATCACCTGTGAAGGATTAAGACTATTCATTCTGGGAGCTAATCCTAAACTCAGCCAGTCTCTAGTTAATTTGGGTTCAAAGGGCGAAAAGGAGTATCTGAATCAATATCATCATTTTCACAGATGAGGAATATGAGTCCAAAGAGGTAACATGAATTGTCTGTGGTCACCTACTTAATTGGTGGCAAATGTCAGAAGAGTCCTTTCTAATATATAAAATGAATCTGGAACAATTTAAATTACCCCCCAAGGACATCATATCCACAAGTGACTTAATAAATGAATCAATGGGGACTTCCCTGGTGGTGCAGTGGTTAAGAATTCACCTGCCATAGGGAGGATAGGAGGGAGGGAGACGCAAGAGGGAAGAGATATGGGAACATATGTATATGTATAACTGATTCACTTTGTTATAAAGCAGAAACTAACACACCATTGTAAAGCAATTATACCCCAATAAAGATGTTAAAAAAAAAAAGAATCCACCTGCCAATGCAGGGGACACGGGTTCGATCCCAGGTCTGGGAAGATCCCACATGCTGCAGAGCAACAAAGCCCGTGCACCACAACTACTGAGCCTACGCTCTAGAGCCTGCGAGCCACAACTACTGAGTCCATGCGCCGCAACTACTGAAGCTCGCACGCTCTAGGGCTGGCATGCCGCAACTACTGAGCCCATGTGCTGCAACTAACTGAAGCCCGGGGGCCTAGAGCCCGTGCTCCACAAAAAGAGAAGCCAACACAATGAGAAGCCCACGCGCCACAACAAAGAGTAGCTCCTGCTCGCCACAACTAGAGTAAGCCCGTGCGCAGCAACGAAGACCCAATGCAGCCAAAAAAAAAAAAAAAGTGATGGAAGTTTAAAAAAAAAGAAATGAATCAATGGAGAACCTTTGTTCTATTTTGGAACATTAGCTATCTGAGAAGCAAGTAGAAACTGGCACTGTCTCCTTCCCAGGCTGCTGATCACACTTCAATCCGTGGTTCCTCCACAAGCTACAGGCATGAGTTTTGCAACAGAAGGGCATGCAAAGAAATTCTCAAGTGCTCATACCACTGACCCCATAGACTTTGCAATAAGAGCCATCAACTTTGGGAATGATTTGGCAACTATAAACTGCCTTGTAATATCATCAGCTGAATTTCTTATAATGGTATTTATCTCACCATTGCCAAACTCACAATTTCATAATCCAATGAATGGATATTCTGCTTCACTTGGCCTCAAATTGGACACATTTCTCAAGTGCTGTGTGGCTTTAAGGATTTAGATTTCACCCAGTCTTTCTCAACAGGGGCACCATGACATTGTGAGAACAATTCTCCGTTGTGTGTGATTATCCAGTACATTGCAGAAGGTTTAGAATCTTTGGTCCTTGGCCTTCTCAATGCAAGTAATCCCACCAGTCACAACCCCCACTCATTTACAAATGACCTCAGGGATACCGCCCCCAGTATTAGCCTTCAGGCCAACCATTAAGTGAACTATTAAGTAAGAAAAAATGTTTACATAAAGATAAAAACCTGACCTCTTTTCCCTGCTACTAAATACTGACTTCTATTCCTCTTTTTAGCCCAGAGATTAGATGTAATACTTTATTCACTAACTCCTAAACACCAACTTTGTCTGCACTAGTTATATAATTAAGACACTTGTATGGTCAGGGAAATAGGGGAGAAAAGTTACTTCAATGGAATCCGGGCATCTAACTTTGAATTCCAGTCTTCCAGCTATTTACCTTTAGGCAAGTTATTTTCCCTCTTTAGACCTCAGTTTTCTCATCTATTTAAATAAAAAGCATTAGGCTAAATTATCTCACTGGTTCATTGCAGTTCTAGGAAAAGTAAAACATAATTAACTTGCTTAACTCTTTTCTTTCAACCTCCAGGTAGCCAAACAGGGGTGACCACTGACACTCACTACTTCATGTTTCAGAAGCAAGGACCCCAAATCCCCAGGGATAACCACAGGCAGGACAGTTGCATTCAGCCAGACCCAGTACAGGATTTTACTACAGAATCTGTATCTTGGGTGTATAAAAAGGAGCTGAATTATTTTATGATCCATTAATTATAGAAGCACCAAGATAATCACAGCAGCGATAGTCACCCTAATTTATGTTTATCTGGGCTAACCAATAATCTCAACCCTGGCTGTATATTAGACTCACTCAAATAGCTTTAAAAAAAAATGCCCCAGCTCCAAGCCAGGCCAGTATCACCTGAATCAGAATTTCTGGGGATGGGGCTCATTTCTTAAGGTCCTCCAAGCGATTCTGATGTAAAGTAAAAACCAAGAACCACTAATTCAGACTTTTCAATCCAAGAAATGCAAAGCAAATGACCAAAAGTTCACACACTGGTTGTTCAATCAAACATCAATAAATAAGAATAATCTAGTGTTACTATTTACTGACATTCTCAATTACATGTAGAGAATCGTGTTTCTAGAGAAAAAGGAGAGCTCTACAACAACGCCTTGTTCCTCAATAAAGACTGGCCCTGCCAGAATTAGAATATAACTTTCTGACATGACAAAGCAGTTCAAAGAAAGATTACTACAAATTTGCCCACCCCTGCAAAAGTCCTATCAATCTTCAGACAGTTATAACAGTGTTAGTCAAAGTAGTACGGAGACTGAAATTCCTCACTCTTACTTGCTAGGTCTCACTAAAAGACCTAGCATGTAGGAGGAACGGGAGAAAGTTTAGAGGAACATTTAGGAAAAGACACTTTCAAAACCTGCACTCCAGGCAAAATACATCATTTCCCACTTATCAAAAAATCCAATGAAAAAAAAATAAATAAACCAAGGGGGCTTCCCTGGTGGCGCAGTGGTTGAGAGTCCGCCTGCTGATGCAGGGGACACGGGTTTGTGTCCCGGTCCAGGAGGATCCCACATGCCGCTGAACGGCTGGGCCCGTGGGCCATGGCCACTGAGCCTGCGCGTCCAGAGCCTGTGCTCCACAACGGGAGAGGCCACAGCAGTGAGAGGCCTGTGTACCGCAAAAAAAAAAAAAAAAAAAAAAAAAAAGAAGTCCAATGATACAGAAAAAGGTGAAAAAATCTTGGCTCAAATTATTCTTGCTCTTTTCAGAACAAGATCAGTGAAACCAACAGGACAGATTAAATAAGTAAAACATTAAACTTCTCTGACTTACCTCATGTGTAAGGCCAAGCCATCCTGTAGGCTAGAGATCCCCAAGTCAGAGAGCGTATCTGAGCAGACAGAGGCTGGTGACAGAGAGCCCTCCTTCTCCTCCAGTAGGTCCAGCTTCACCAGGTTGCTAATCTCATCCTCTGAGTTATCTTCAGACACGGAACCAATTATGAATCGGGAGTGCTGGTTGAGCTCCACAGGTTTGGCCAAGGAAGAAGGTTCATCCATTATTCCTTCAAAATGATCTCTCAGAGCTATGGAGAAGATGAAGGGTAAGTGAGAAAAGCAGGTTATGGATAATAACCTGTATCTGAGGAAAGTCACAGGTTAGACCTAGTACACCACAGCTGGCACTTGGAAGCAAGGCAGAGTTTGAGAACTAGTTTACTTGGCTATTCTTTTTCAAGGCCTTTGCTTTCTAAAAGAAAAGAAAATCCAGATCATGGGAACTATGCCTAAAAAAATTAAAATCAGTTCTCTTTTCCTCAAAGAACGTTCTCTCTAAAAACTATAAGCCATTCCCAATATCTATCAATTTGGTGAAGTCCAAGAGATAATAACGATCAGTGGAGAAATCTCTGTAGTAGGTGAAAGTTGCTGGTTGTGATACTGCGATTTCAGTTGTTAGCACTGGGGAGAATGCAGGGTAAGGGTTTGGGGAGAGCGGTGGTCATTTGAAACTTGGTGTTACATAACTATCATCTGGTTCCAAACACTATACTATGAGAGGCTATGAATTTTACATAAGTGTATATGCATATAAACATACACACATGAAGTACATTTACATATGTACATACATATATATAAGGCAAACTAAATGCGTGTATACATATACTACACACATACACAGCTTGCTTTAAAACAAACTCCAGATGAGTATTTTTTAATTAAAAAAAATCTTTACTTGTCCCCATGAGTGTTTTCTTAAATCACATCTGTTAAAAATTCACCCCAGGGATTTTGCTGGTGGCACAGTGGTTAAGACTCCGTGCTCCCAATGCAGGGGGCACGGGTTCGATTCCTGGTCAGGGAACTAGATCCCACACACATGCCACAACTAAGAGTTTGCATGCCACACCTAAGGAGCACATGTGCTGCAACTAAGGAGCTGGCAAACCAAAACTAAGGAGCCCATGGGCCGCAACTAAGACCTGGCATAACCAAGTTAATTAATTAATTATTTTTTTAAAAACTTAAAACATAAAAATTCACCCCAAAATGTCTGTTTTGGACTCTAATATGCTGATTGCTGACATTGATAGGGAGAAAGTGAACCTACTATCAAATTTTATATTTATAATTAAAATTATGGAGGTGTTATCTCAATTAAGTACAAGTTTTCTAGATACAGGGCCTTACTAGTCAGGATTAGATGTTGCCAACCGCTAGCAAACTAATTAACAAAGACCAAACCATAGTTCAAAGCTCACAACAACAATAAAAACCCAAACTAAATGTAACAATATTTATTCTGTCATTTCAAAAATGCTATTTAAAAGTCAAAACTACACATCAAATTAGTATTAAACAGCTTGTAGCCTGACCAACGATTTTAATTCAGAGTAATGATTCCCAGTCCTGATATTGAGGTGCCTTCAGAGAAGGTTATAAATAAATAATAAACTTATTATTAATAATTGTATATGCTGTAAACCACTTTGATGTATAAAAGTAAACAGTAATGTCCTTTGACATTTGATAATAAAACATCAAGATTTTAAAATATTTGAGAATCATCACTAAATGTGTTAAAAACGACACATGCACCATAATTTCGGTGTAATTTATGAATCAGAGCTTATGCGTTTACAAAAACACAACAGAATCTGTAAACCCTAGAGCAGTGGTTCGCAAAGTATGGTTGCCCGACCACAGCAGCAGCCACAGCAACCGCATGACCTGGGCTCTACCACAGACTAGAGAACTGTACTGGAACCTACATGTTGGGGCACAGTAATCTATATTTTAACAAGTCCTGAAATTTGAGAACCACTGTGCTAGAAGAGTAAAACAGTAATAACAAATTGCCAGGAATGCTAAAAATACCTATAGACATTTCCTAAAAGCCAATTGGAGATTCCTTAGGCTAACTTTCATTTTTTAAACCAGAATCAAATATAAAAGTATCATGTGAAAGGAAAAAATTGACGTCTAAATTCATCATACAGGGGACTTTCCTGGCGGTCCAGTGGTTAAGACTCCACGCTTCCACTGCAGGGTCGGGGGGGGCCCGGTTTGATCTCTGGTGGGGCAACTAAGATTCCACATGCCGCACGGTATGGCCAAAAAAATAAATTAAAGAAAAGAAATAAATTCACTATACATTTCTCCCTTGGAATATTAGGTTTCTTTAAAAAAAATTTTTTTAATGTCTCCAAATTTTATAAAGAGGCTCATTTCCAGAACTTTCAAAAAAACCAAATCATTAAAAAGAGAAAAAAAGGACGGAAGGAAAAAAGGGAGAGAAGGAGGTAGGGAGGGAAAAGTTCTAACAGATTTACCACTCTGAAGAACACCAAAAAGTACAGCAGTGAAAAGGCTACTTCTTTCTCATTTTAGAGCAGTGAATAATCAAGCTTAAAAATAATAGATTAAAAAAAATTTTTCCAAATTTCATCTCAACTAACAAAATAATAGTTGCCTTCTTCACAAGAGAAATAAGGCACTCAGGGACAGATTCTAGTCTATAGTCTAAGCAAAATTAGATAACTACACGAAAAAATAGAACTCACTGAGAAAGGAGCAATTCTCCTTTCTTCCATGGGAAAAGAAAAAGGATTAACGAATAAATGAAAGGTTCCATAAGGTCAACTTCAAATTTTTCTTTCCTAGCCAAGAAGAACATGAAGGAACCTATAGGTTCCAGAGACTGAAAGCAGCAAAGTGTCAACAGCTAAAGAGACTGTCCACCAACCGGCAGCTCCACTGAGTGGTATTCCCAGGCACAAGCCTACAAACCACAGAAAAGAGAGGTCGTGTATGGAAAATCACTGAGAAGCTGTCCAGACACTCTAGAAGCTACTCCACAGCCCGTCCCATTTCCACTGATTCCAGGCCTGAACTGAAGAGAAAAGGTAGTGGATTACTACCACTGTCAGTCTCAACCACTTCAGGTAACCCACCTCCCATCTCCAGTCTGCCTATATTTTTTTGCGGAAGGCAACTTTTAACATAAAAGCCTACAGTTTTATATTTTAGCACATGAACATAAAATTTTTATCACACTGTAAATATGAAGAAGCATTATTTGTAACTGACCTCTTAAAATTCTTATTGTCTGAGCAGATATCCACCTCCAAAAAGAACTAAAGAGAGAAAGAGAGAGATTTGAAATGTCTTTTTTTAAGAAACCCAAATTTTATCAATTCCCATTTTGCTCATCACAGTACAAAACTAGTCAAAGTATCATTTCTATGGTCAAATATACTATTTAACTTGAAGTATAAAGTTCAGTTGCTTAACTATTGGTTTAAATCTGTAAATCAAAAGCATTACACATTCAAAGACTTTACTATTCACGAAAAGTATTAAACAATAATCCAAGCTTACCATTTCACAAGGTGCCTTTTCCAATTGTATACTTTGATGGACACATTCCGACCCTATGATTTCCAATATTTCATCAAAAAGTAGGCAGTGGGGAGAAGAGAACCACAAGATTCTCAACAACTCAGTCAGGCTCTAATTATGTTTCCAAATGTTTATACCCACCCACAAAGGTTGGGAGCCAAGGAGAGGACAGGTCTCTCATTATTAAGTCCCTAAACTCTAAGGAACCAAAGAATCTCTAGCTACTTCCCAAATCCTGGTTTTCCTTCTATGCCCAACAATTATAATGTATTTGGGGTAGAGTTTCTCTACTTTGGCTACGTAAAACAATTACCTGTGGAGCTTTTTAAAAACACATGAATGGATAAAGAAGATGTGGTGTATACATACAATGGAATACTATTCAGCCATTAAAAACAGGATGAAATTTCACCATTTGCAACAACATGGATGGATTTGGAAGGTATTATGCTTAGTGAAATAAGTCAGACAGAGAAAGACAAATACTGTATGATATCACTTATATGCGGAATCTAAAACATACAACAAACTAGTGAATATAACAAAAAAGAAGCAGACTCACAGATAGCAAGAAGAAACTACTGCTTACCAGTGGGGAGAGGGAAGGGGGAAGGGCAATAATGGGGTAGGGGATTAAGAGGTACAAACTGTTATGTATAAAATAAGCTACAAGGATATATTGTACAACACAGGAAATATAGCCAATATATATACTTTTTACTTTATTTTTTGGCTGCGTTGGGTCTTTGTTGCTGTGCGCGTGCTTTCTCTAGTTGTGGCGAGCGGGGTCTACTCTTTGTTGCGGTGTGCAGGCTTCTCATTGCAGTGGCTTCTCTTTGTTGCGGAGCACAGGCTCTAGGCATGCGGGCTGCAGTAGTTGTGGCTCACGGGCTCTAGAACGCAGGCTCAGTAGTTGTGGCCCACGGGCTTAGTTGCTCCGCGGCATGTGGGATCTTCCCGGACCAGGGCTCAAACCCGTGTTTCCTACATTGGCAGGCGGATTCTTAACCACTGCGCCACCAAGGAAGTCCCTAGCCAATATTTTATAGTAACTATAAATGGAGTATAACCTTTAAAAATTGTAAATCACTATGTTGTACACCTGTAACATACAATACTGTACACCAACTATACTTCAATTTAAAAAATTATTTAAAAAAAATGTCTAAACTCCATTCCAGATCTTCTGAATCAGAATCCCTGTTTGGTGGCTTCCCTGGTGGCGCAGTGGTTAAGAATCTGCCTGCCAATGCAGGGAACACGAGTTTGAGCCCTGGTCCGGGAAGCTCCCACATGCCGCGGAGCAACTAAGCCCGTGCACCACAACTACTGAGTCTTGCGCTCTAGAGCTCACGAGTCACAACTACTGAGCCCACACGCCTGGAGCCTGTGCTCCACAACAAGAGAAGCCACCCCAATGAGAAGCCCGCACACCGCGTTGAAGAGTAGTTCCCGCTCACCGCAACTAGAGAAAGCCCACACACAGCAACGAAGAACCAATGCAGCCAAAAAAAAAAAAAAAAAACAGAATCCCTGCTGGAGACCCAGATATTTGAATATTAAGTTCCACAACTGATTGAACCTCTTTACATCCATGCTTGAAAACCACTGGTCTAGGGTGGAGAAGAAAAAAGAAGGAAAGAACTTCTTTACACTGATAGGGAAATCCAGAACTTCTAAGAGAGGACCCCAAATGACAAGCAACAAGACTGGGGACAGTGCAGGTATGCCAACTGGCAAATTAGGATGTACCCAATTGTGTAGTCTGAGCTAATACTATTCCCTACAATTGTGGTAGAGAAGGGAGTGAGAAGAGGAAGGGAAAAGTATGTAGTTTGGATGGGATGTAACAAAAGGGGTCAGGGGAGCTGGAGTCAAAACCTAGGACCAAGATCACACTCTGACTCTGACACGTTACTGGCAGTGCAAATTTGAACAAGTCACTTACCATCTCTGAGTCACCTCATCTGTAAAAATAAAAAGAGGTCATATGTACCTCATGGGACTGCTGTGAGGTCTGAGAGTACAGGAAAGGGTTTTACAAGCACTAAACCAGTGTTTTTCAAACTACAGGTTACCAATAATCAGAATACTAAGAAATTAAGTTAATGGGTTACAACCAACATTTTACAAATTAAATATTCAATAGAATAGAAAATGTTGAGTTCACCATACTTCATAAGGATAAATACTGCTTTGTAAAATTTTGTATCAGTTATATATATATGTCATGACATTAATGTCATCTTATTGTGTCCAAAAAGTTAAGTAATTTTTAAAAATTTTTATTGGAGTATAGTTGATTTACAATGTTGTGCTAGTTTCAGGTGTACAGCAAAGTGAATCAGTTATACACATACCAAAAAGTTGTCTTTTGTGTGTGTGTTGTGTGTGTGTGTGTGTGTGTGTGTATTTGGGTTTTTTTTGGTTGTTCCATGCAGCATGCAGGATCTTAGTTCCCCAACCAGAGATGGAACCCATGTCCCCCTGCATTGGAAGCTCGGAGTCTTAACCACTGGACTGCCAGGGAAGTCCCAAAAAGTTAAGTCTTAAACCCACAATTAATCCTCACTCTTCTGCCCCCCCCCACTTTATGCCCTCAAACAAGCACAGTGAGTTAAGTACCTAAACCAATGGCTCTTAAATTTTCTTAAGTCAAGACACTACTAGAAATCTAATAAAAGCTATGGACCCTGTCCTGACAAAAATGTACCCTCACAAACATTTTGCTTGCATACAAGTTTGGTATCCCTAAAGCCTTGCCATGAATTAGGCTAAGACTTTTCCTCTAAGTGGACAAATAATGGAATTGACCCCTGGGGAAGGCTCATATAGCTGCTGTTTTATCCCCTCCAAAAGAAGGCCTTTCCACAGATCCAGTTGTAGGATATTCTGCTTAGTCAAATAAACATTTCCTTCATTATAGCAAATGTTGCCAATGTCAAATTTTCTTTTATTTAAAAATACATATAATTGACCCTTGAACAACAGCAGTGGTTAGGGGTGCTGACCTTCCACACAGTCAAAAAGCCGTGTATAACTTAGAGTGGGCCCTCCGTATATGCAGTTCCTTCAAATCCAAGATTCAGCATCCACAGATGTGACCAACCTTTGGTTCTACAGTAATTGCAGTATTTACTACTGAAAAAAATATCCACGTTTAAGTGGACCCATGCAGTTCAAACCCCTGTTATTTAAAGATCAACTATATATGTTCTTGAACTTTTATTTGGGGACTCTTGAAAATATCTGCAGAAGGCTTTCCATGTTCCTGAAAAATGAGTTAAAGCTAATTATAGATAATGCACTTATTTATTTAGATATTTCTCTAAATAAAATAGAACAGATTTTACCAAACTTAGTAAACATGTTCTCCTTGAATTCAAATGACATGGTATTTTCCAAGCAATTCTAATTAAAGAGGCAGCAATTAGTCTTCATAGCCACTGATAAAAGTATCCAACCTAACACAACATATCCTTGCTCTTTAAGCCATAGTAACTTCATTGAAATTTATTCAGAAAGAATCACTGACTTTTCCTCTTCATTTTTGTCATTTTATTGATGAACTCTTAAATGGATTTTGGTATTAATTCAGTATCCATAAGAGAATTATACACTTTTTCTTAAGCCATATTTTACTTTCCTGCAAGTTTTGAATTTTAAAATGACAAGGACTTGTGTTCCAACTTGTGAGATAAATAATGTATATTCAAAGATAAATAAGATTTGGTCCCTGGCTAAGTGGCTGTGGACACTTAAATAAACAATTACAGTACTATAATAATTTCTAGGTGTAGAAACATAAAAGAAGGGTACATTATCCAAACCTGGAGGTGGTAATGGTGAAGAAAAAGATCAAAGAAGACTGCTTGGAGTGGGAAGGCATTAGCAATGAAGAACTAGGGAGAAAAGCAAGGAGGGAGAGGAAGGAGCATTCCATGTAGAAGAAATCACTGAATAAAGACCTAGATGGGGACTTCGCTAGTGGTGCAGTGGGTAAGATTCTGCACTCCCAATGCAGGGGGCCTGGGTTCTATCCCTGGTCAGGGAACTAGACCCTGCATGCATGCCACAACTAAGAAGCCTGCATGCCACAGCTAAGAAGTCCACATGCTGCAACTAAATGATCCCGCATGCTGCAACTAAATATCCCACATGCCTCAATGAAGATCCTGCCTGCCACAACTAAGGCCCAGCACAGCCAAAATAAATAAATAAATAAATATTTTTTTAAAAAGACCTAGATGGTAGAGGGACTTCCCCAGTGGTCCAGTGGTTAGAACTCCACGCTTCCGCTGCCAGGGCCTGGATTCATTCTTCAAGCCCTGCTCAGGGAACTACACGGGGTGGCAAAAAGAAAAAAAAAAACAGCAACGTATTTCTTTAGGGTATAATAGTCAGAGAAAATAACATGGTATACTTATCTGTCCTATTCCTCATTTCTCAGTCCAGGGATATAGAATATTTATCAAGGAGGAAGCTGGTACAAACTTCTCACCTTTCAAGAAATCTTTAATGAAGTCTTGCCAAACTTTTGGATAAGGATGGTAGGTTGAACACATATCCACTTTTGCTCCTGCCTGAAATCCCACTAAAACAACAATCAAGGAATTTTTTAAAAGCCATAAGCCATAAAAAGACACTCCTTCCCACCTCCCCCCAAAAAAGTCAGGGGAGACAATAGCAAGATAATTTTCTTAGAAGGCAGATGGAAGAGTGATAAATGACTACACAAACCGAAGAAAACTAAATCATGAGCCATCTGTGGTAAACTTAGAATAAATAAAATTTACATCATGGAATCTCCAAAATGTCCAGGAAGTGGAAGTGAAAGATGGAACTATGAAGAGGACTGGCTGAAATTCCATTTCAGAAGCTTCAGATCCTTAGATTTTCTTCCCAGCTGTAAAGCCAGGTGCCTGCTGCTCTACCATCTTGGTAAGAGACTGAAGATTTATACTCTAGAGAGGGTTAAATGGAGGGTTTCTAGGCTGAGGGATGCCAGCAACAGTAAAGGGGAAGGCACCATATTGAAAATGGAGAGATTAAGTAAACATGTTGAGTAAGACCTCCCAGCCTTCTTTCCCTAATTTTCACCCTCCAGGAGGAAAACTGAAGGATCCTTCTTTGCAGAATCTAACCAGACCAACGAAAAAAAGCCTCAAGTAGAACATTAGAGATCCCAAATTAAGATGCCCAATCAGATCACCCACAGTGAAATTAACAGTCAACAAGCCTCATTTATATTTTCATAATCTTGAATCAGCTTTTCAATCCTCTCTAAATTGTAGCAGTCAATTAAGGATTACTAGATGTCTAAGAAAAACCTCCAACATGAAAGAATTTTTAAAAAGTAATGACTACCTGTAGAAAAAAACGCAACTTGGGCTTCCCTGGTGGCGCAGTGGTTGAGAGTCCGCCTGCCGATGCAGGGGACATGGGTTCGTGCCCCGGTCCGGGAAGATCCCACATGCCGCGGAGCGGCTGGGCCCGTGAGCCATGGCCGCTGAGCCTGCGCGTCCGGAGCCTGTGCTCCGCAGCGGGAGAGGCCACAACAGTGAGAGGCCCGGGTACCACAAAAAAAAAAAAAAAAAATGCAACTTGAAGAGATTATGCAAAAAAAAAAAAAAAATTAAAATTAGGGGGAGGGGAGGGGAGGGGAGGAGGGCAACCTGACTTCTGTGGTATTTTCCCCCCAAACACATAACCCTAGTATAATCATGAGAAAACATCAGACAAATTTGAATTAAAGGACATTCTACAAAATACTTGAACAGTCCTCTTCAAAACTGTCAAGGTCATTAAAAAAAAAAGACTAAGAAACTATCACAGATCAGGGGAGACTAAGGAGACATCACCACTAAATGCAATGCCGTTTCTTGGATTAGATCCTGGAACAACAACAATTAAAAAAACACGTAAGTTTTAAAAAAAACTGGGGAAACCTGAGTAAAGTCTATAGTTTAATTAATAGTACTGAACCAATGTTAACTTCTTGGTATTGACAAAAGTACTGCAACTATATAAGATATTAACATTAAGGGAAGGCTGGTGAAGGGTGTGCAGGAAACTTATGTACTCTCTTTACAGCTTTCCTGTAAGTCTAAAGTCACTTCAAAATTCAAAAAAATTTAAAAATTTTAATTTTAAAAGACTATCATTATCCTGAGAGAACTAAGAGAAGATATTACTTACATGAAACACAATGGGATATTTTTAAAAGAAACATTTAAAGAAAAGAAAGAGTTCTCAAAAGTTAAAAATACAATCACAGCAATGAAAATACTCAAAACAGAGTTAGAAGATAAAGTTAAGAAAAATCTTTCATAAATCAGAATAAAAAGACAAAAGGATGGACACAGCCTCATCCACCAGCAGAAGCAAGAACTACAATCCTGTAGCCTGTGGAACAAAAACCACATTCACGGAAAGACAGACAAAATGAAAAGGCAGAGGACTATGTACCAGATGAAGGAACAAGATAAAACCCCAGAAAAACAACTAAATGAAGTGGAGATAGGCAACCTTCCAGAAAAAGAATTCAGAATAATGGTAGTGAAGATGATACAGGACCTCGGAAAAAGAATGGAGGCAAAGACCAAGAAGGCGCAAGAAATGTTTAACAAAGACCTAGAAGATTTAAAGAACAAACACCTAGAAGAATTAAAAAACAAACAAAGAGATAAACAATACAATAATTGAAGTGAAAAATACACTAGAAGGAATCAATAGCAGCATAACTGAGGCAGAAGAATGGATAAGTGACCTGGAAGACAGAATGGTGGAATTCACTGCCACAGAACAGAAAAAAGAAAAAAAAAAATGAAAAGAAATGAAGACAGCCTAAGAGACCTCTGGGACAACATTAAATGCAACAACATTCACATTATAGGGGTCCCAGAAGGAGAAGAGAGAGAGAAAGGACCCGAGAAAATATTTGAAGAGATTATAGTCGAAAACTTCCTTAACATGGGAAAGGAAACAGTCACCCAAGTCCAGGAAGCGCAGAGAGTCCCAGGCAGGATAAACCGAAGGAGAAACATGCCAAGACACATAGTAATCAAACTGACAAAAATTAAAGACAAAGAAAAATTATTAAAAGCAACACGGGAAAAAGGACAAATAACATACAAGGGAACTCCCATACGGTTAACAGCTGATTTCTCAGCAGAAACTCTACAAGCCAGAAGGCAGTGGCAAGATATATTTAAAGTGATGAAAGGGAAGAACAAGATGAAGGAAGTACCAGATGAAGGAACAAGATAAAACCCCAGAAAAACAAGCAAAAAACTCTGTACAACCGGGTTTCCCTGGTGGCGCAGTGGTTGAGAGTCCGCCTGCCAATGCAGGGGACACGGGTTCGTGCCCCAGTCTGGGAAGATCCCACATGCCGCAGAGCGGCTGGGCCCGTGAGCCATGGCCACTGAGCCTGCGCGTCCAGAGCCTGTGCTCCGCAACAGGAGAGGCCACAACAGTGAGAGGCCGCGTACTGCAAAAAAAAAAAAAAAAAAATCTGTACAACCAAGATTATTCTACCCAGCAAGGATCTCATTCAGATTTGATGGAGAAATCAAAACCTTTATAGACAAGCAAAAGCTAAGAGAATTCAGCACCACCAAACCAGCTCTACAACAAATGCTAAAGGAACTTCTCTAAGTGGGAAACGCAAGAGAAGAAAAGGACCTACAAAAACAAACCCAAAACAAGAAAATGGTCATAGGAACATATGTATCAATAATTACCTTAAATGTGAATGGATTAAATGCTCCAACCAAAAGACACAGGCTTGCTGAATGTATACAGAAACAAGACCCACATATATGCTGTCTACAAGAGACCCACTTCAGACCTAGAGACACATACAGGCTGAAAGTCCGGGGATGGAAAAAGATATTCCATGAAAATGGAAATCAAAAGAAAGCTGGAGTAGCAATACTCATATCAGCTAAAACAGATTTTAAAATAAAGAATGCTACAAGACACAAGGAAGGACACTATATAATGTGTCCTTCCTTGTGGACAAGGGATCCACAAGGATCAAGGGATGATCAAGGGATCAATCCAAGAAGAAGATATAACAATTATAAATATATATGCACCCAACATAGGAGCACCTCAATACATAAGACAAATGGTAACAACTATAAAAGAGGAAATCGACAGTAACACAAAAATAGTGGGGGACTTTAACATCTCACTTACACCGAAGGACAGATCATCCAGACAGAAAATTAATAAGGAAACACAAGCTTTAAATGACACAATAGACCAGATAGATTTAATTGATATTTATAGGACATTCCATCCAAAAACAGCAAATTACACTTTCTTCTCAAGTGCACATGGAACGTTCTCCAGATAGATCTCATCTTGGGTCACAAATCAAGCCTCGGTAAATTTAAGAAAACTGAAACTATATCAAGCATTTTTTCCGATCACAATGCTATGAGATTGGAAATCAGTTACAGGGAAAAAAACGTAAAAACCACAAACACATGGAGGCTAAACAATACATTACTTAATAACCAAGAGATCACTGAAGAAATCAAAGAGGAAATCAAAAAATACCTAGAGACAAATTACAATGAAAACACGACACTCCAAAACCTATGGGATGCAGCAAAAGCAGTTCTAAGAGGGAAGTTTATAGCAATACAATCCTACCTCAAGAAACAAGAAAAATCTCAAATAAATGATCTAAACTTACACCTAAAGAACTAGAGAAAGAACAAACAAAACCCAAAGTTAGTAGAAGGAAAGAAATAATAAAGATCAGAGTAGAAATAAATGAAATAGAAACAAAGAAAACAATAGCAAAGATCAATAAAACTAAAAGCTGGTTCTTTGAGAAGATAAACAAAATTGATAAACCTTTAGCCAGACTCATCAAGAAAAACAGGGGGAAAAAAAAAAGAGAAAAGGATGAATAATAAGAGAGAAAAGATGAGAGTATTAGAGAACTTATTCAGAAGGTCCAACATATGAAGAAGAGGCGTTCCCAAAAGCAGGAACAGAACAAAATAGTGGAAAGCCTTTAACTGATGTAATAATTCAATAAAGTTCCTAAAACTGAAATGCATAATTGCCAGATTAAGAAGGTCCATCAAAGGCATACTACAACAAACAAAAACAGACACCAAGGGACATCACTGAAATTTAAAAAAGTGAAGACAAAGAGAAGATCCTATAAGCCTCCAGAGAGGAAAGAAAGGCCACGTACAAAGGAGCAAGAATCAGAATGCCCTTCAGACTTACCAACAAAAACAGTGGAAGCCTAAAGGTAGTGAAACAATGCCTTCAAAATTCTGAAGGAAAATTATTTCAAACCTAAAATTCTAGATCCAATCAATGTTTCAACAACTGTGAGGATAAAGATAGTTTTAGACAGAAAAAATCTCAAAATAATTACCTCCTAGAATGAAGCAATTAGAAACATATTTCATTTTACAAACGGCAGTGCCATAATTGATACAGCCAAGAATCATAAATGTATGTTAAAACCACTGGGTAAGAGATTATTCAAAAACAGGATATTCCTGTGGTCTTAAAAAAATCACCTTACAGAAGAAGACTCTGGGAAGATGGTATAGTAGGAAGTACTAGGACTCTGTCTCCCTACCTAGACAACACTTGCACCGGCAGAATCTGTCTGATGTAACTATTTTGGAATACTGGAATCTACTGAAAGCTTGCAACTTCCAGGGGCAGATTTTGGAGGTTAATTGTGGTTAATTATGGTCAATTGCATTTCTTAGTATAGCAGCAGCTATCCATCCACCACCCTCAGTTACATGGCAGTTATCACCCAACTGTGTACATGTTTCTGGAGCAACACACATGCAGGTTGCGGGAGCCAAGTGGGAGAAAATAATCCTGTCTTCCAAACACTGGGGATCTGTGCTCTGATCACTGATTGCTGTTTCTGATCACATAGGTGGAGACAAAGAGGTAGACAGCCACAATTGTTACACCTCCTCTCACTGTTGCAAGTCCCTCCTCCTCTAGCTGAAGTGACTTCTAGGGGACTTAAAGAACCAGTGCCTTTTTATGTCCCCTTCATTTTCCTTTTTCCCCCGTTTGGGAGCCAGACACTAAACACTAGTACATTCAAAAACTACTGCATATACAGGGAAAAATTAGAAAGTGACTTAACATGCCCAGAGGAAGACTCAGGAAAAGACTTGAAGAGACCTAAAGTTTATACCTCAGGTTGACCTTCAACACAGAGACAGCCTACAACAGTCAAAAAAACAAAAATCATGATAAGAAAGCATCAAATTCTGGGAAGAAAGAGAATCTGATTTCCAGAGTTACCACATTATTAGAATCAAATGTCCAGTTTTCAACAAAAGATCACAAGGCATACAAAGCAAGAGGAAAATATGGCCATTTCAAAAACAAAAAACAAAAAACTTAAACCAACAGAAACTGTTCCTAAAAAATACCAGAAAGCAGATATTCTAGACAAAAATGTTAAAACAACTGTTTAAAAGTTACTCAGAGAACTAAAGGAAGATGGGGAGAAAGTCAAGAAAACAATGTCTAAATAAAATGGAAATATGAATAAAGAACTAGAAAACCTAAAAAGAAACCAAAAAGAAATTCTGCAGCTGAAAAGTACAATAACTGAAATGAAAAATTCACTAGGGGACTTAAAGGCAAACTTGAGCAAGCAGAAGAAAGAATCTGCAAACTTTAAGACAGAACATGTAAATTATCAAGTCTGAGAACAGAAAGAAAACAGATTGAAGAAAAGTGAACAGAGACTAAGGGAGCTGTGGGACACCATCAAGAAACCAAAATATGTATTGTGAGCTCTCAGAAGGAGAAGTGAGAAAATAACAGAAAATATTTGAAGAAATAATGGCTGAAAACTTCCCAAATTTGATGAAATACATGAATATAAACATAAAAGAAGCTCAACAAACACCAAGGGAGACAAACTCAAAGTGAGCAACATAGACATACTTTATAATCAAACTTTTAAATGTCAAAAGACAAGGAGAGAATCTTGAAAGCAGCAAGAGAAAAATGACTCATCACATACAAGAAAACCTCAGTAAGATTATACGCAGATTTCTCATCAGAAACTTTGGAGGCCAGAAGGCTGTGGGCCAATATAGTCAAAGAGCTAAAATAAAAAGCTATCAACCAAGAATCCTATATCCAGCAAAGCTGTCCTTCAAAAGAGAGGGAGAAATTAACACATTCCCAGATAAACAAAAGCTGAGAGAGTACATTACCACCAGACTTCCCCTGCAAGTAATGCTTAAGGGAGTCCTTTCAAGGTGAAATGAAAGGACACAGACAGTAACTCGAACCCACATAGAGAAGTAAAGATTTCAATAATGGTAAATATATGGGTAATTACAAAAACTAGCATTATTGTAATAATGATTTATAACTTATGTTTTGTTTTCTACAAGATCGAAGAGACTAATACATTTAAAGAAAAGCAACAATCGTTAATCTAAAAACTAGTATTATTGTTACGTTGGTTTGTAACTCCAAATCTTGTTTTCACATAATTTAAGAGACTAATGCATTTAAAATAATTATTAGTGTATGCTTTGGGGCACACAATGTATTAAGGTGTAATTTTGTGACATCAGCAACCAAAAGAGGTAAGGACAGACCTGTAAAGGAGCAGAGTTTTGGTATGTTATTGAAGTTAAGCTAGTATAAATTCAAATTATGGTGTTATAACTTTAGCATTTGTTAAACATAATACCCATGGTAACCACTAATAGCTACAGAAAATATACAAAAGGAAATGAGAAAGAAATTTAAACATCTCACTATAAAAACACAACTAAACACCAAAAAAAAAAACCCCACAAAAATACAAAAGAAAAATAAAAGGTTTAATACCTACAAATTCAGTGCAATCCCTATCAAAATCTCAAGGACATTTTTTGCAAAAATAGGAAAAACCTATCCTAAAATTCATATGGAATCTCAAGGGATCCTGAATAGCCAAAAAACATCTTGAAAAAGAACAAAATGGAGGACTCACGCTTCTGATTTCAAGACCTGCTACAGAGCTACCATAATCAAAACCATACGGTATTGGCATAAAGACAGACGTAAAGACCAGTGGGATACAGTAGAGATCCCAGAAATAAACCCTTGCATTTTTGGTCAAATGATATTTGACAAGGGTGTCAAGACCATTTAATGGGGAAAGGACACCTTTTTTTCAACAAATGGTGCTGGGAAAACTGGATCTCCACATGCAAACAAATGAAGTTGGATACTTACCTAAGACCATATACAAAAATTTAACTCAAATGGATCAAAGACCTAACGTAAGACCTAAAACAATAAAACGCTTAGAAGAAAACATAGAACAAAAGCTTCACAACATTGGATTTGGCAAAAATTTCTTGGCTATGCCATCAAAAGCACAGGTAACAAAGGAAAAAAAATAGACAAATTGGACTTCGTAAAAATTAAAAAAAGTTTGCACATTAAAAGATTCTATCAGGGCTTCCCTGGTGGCGCAGTGGTTGAGAGTCCGCCTGCCGATGCAGGGGACATGGGTTCGTGCCCCGGTCTGGGAAGATCCCACATGCCGCGGAGCGGTTGGGCCCGTGAGCCATGGCCTCTGAGCCTGCGTGTCCGGAGCCTGTGCTCCACAAAGGGAGAGGCCACAACAGTGAGAGGCCCGCATACCGCTAAAAAAAAAAAAAAAAAGGCTCTATTAACAGGGTAAAAAGACAATCCAAAGAATGGGAGAATATATTTGCAAATCATATATCTGATAAGGGATTAATATCCAGAATATATAGAGAACTCCTAAAACTCAACAACAAAAAACAACCCAGTTCAGGGACTTCCCTGGTGGTCCAGTGGTTAAGACTCCACCTTCCAATGCAAGGGACACGTGCTTGATCCCTGGTCAGGGAACTAAGATCCCACATGCCCAAGGAAACTAAGCCCGTGCTCCATAACTACTAAGCCCGTGTGCGCCACAACTAGAGAGAAGCTTGTGCACCACAGTGAACAGCCCACATGACGTGACCAAAAAAAAAAAGGATCTCATGTGCCGCAACTAAGACCCAACACAGCCAAAAATAAATAAACAAATAAATAAATAAATATTTTTTAAAAAACATAAATCAATTCAAAAATGGGTGAAGGACTTGAAGAGACTTCTCTCCAAAGAAACATACGAATGGCCAATAAGCACAACATCAATATCCTCAAATTACTTACCATTAGGGAAATACAAATCAGAACTAAAATGAGAAGACACTCCACAGTAATTAGGATGACTACTATCAAAGACACAGAAAACTGGGCTTCCCTGGTGGCGCAGTGGTTGAGAGTCCGCCTGCCGATGCACGGGGACACGGGTTCGTGCCCAGGTCTGGGAAGATCCCACATGCCGTGGAGCGGCTGGGCCCGTGAGCCATGGCCGCTGAGCCTGAGCGTCCGGAGCCTGTGCTCCGCAACAGGAGAGGCCACAACAGTGAGAGGCCCGCGTATCGCAAAAAAAAAAAACAGAAAACAAGTGTTGGTAAGGATGTGGAGAAATCAGAACTCTTCAGGTGCTGTTGGTGGGAATGTAAACTGGTACAGCTACTGTGGAAAACAGTAATGGTGGTTCCTCAAAAAATTCAAAATAGAATTGTCGTATGATCCAACAATTCCACTTCTGGGTATACACCCAAAAGAACTGAATGCAGGATCTGAAAGAGATATTTGTACACCCATGTTCTTAACAGCATTATTCAGAGTAGCTATAACTTGGAAAAAACTCCAAGTGTGCACTGATGGATGAATGGATAAGTAATATATGATATATACATACAATATTATTCAACCTTAAAAAGCAATATGCTACAAAGTGAATAAATCTTGAGGATGAAATAAGTCAGTCACAAAATGACAAATACTGTATGACTCCACTTATATGAGGTACTTACAGTAGTCAAAATCATAGACCGAAAGTACAATGGTGGTTGATGGGGGCTGAGGGAGAGGAAAATGAGTTATTGTTTAAAGGGTATAGAGGTTCAGTTTTACAAGGTGAAAAAAGTTCTGGAGATAGATGGCAGTGATAGTTGCACAGCATTATGAATGTACTTAATACCAAACTGTACATTCTTAAATGGATAAGATGGTAAATTTTAGGACTTCCCTGGTGGCACAGTGGTTAAGAATCCGCCTGCCAATGCAGGGGACACAGGTTCAATCCCTGATCTGAGAAGATCCCACGTGCCGCAGAGCAACAAAGCCTGTGCACCACAACTACTGAGCCCACATGCCACAACTACGCACCTAGAGCCCGTGCTCCACAACAAGAGAATCCACCATAATGAGAATCCCGCTCACAGCAATGAAGAGTAGCCCCCCACCTCAGGCTTCCCTGGTGGCGCAGTGGTTAAGAATCCGCCTGCCAATTCAGGGGACACGGGTTCGAGCCCTGGTCCAGGAAGATCCCACATGCCGCGGAGCAACTAAGCTTGTGCACCACAACTACCGAGCTTGCACTCTAGAGCCCACAAGCCACAACTACTGAAGGCCGCGTACCTAGCACCCGTGCTCCACAACGAGAAGCCACTGCAATGAGAAGCCCACGCACCGCGTGCAAGAGTAGCCCCTGCTCACTGCAACTATAGAAAGCCCCCGCGCAGCAACAAAGACCCAACTCAGCCAAAAATAAATAATTTTTAAAAAAGATGGTAAATTTTGTTATATATATTTTACCACAACAAAAAAAACTGGAAAGTCACCTCACAGATTACATGTTAATTACAAAAGGGAACAGGGATTTTTACAATGAAGAAATATGGTGGACACCATCATAACTAGGTGTTCAAATTAAACTTCACCAATAACAGGACAAATGGACATTAGGTGCTTCTTGGTGTGATGCAGTTAGAAGTATACGATACTACGAATGTAGTATTTTTGACAAAGATGGTTAACTTCAATCTAATAATGATGAAATTGTCAAACAAACCCAGGTTATAGGAACTTTTACAAGACAACTGACTTGGAGTCTTTAAAAATGTCAATGAAAGATAAATGCTATGAAAGACAAAAAAAGAGTAGGGTGACTGTTCTACATTAAGGAGACTAAATACACTTGAGAACCAAGCGTAATAAATGACTCTTGACTGGATCATTAATTAAAACGTACACAGTTATAGGGAATTCCCTCAGTCCAGTGGTTAGGACTCAGCACTTTCACTGCTGAATTCAATCCCTGATCGGGGAACTAAGATCCTGCAAGCTGCACAGCGTGGCCAAAAACAAAAACAAACAAAAAAACCATACACAGTTATAAAGGACATTACTGGGTCAAGTGCAGAAATGTAAAAAAAAAAAATATATATATATATATATATACACATATATATATACACATATATATATATTAGATACTGTATGCCTATATATTAGATATATGAACGTTAAATTTGGGGAATCTATAATGGTAAGTGGAAAAATATTTACCTCCCATGCACGCTTTCTCAGGATGCCACTGGAGAATATTCTCCACCAAAATGAGGGAATAAACCAATAATGGGGAAAACATGGGAAATAATTTCTCCATAGCAGAGTAGAAATAAAGAGAACCCCCAGAATGACAGTGAAGAGTAAGCCAGGACAACAGCTATGTACTGGAAGTAGAAGGCAGACAATTTATAGGTTGGAGCCAGTCAGAAGACTCTAAGATTTTACAGAAGATAAAAATTAATAGAATAGCTGATCATCTCAACATTCTCAGAAATTTAGAAAATGATGAAGAGTAAGGTTGAATAAATGACAGATCGGTACAGAGAAAACTAAGCAAAAAAAAAAAAAATCAAGACCATTATTAACTCCAAGGAAAGAGTTGTACAGGAAAGAAATCATGGGATTTTATGCAACCAAATTGTGTATAGCAGTTACACATTCATAAAACTGTAAAGACTGAATATTGATAGAACAAAAGTTACAACATAACTTGACTGCGTAGTTGATAGTGGGAGATGGGAAAGGCAAAGGTGAACAGTGAGGGTAAGGAGAGGAAAGAGAACCAAATCCTCATCTTCCACAGTAGGAATCCAATTAATACCTAAAAATGAAAAATCAAGATGTAGGAAGACCAGTTTTTTATTTACAGACAAAGGGGTGTAAGAAATATATCAGCTAAAATAAATGAAAGTGGGAAGGGGCTAAGGACTGCTGTTTTATTGTAACAAACTTTGTGGAACAATATGACTTTTATTTTTTTATTTTTTTAATAAATTTATTTATTTATTTATTTTTGGCTGTGTTGGTTCTTCGCTGCTGCCCGCAGGCTTTCTCTAGTTGAGGCGAGCGCGGGCTATTCTTCATTGCGGTGAGCGGTCTTCTCATTGCGGTGGCTTCTCTTGTTGCAGAGCATGGGCTCTAGGTGCGAGGGCTTCAGTAGCTCTGGCACGCGGGCTCAGTAGCTCTGGCACGCGGGCTCAGTAGCTGTGGCTCATGGGCTCTAGAGCACAGGCTCAGCAGTTGTGGCACACGGGTTTAGTTGCTCCACGGCATGTGGGATCTCCCCGGACCAGGGATCGAACCCGTGTCCCCTGAATTGGCAGGCAGACTGTTAACCACTGCACCACCAGGGAAGTCCCAATATGACTTTTAAACTATGTACACATATCACTCTGATGAAAATAAAAATGTAAACAGTTCATCCTATAATGTTAAGTGAAGAAGCCAAAGATGAAGAATGGTGTGTAAAGTAAGTATAATTTGTATTAAAAAGTTGGCAGAGTGGGAAGAGAATACATGAGCATCTGTTTGAATATGAATAAAATCTTTGGTAATTATTAAGAAATAATTAACTTGAAATTTAAATTAACATGTCTGATAATTACTATTAAGAAATTATAACAAGAAATAAATAACACTGCTTGACTCTGGTAAGGGGAACTGAGTGGCTGCAAGACAGTTAGGACAGAGCCTGTCACTGTATACGCTTTTGTACATTTAAAATTTTGAACTATGTGAACATATTACTTATGTATTAGCATAACTAAAGATTTTAAATAAGTTTAATAAAAGGCTTTACCCATTAGTTTCATGCTACTCTGACTCATCTCATATCTGCCTGAGCATTTAAGTAGACAAATGGCACGTCATTCACTCATTTATTAATATGTGTTACTGTGTAACTGACTCTGTCGTCTCCTCAATGAATAGCTGGAAGTTTTCAACAGGAGTATCAGATAAAATATTTTCATATTAAGTGTAAAGCTGGACTAGAAAAATCCTAAGGTACATTCAAAAACTAAAAGTTCTCTTCAGTACTCGGATTTTTATAAAATGGAATCAAAGGGAAATTAAACAGCTTGCCTTGTCAGGCCCAGGTACTACTAAATGCTGAAGCACAAAACACAAACAACCCAGCTATCTGTCATCTTGATGCCAATTTACTGATATAACACCTAGTAAACTTAAAAACTAATCAAGCTCCTATCAACCTACTAACCCCCCAACATGTGTGCCAACTTATATGACTTAAGGACAGATTTGAGCAGTCTACAAAAACTGAGGGTAATTTTTAGGAACTCCATTAATGAGTGCACTCTCTATTTCTACCATAAGAGATAGCCAAATATTCATAAATGAAACCTTATACTTCTTGAAAAAAATTCTCTAAAACTGAGTCTGCTTTTCAAACTTAACTCCATGAATTCATTCAGAATTTTCAAACTTCATGTTACCATTTCCAAAAATGAAAATCATTATACAAGCTTATTCTGTCTGGGATGACCACTCTGCCACGCAATTTCAATTCCTGATGTCATGTGATGGTAAACACTACTGTGGTTCCTTATATAAAGGAGGGTGAGTGCAGCATGCTGAAAGGATGGAATAAGCCTAAATCCCAAATAACATCATTGGAAGGCCGAACCAATTGGGACCACCAACCTTTGGGTAAGGCATTAACATCCCTTGTTGTTGAAGTCTCTTTTCACTTGCTTCCTTAAACATCCTGAGACTAGAGGCTAGATGGCTTTATGGTAGCGTGAGTAAATAACAAACTGGTAAGAGAACTGGGTATCATTAGAGCATACACAGTAAGATTGACTTGTTGAACTCATAAAAACCCATGCCCTATCAATCAGATTCATACTCTTTGTGTAAGTGAAGTGGCCTTATGACACTACTTGTCATAGTTTCCTCTATTTAACATCATCTCACACAGTCCATTAGATCCAAGTAAAGTAGTGAATACTCACTAAATTTTAAAATTAGTGAAACAAACAAAAAACGAGTTAAGCAATAATCTGTTAAAGTGGAAGATCAATGAAGGCTTCCTTTAAAAATGTTACTCACGGGCTTCCCTGGTGGCGCAGTGGTTGAGAGTCCGCCTGCCGATGCAGGGGACACGGGTTCGTGCCCCGGTCCGGGAATATCCCACATGTCGCGGAGCGGCTAGGCCCGTGAGCCATGGCCGCTGAGCCTGTGCGTCCGGAGCCTGTGCTCCGCAACGGGAGAGGCCACAACAGTGAGAGGCCCGCGTACCGCAAAATAAATAAATAAATAAATAAAATAAATAAAAATGTTACTCACCTCAATAGTTAAATTTTTTTTGGCCAGTGAGTGTTTGGTGTTCATTTACTTCTTCACAATCTTATTGTTTTAAGGGCTTGGAAAGACGCTTGATGTGTATCTGCTGTTATTATTAATCTTTAAGAACATGTTAGAAATGATATAAAAACCTTTTTCTGAATTGTAAAAAGACTCCTCCAACTAGAAATACTAAATTCCAATGTATTATTCCAACAACTTTTATTTTAATTTACTTCTTTTCTAAACCAAGACTTTTAGGATATTAGCTATCAAAAAAAAATTTTTTTTTTAAGAAAAAAACCACTAGCCCCAGACCTGTTAAACCAGTCTGTGTGACAGGTAAAAAAGTTTCCTAGAGCTTCCCTGGTGGCACAGTGGTTAAGAATCCACCTGCCAATGCAGGAGACACGGGTTCGAGCCCTGGTCCGGGAGGATCCCACATACCGCGGAGCAGCTAAGCCCGTGTGCCACAACTACCAAGCCTGTGCTCTAGAGCCCATGAGCCACAACTACTGAGCCCATGTGCCGCAACTACTGAAGCCCACGTGCCTAGAGCCCGTGCCCTGCAACAAGAGAAGCCACTGCAATGAGAAGCCCACACACCACAACGAAGCGTAGCCCCGACTCGCCGCAACTAGAGAAAGCCTGCGCGCAGCAAGGAAGACCCAACGCAGCCAAAAATAAATAATTTTTTTAAAAAAGTTTCCTAGTCATTGACTGAAAAGGAAATAGAATGTTACGTAGTGATCTACACCTGAACCATGTCCACAGCACTTTGAAAAGGTAAGGATCTGATGAGAGAGTTTTAAGGCTGGCTTTCGCAATGCCAGTTCTTTGACATAATCTAGTCATCTGAACTATAAGATCATTAAGCCAAATGTCACAATTTCTCAGTATTTCTTCAAACTTTAAAAATAATTAAATCTTATGCTAGATGTATTTCTATTCTGCACTGGTAATTCAAAACAAAACTTCTACAACATGTAAACACAAGGGACTTCATAAATTCTTTGCCTTTGACATCTTTCATATGCCATTTTCCAATGTTTGGTAATTTTTTTGGAGTCACAAGAGTCCTCCTGTTATTGGAAATGAGGAAACCGAGGCAGGAGAAGAGAGTTGCTATTTTGTAGTAAGCAGGCATCCTGCTCTATTAGACCACAGTGCTTTTTTAAAAGTGCCTATCAAGGGGCTTCCCTGAGCTTCCCTGGTGGCGCAGTGGTTGAGAGTCTGCCTGCCGATGCAGGGGACACGGGTTCGTGCCCCGGTCCGGCAAGATCCCACATGCCGCGCAGCGGCTGGGCATGTAAGCCATGGCCGCCGAGCCTGCGTGTCCAGAGCCTGTGCGCCGCAATGGGAGAGGCCACAACAGTGAGAGGCCCACGTACCACACACACACAAAAAAAGTGCCTATCAAATAGGCAGCACAGAAAGCCTTCTCCTCACAGACATCCAAGGCATCCCCACCAAGAAGCAAGAGACAAAGCAGAGAATTCCTACCCCCCCCACCCCCCAGGAAGAAGAAAGCATGTAACCAAAGCATGCTTCTCAATCTGCACTGTGGACTGGGAGGAAAAAAAAGAATGAAAACAGATTCAAGGGGGACCAACTTCTGAGACTCAAGACTAGGCTATTAGGTTTGTTTCACACATTGGGAAATTACTGAAACACTGCTTAAGGAGAAATGGAATCAGGAATTCCTGGGGTCTTTTGATTTCAATCTTAAACCCCCAAACAAAAACACCTAAAGTTAAAGTATTTCGGCAACCTGAGCAGTTTTTAGCTTATTCTTACTTGTTTCTATAAAACCCACAAGGCCTACTTGGAGTCCCTGATATTTAGAGCTGATTCCAAGTGTCGGCTAGCGGCCACCTTCCCGCGTCCAAATCCAAAAATAATGTTGGCGCTGACCCGGGCAAGACCTTCAGGCACGTTTTCCTCTGGAATCATTAGCCTCACACCACCTTGCGACGTCCTATCTCCGATAGCTTCCCTTGGTAAGTATGGCAAAGGTGAGGGATAGAGTTAAGAGCAGGCATGTACCTTTACTACGTCCCACACAGAAAACATAATAAAACCCTGGGAGCAGGAACTGGCAAGGGACACCTCGTCCGGCCCTGGCTCCCACCACGATACAAAGACACAGCGAGAGCAACAGAAGCCCGGGTCTCTGCACCCCACACCTCACTCTGCAAAAGAGGCAGAGTTCCAGCGCAACTGAACCCAACCCTCAACATCCCCTTCCCACGTGGGTCCTTCTCCCTTTCCCGAGCGCAGGGTCCCATTAGAGACAGGGGTCTGGAAGGGATCAGACCACGCCGGGGCTGGGGCGGGAGGATGAGGGGACCCGCTCCAGGCAGTCTCACCAGCCCCTTCCTAGAGGCCCTGGGCTGTACACCTCCCAGTTCCGGGGTCTGAGTTCCCACGCCCGGAGACCCCAGGCCCCCCAGGTCTCCCCAGAGGGGAACTCGAGGCCCCAGAACTGCGGGGAGGGCTGGGCTGCCAAGCACCGGGTCCAGACGGGATGGAGTCCGGGCCGCGTGCAGCGGAAGATGGGAGGCGGCCCCTCGCAGCCGCCGCCCCTCCCCGGGGCCCAGCCTCTCCCGGTCCCGGATCGCAGGCTCCGGGGCGGCCCTCCCCTCACCTCAAGGCGGCGGCGGCGTCCGAGGTCCGGCGGTACCGGAGCCCCTGCGCGGAGGCGGTGCTGGGCGGGAGGAGACGCCGGCAGCCCCGGCGATGGCTGACAGCCGCGCAACACCAGGCCGGCCCGGCACGGCACACGGGGGAGGGGCGGGGCTTCACGGTGCCGGCCCCGCCCCGCCCCCGCTCCCACCTCAGCCGGCGAGCCCCGTGAGGTGACTACGTCCGGGGTTACTCGAGGCCGTTCACCTCCGACCCCGCTCCCGGCGGCGGCGCGGTCCGGGTGGCAGCCGGGAGAGGCGCGGGCCGGGAGGGCCCGGCGACAGCCAATGGGAGAGAGGCGCGGGGCGGGGCGACGTGAGGCGATGCAGATGGTCCGAGCGCCGCTCTGCCATTCGGGGCCCAGCGGCTAGAGGGCGGGCGGGTCCCGGGTGGCCGCGGGCCCCTTCTCCGGGGGCGGTGTGCGGCCGGCCGGGCGCCTCCCCCTCCCGGCAGATGGGGGAATGGGGGACTGGCCCCACACGCCCCTCCCACCCCTGAGAGACGCGGGGGTCTGCCGGCTCGCTGCGCGGGAACGGAGCCCGGAAGGGATCAGGACTGACTGGGGCTGGCGGTGTGCGTGAACACCTCACCGTGTTCAATCCCAGCGCCCCGAAGAGGTGGGTATCGCATCCGTGAATTGCCCAGGATCACACAGCGTGGTTTCCAAGTTAGTGCAGGCAAATTAACGCCTGTTCTGGGACAACATAACCGGCCTCGCTGGGCTTGCCCGCCCCAAAGGAGTCTGAGGGGCTGGATCCTGAAGCATTGAGGGGAAGCCTCGATGAAGGAAGCTCTGTAAGAAGAGCAGGGTGCCAAAGGACAGGCTCCTGTGCCTGCCCCGAGCCCGGAAAGTGATGGCAGTCAACTCCTGACTTCTCCGAAAGGAGCGTGCCTCCCCACCTCCACGGTGGTTACACCAGGCCTTTGAGAAGCAGCCAACCAATTTTTCTAGTTTTGCCAGTTATTTTATAGCAGGACTTTCATGGTGGCTGTGTGTCGAAAATTAATAGTAACTGGAAAGAGTCCCAACATATAATACAACTATAGGGCAGGAGAGAAAGAAAATTAGAGAAAATTGCACTTCAGAAGAATGGGTGAGTTTAACTCCTTCCAACCCTGCCCAGAGTACTTTTCTGATCCTTGCACAAGCTTGTGCTAAAGGTCCAGAGGCACAGAGGATGACAGTTTGGTGCCAGAAGAAGTTCTGTGCCAGAGGGCAAAAAGTGAATAGGGTATAGATACACCACCTGAGGTCAGAAGTTCTTGGGTGGAAGCAGAAGCAGGAGGATGGAAAGGGTGGTCAACAGGAAAGAGTATTCATCTAGGAGCCCTCGTCATACCACTAGGTGCTGGCTCCTCCAAGAGTTTACCAACCTACTTTAAAATAATAGAGACTGGAAACAGAAATTTAGAAAGAAAATGTGAACTTTACAGAGAAGTGACCCATGTTTCACAATAACTGTCATTAGGTACATCTGTCAGTTGAACAAAGAGCGGAAAATCACGATGTAAAGATAACTGAGCAAAACCTCAAGGTTTAACAAGATGTTTGACTTGACTGACTCGCAGAAAAAAAAAAAAGTCCTGGGAAGAGGGAAGCTTTGCCTCTCCCTGATAGTGCTCTGTGAAAGAAGTGACTTTGTAAAGATCCAGAAATCTTGAGGTTGCCTGTTTTATTTTTCATCTACCTTTCCTAGTTCCTATTACTTATAATAGGTTCTTTCTTAGCGGTGTTGCTGTTTATCAGCCTCAGGAGCACTGCAAAACCAGGGAGTGGTGCTCAAAAACTGTCCTTATGGGAAACTTCAGCAAGCCCTTACATGGCCTGCTTTTTGACCTCACTGAACTTTTGAAGTAACTGAGCTCTCTAAAGAACTAGCCAAGGAAAGGCCTAATGAATGAGCTGCCGTGAAAGAAAATGAAGAATGAGTTAGGATACACCACTTACATATGATATAATAATCTAATTATTGTTATCAAACGGTAAGACAACTGGGCAGAGAGGTATGTCTCTAAGACAGTACACCTGGAATTTTAACACCTCCTAAGTGTTGTGCTGTTTGGTGCATGCCACAACCTGCCTATCTCTACTACAGGCTCTTTAGAGCTGTTTCATGGGTACTGGCCACACAAGCTTGTGTCTGTAAAAAGTGGAGGAGGAAAGCTGAAGGGTGGAGAGAACTTTATACAAGACTAACAGGTGTGACAGAAGGGAGTGAGTGGCACATTTCGAGATGCTGAAACTAGAGGCTGTAATGGGCTGAATTGTGTTCTAGGCTGAATTGTGTTCTAAAATTTCTATGTCCAAGTCCCAACCCCCAGCACCTCAGAATGTGAGTATATTTGGAGATAGGCTCTTTCTTTAAATAGGAAATTGAATTAAAATGAGGTCATTAGGTGGGCCCTAATTCCAAATGACTGGTGTCCTTATAAGAAGAGGAGATTAGGACACAGACACACATACAGGGAAGACCATCTGTGAATCACAGTTGATGAAGCACTTACCAGAATGTGGCTGTTTTGCTGGAGAAGATGGCCATCTACAAGCCAAAGAGAGAAGCCTGAGAAGAAACCAACTCTGCTGACACAATCTTGGACTTACAGCCTCTAGAATTGTGAAGAAATTAACTTCTATTGTTTAAGCCATCCAGTCTGTAATACTCTATTACGGCAGCCCTAGAAAACTAATAAAAGTTCCCAAATATCAAATGGCCTTCAGGTTTTTCAAGAAGGTTAGATAAAGTTATCAGGGACTTTTTCCTAAGAATTCTAGCTACCTTCCAACCTTAAAGATGGTCTCTCGGGACTTCCCTGGTGGTCCAGTGGGTAAGACTCGGCATTCCCAATGCAGGGGGCCCAGGTTCTATCCCTGGTCGGGGAACAAGATCCCACATGCATGCCACAACTAAGAGTCTGCATGCCACAACTAAAAGATCCCGCACGCCGCAACTAAGACCTGGCACACCCAAAATAAATAAATAAATAAATAAATTTTTAAAAAAAAAGATGGTCTCTCACCCTACTACAGGGAAAATAAGAAAAGCCTGAGGGCATCCCTGTCTTTAAGATGATCCCAATCTAGTTGGGAAGACAAAACTAAACACCAAAACAGAGCGTCTAGATCTTATTCCTTAAATGATAACCATGTAAGTTTTATAAGAGCCATAGATAGGAGAGAATAAATTCTCAAATCTGAGTAAGCCCAGAAATACATAACAGTATGTGTGTCATTGTCTGGGACATTTTAGCACTTCATTGTCAATTCTACTTTAGTTTATGGTAGTGTTTCTCAAAGTATGTTCCACAGACCATCTTGAAACAGAATCAGTAGGTGCTTGTTAAAAATACAGATTCCCAGCCCCACTGTAGACTTCTTTTTAAAGCAGTAATTATTCACCCTGGAGTTAAGAACAACAGTTTAGTTTAATTTAATTTAAACAGTTTAATTTATCATTATTGTCCCCCTCTTTGCTACCACATGTCTCTGATAAACAGCAATGTGTCCTACACACCTGTACTTCCTGGACAGGAAAGTCTGTCAGGTCAGGCCAAAGTTGAACCAAAGGAGGAAAGAAAGCGCCCGAATAGAAAATGGACCCATGAAGAGCACCCTGTCCTGGTGGCTCTCTGGCCATGGTTCCAAATTCCTTAAGTGGCAATGTCAGTGATGGACCTTTAAGACAGAGGATAGGGGATACACTGGGATGTTATTTCCCACTGGTTCCCAATATAGAACATATACTCTTATCCGGCTTCCAGCTCTTGCCATGCTTACTCTTACCTTTGCTTATGCTGGCAAACTCATCCTTCCCCCTTCCTAATTTTCTGAATTTTTCTAGTCCTTAGGAGCCCATTTTCTCTAAGAAGATCTCTTTTACATGTCCAGCTCCTACTGATTTATCCTTCCTCTGAATTCCTCTAGCAATCTGGTCACCACCACGTGGTTCAGCATTAGCCTAAAATTTTTTGTGTCTATGTTGGTTTTAGCTCTCCAGCTGAATTTTAATCTTAAAGGCAGAGAGCATGTCTTATAGTTCGGTACTCCCCCTCCATAGCTAGGTAGAGATATTCGTACGGGTTTCATTGACTAAAATAAAGGCTGTCTCTGTACCTGAGAGGCCACTTGCTCCTGATATCTGCTTGTCCGTCTTCAGGTCACTTCTGGGAGGCAAAACCTCCAGTAGGATACTTAGCTGCTTTACAGACGGACAGATTTCATCAAGAAAGTCAGTGCCTTGAGCAGAATTGAGGCTCCAGTTGCAAGACAGAAGAAAAAGAAGACACTAAGGCCTTATCAGAACACTATGTTCCTTTGCTCTAGTCAACCGTTCAGGTTTGTCCAGGGTTAAAAGCCTGAGGGAACTTCACACCATAAGGTCAGAAAATGTCTTCAGGGAGGCCACCTTATAAGTCTGGTCCTGATGATGAAAGGTAGGATTACACAACGAAGGACAGTGTTCCCAGTGGAGACTCCCCACGATGTTTTCACATGGACACTTGAGTTTTCACAAGGCATATCAGCTCTCCCTCCCTCCTTATTATCCAATCCCAGACACTTCCAGTCCCTATCTGTGCTATCCATAATTGGCAGTCACCAAAGCCTAGCTGCCTCTTACATGACACCTCCAGCATCTTTTTTTTTTAAAAAAGCCCTTTCTAAGTCCTATACACTTCATAACTAAATACCTAAAGAAAGTATAAGGGGACCTTTATCTGAAGGCAGGGAAAATAACTTGTTGAGGTATTGCCCGATCCTGGGATTCTAACATTTTTTTTTTTTTTTTTTTTTTAACGGTACGCGAGCCTCTCACTTCCATGGCCTCTCCCGTTGCGGAGCACAGGCTCCAGACGCGCAGGCTCAGCGGCCATGGCTAACGGGCCCAACCGCTCCGCGGCACGTGGGATCCTCCCGGACCGGGGCACCAACCCGCATCCCCCAGCATCGGCAGGCGGACTCTCAACCACTGCGCCACCAGGGAAGCCCCTAACACTTTATATTGATCAGCTTTAAACCTTCTCATCTCTGACCTCACTCTCCTGCAGGCCTGTGAGAGCGCTCCCGGTGAGCTTACTCCCTGCTCCTGCCTCACCTTCTCTTCAGCTTCCCCAGCGTCTCCATTTCTCCCGTGTCCGACCTAGCTTTCTCCTGCTGCATTTCTCCTGCTACCTCTCCTCCTTCTTTCTCACCTGTCTATCCCAAACAAACACCTTCACCCTCCACTACTATTATTATATATGAAACACAGTAAATAATAAAATACACTAATAATTTTTGTAGAGCCTTTAAAGGAAAACTGAGCCATTGCTCAACTTCCTTTTATCCTTTTCATCCCTTCAGTCTTAAAGTTTCCCTGTATCATAACTTGTGCCAGAAGATTTCAGTGTCTTTTTTTTTTTAAAGACAGGTTTTTATATTATTTATTATATATTTATTTTTGGCTGCACAGCATGGGGGATCTTAGCTCCCCAACCAGAGATCGCAGAGTCTTAACTACTGGACCGCCAAGGAAGACCCCATCCTGTCTTTTTATTTTTATTATTTTTTAAAATAAATGTATTTGTTTTTTTGTTTTTTTGTTTTGTTTTTTTGCGTCACGCGGGCCTCTCACTGTTGTGGCCCTTCCGGTTGCGGAGCAACAGGCTCCGGACGCGCAAGTTCAGCGGCCATGGCTCATGGGAGCAGCCGCTCCGCGGCATGTGGGATCCTCCCAGACCAGGGCACGAACCCGTGTCCCCTGCACCGTCAGGCGGACCCTCAACCACTGCGCCACCAGGGAAGCCCATATGTATTTGTTTTTATTCTTGGCTGCATTGGGTCTTCATTTCTGTGCACGGGCTCCCTCCAGTTGCGGCGAGTGGGGGGCCACTCCTCGCCACGGTGCACGGGTCTCTCACCACGATGGCCTCTCCCGCTACAGAGCACAGGTTCCAGGCGTGTGGGCCTCAGTAGTTGTGGCATGTGGGCTCAGTAGTTGTGGCTCTCAGGCTCAGTACTTGTGGCCCACGGGCTTAGCTGCTCCGCGGCATGTGGGATCCTCCTGGACAAGGGCTCAAACCCATGTCCCCCGCATTGGAAGATGGACTCTTAATCATGCGCCACCAGGGAAGCCCCATCCCTGTCTTTTTAAATCTCATCTCTGGTTAACATACTAGACCAGCAAGTAGAAACAGCAACACAAGTCTTGTCTATCAGTGGAACTACTGTGCTGATGTGCCCAAATTTCTTAATGAAAACGAAAAGGGGTCTTCCCTGGTGGCGCAGTGGTTGAGTCTGCCTGCCGATGCAGGGGACACGGGTTCGTGCCCCAGTCCGGGAAGATCCCACGTGCCGCAGAGCGGCTAGGCCCGTGAGCCATGGCCACTGAGCCTGCGCGTCCGGAGCCTGTGCTCCGCAACGGGAGAGGCCACAACAGTGAGAGGTCCGCGTACCGCAAAAAAAAAAAAAAAAAAACCCGAAAAGGAAGAAAGAGGATAAAGGAAACCAAAATGAATGAAAATAAAATGTAGTTTAAATCAATGAATGAGATGGCCATATCAATTGACTAGCATAGTTCTGGGAGTGAATACAGGCAAGCAGACCTGAGAAGAACTGGTTCTTGGTATTGGCAATCTTAGCCAACAGAGCAGCAGGGACACAGCCTTCTCTGTGTTCTGCACTGTAAAGGGCTGAGTTCTTTAATCAAGTAAACCAGGCTTTAAATCCTGACTCTGTCACTAATCAGCTCCGTGACTTTGAGCAAATGACCTCCTTTCTGAGCCTCAGTTTCCTTGTCTATAAAACTGAGGTAGAACACATACCTTGTGAGGTTGTGTTTTGGATTAAATGTTATAACCAAAATGTAAAGTTTCTAGTACAAAACTTGGAACATAGTAGGCATGCTGAAAATATTACTTTCCCCTTTCTCTCTGGGCCCCTCTCCATTTCCACTAGTGTTCAGTTAAGAACAAAATATCCTATGGACGCTCAATGAATTCAGGAATGATTATGTTATTAAATTCACTACCCCAGGCCAATATTCCCAGGGTAACAGAGCATGTGATCAGGGACCTAGGGTTAATCTGAATCCTTTACCCTTACTTGTAGGGAGCAAGTAAACAGGAGAACTGGCTGTGGCTGAAGCATCAATCAAAGGGTTGGCACTGTGAGGGTATGCCTGGCCCTGCTAGGTCCCATGGTTGTACCACACTGAAAAGGCAATTCGGCCCCTTTGGGACAACAGGAACTTTCATATACTGCAGATGGGAGAGTAAATGGGGACAACATCTTAGAAAACAGGTTGGCATTAATTAGTGAGGCTGAACCCTGCATATGTTATAACCCAGTGTCCATTTCTGGGTTTATACTCTGGAGAAACTTTCAAATGTGCCCAGGAACACTGTTCCTTATGGCCCCAAACTGGAAGCAACCCAATGTCTCTCAGCAGTAGAACAGATAAATAAGTTATGGTACATTCATACAGTGAAATATTATAAAGCAATGAGAATGAACACATTATTGGTACACGAAACAATATGGATGAGTTTTACAGACATAATGTTGAGCAAAGAAAGTCAGACACAAAAGAGTGTGTTTCCCGTTATACATAGTGCAAAAATAGGCAAAACTCATCTGTGGTGGTAAAAAATCTGGATAATGGTTACTCCTGATGGTGGGTAGTGACTGGGAGACAACATAAAGAGAGGTGTATTCACTTTGTGTTATACATAATAAAAAGTTTACTTTAAAAAACATAGGGTATGATCTATCCATTTATGTAAGTGCAAGAGCAGGTAAAAAAATTTTTAAGTATTTTTAGTGATACATATGTAGATAGTTCACTATTTTTATAAATTTATTTATTTTTTGGCTACGTTGGGTCTTCGTTGCTGCACGCGGGCTTTCTCTAGTCGCGGCGAGCGGGGGCTACGCTTCGTTGCAGTGCACGGGCTTCTCGTTGCAGTGGCTTCTCTTGTTGTGGAGCACGGGCTCTAGGGACGTGGGCTTCAGTAGTCGTGGTGCGTGGGCTCAGTAGTTGAGGCTCACGGGGTCTAGAGTAGTTGTGGCGCACGGGCTTAGTTGCTCCACAGTCAGGACTTGAACCTGAGTCCCCTGCATTGGCAGACAGATTCTTAACCACTGCGCCATGAGGGAAGCCCCGATAGTTCACTATTTTTAAAAAGCATGGGAAAATAATGACTGGGAGAAGGGAAAGGAGTGTGACCAGAGGGACAGACATACAAGGAGCTTCTTAGCTACTGGCAACGTTCAATTTCTTACTTTGGGTGATGATTACATAATGTTCACATTATTATTATTATTACAAATATGCTTATGTCCTATATACTCTTCTATATGTATGCTATATTCCACAATAAAAGAATTTAAAATAAATCCAAACGAACAAATAAAAAACATACACCCTTAAAAGACAGAGTAGCAGAGTGTGGCATTGAGATGATAATTTTAGAGCTGGAAGAGGCCTCCGAAATCATCCTGTCCAACCATTTCATTAAAGGAACTGAAACAGAGGTCAGAGAAGGTAAGTGACTTCCTCAAAGTGATTCAATTACAGAGCCTAAGTACTCCTCCCACAGACCCACCCTGTTTCCTACTATCTGCCAGAGTTACATCTCTCACCTGCACGCAACATAAAACTCACCTATGTTATAGCTTTTTTTCCTCCTAAATTTGAAATTTTTGTTGTGGGGAAATGAGATCAGGAGAGAAATCCTCTCCTCCACAGATACTGCAAACACTTAGAAAACCAGTCAAAATGTCTGTAACAGGAAAGAAAAAAATGTCTAGTAGTAGAGAAACAGTTCTGGGTCTGTTTTTTCTACTACTGGATATTTTGACTCGTTAATGAAGCTCTCCCACTTCTCTGTACCCCACAGTATGGCTGCTCCAACCTGCAGGCTGACTTTTGGGAAGGGTCTGAGAGCGGGTAAAAGAAAACTTCTGCTTCATTTTGTACGAGCACAAGGTCTCTTTTGGGAAGAGTGAGCTCTTCTGCCACCTTGTGACAGAGAACGAGAATAGCCCTCACAGCCTTTCCTACCCCTGCTCCAAGGTGGCAGCACTGTAACAGGGCATCCAGGAACTAATCTACAGAAAATTTCAGACGGAGAGACAGCAGGGGAACATGTCTGACACCACAAGGGAAAAGAGAACAATGCAATTACATTAAGGAAATAGTAAGCAAAAACCATGAAGCCCAGGAAAGGCAGTGGAGCCCCTTTATTCTCTGCCCACCAGCCCTGCTAGGACAATCAGGCAACTGAGACAGTGCTGGTCTGGACCAATCAAGATTTGAGGCACTGATGTTACCTCTACTCGGCTGGCTTCACTTCTATCCTCCGTTCCATAGCCAAATGTCTTTCAAAGATGATCTACACTTCTTCACCTCCAATTCCCTCTCAGCCGCCTCCTACTTCCACCATGCCGCTGGAACTGCTCTTACAGAATTGTCAAATCCAGCGGACAGTTTGTCCAGTGGACAAATCCATTCCTTCCTTGAATCACCCTCCTTTCTTGGCTTCTAGAACATCCACTCTCCTGGTTTTCTTAGCTCAGATGCCACCTCCTGAGAGAAGTCTTCCCTGACCAGCCTACTTAAAGTGGCCTCCGGGAATTCCCTGGTATTTCAGTGGTTAGTCTGCGCTTTCACTGCCGAGGGCCCGGGTTCAACCCCTGGTTGGGGAACTAAGATCCTGCAAACTGCCAAAATAATAATAATAATAAATAAAGTGTCCTCTGTCATTCCTCCTTCACCTCATCACCTGTTTGTTGCTTCATGATGATTGTCACAATCTTTAATTATCTTGTATGTGTATTTGTATATTATTTATTGTTAGTCCTCTGTACTATTTTATTTTCAACCATGTTTACTGTCTGCTTCCCATTGTTTCACATGAACTCACACTTGGCCTTGCTCACTGCTAGAATAGTGTCTGGCACACAGTAGGTGCATAATAAAGACTTGCAGAAGGGGCTTCCCTGGTGGCGCAGTAGTTGAGAGTCCACCTGCCGATGCAGGGGACAAGGGTTCATGCCCCGGTCTGGGAAGATCCCGCATGCCGCGGAGCGGGTGGGCCCGTGAGCCATGGCCGCTGGGCCTGTGAGTCCGGAGCGGGAGAGGCCACAACAGTGAGAGGCCCGCGTACTACAAAAAAAAAAAAAAAAAAAGACTTGTAGAAGGAAGGAATGAAAGGCACTGTGGCTGCATGTTCAGCAGTTCCTCCCCTCCGTCCACATTTCAGGAAACATGTCCTTCAGTGACACCTCTGTCCTTTCTGTTTTCCCAAGATTTCTCTTCATGCTCAATTTAGCCAGATTTCAACCTGAATTAAAATGTCAGGAAACAGGGTAGTATTTCAATTATGTTTTGACTCAGACCTCATGAAATATCCTATGGAAAGTCCCTTGAATCAAGCTCCCTTTACATCATTATCAGAGCGTCAGCCTCTAGAACCTTCTTACCCATAATCAAACTTATAATGGCTCCAATGGAGTAAGTACATTCACAGTGGGTAAAGAGACTTCAGAGGGTCTTAGTAGATCTTCATTATTGCTATGATCCCCCTAGCTATGCTATCACAAAGTCTACAATTTTAGAAAAATCTAAAGGATACAATTTTAGAAAAATCTTCTACAACAGTTATCTGTGTAGGAAAGCCTTCCCAAACTGCAGGCAGTATCACTCACCTAGTGTACTTAGCTCTTCCTCACAACCTCTCAGCCCAGTAGTCATAGGAACGTGGTCCACCTACACTCACTTCACTATTCGGGAGTGTGAAAATGTGCAAAACCAGACAGGTATGTCCGTACTAAGGTAAGTTTATGTTTATAACTGTGAAGGGATTCTAGAGATCGCTGGGTTGGAACGCTCCATTTACAGAGGGGAAAACTGCGATCCATAGAAGTCAAGAAGTTTTTCTCACTGTGCCGCACTTAACCACACGGGCTGAACTGAAAGCCAGTTCTGTTGATTCCTAGTCCAGCGCCCTCGCCAGTGTAACTCACTGACTCACTCAGTCCTAGTTTCCTGCTCTATTCTAGAAATCACTTTCCTTAATAGAAATCTCTCCATCTCTTTATGTCGGTGTGTGAATAGCCGTGCCTGTGTCAGTGAGCATGTATGCGAATGTCTACGTGTCTCTGCGAGTATTTGTAAAGCATATCACTGGGTGTTTATATCCTTTCTCCCGGGGAAAGCTCTAGGTAATTACAGCTCCTTACGTCGGCACCAGCGGTGAAGTCAGGTGAAGATCTTCTGAATCAATCATTAACAAACAAACTTGGTCCTGTCTCCTGTCAGGAAATGTGGCAAAATAATTAGGGTGGAACCAGACTCTCCCAGGGTCAAACTTGGTTCCAGGCAGTGCAAGAATTTAGAGACGAGGCTATAGGTGGCTGTGACAGACCAGCAGTGTACTGTCTCTACAAGGAGAATGTGCCCAAGCTAACACGGATACCGTCTTGGTTTTCAGCCTAATCATTACATCCTATGATGCTAACAAGAAAGGTTAAGTACTTCTCTAGCCTAGTATTCTGGAAAATCCAAAGAGAAGCCTAGAAAGTGTTTAGGGGTCTATTCCGCCAGATAGAGATACAGCCAATACTTAGCAGATGATGCTTTCTCCATGTTATTCAACTCAGAGAGAGAGCTGTTTCATGGTAAGAAGTCTTCAGAGAGTGTGACGCATTCTTCCATTTTGTTCACGTAACTAACATTAAAATTGCTTTCACTGTTAGATGGCTTTCTTTCCTGCAAAGTACTGTCAGAGTTTCAGTATTGTCATCACCTAAGACTCCTAAATTCATAACCCCTCATAAGATGTTGTCTTCCTTTTTAAAGGCATTACATCAAAATAGATGGGGATGCTCGTGGGTGGGAAGAGCTGAGAAAGGGTAGTGTGAGGGTGGAATGGCACCGCTTGCTGCTCTTTGATAACTGTTTATTTAAGACATGATTGGGCTTCCCTGGTGGCGCAGTGGTTGAGAGTCCGCCTGCCGATGCAGGGGACACGGGTTCGTGCCCCGGTCCAGGAAGATCCCACATGCCGTGGAGCAACTAGGCCCGTGAGCCATGGCCGCTGAGCCTGCGCGTCCGGAGCCTGTGCTCCGCAACGGGAGAGGCCACAACAGTGAGAGGCCCGCGTACCGCAAAAAAAAAAAAAAAAAAAAGACATGATTTTTCAAAGTGTCCTAAACAGTTCATCTCTAAAATTAGCTGACCAAAGTTATTAGCTGACCAAACAGCATAAGGTGCAGCAGTAACAAATTTAACAAATGAAGAAATCTCACAACACCCTGTGAGTTATGTGCCAAAAAGCATAAATAACTATAACCTATCATTTAACCTATCATTCTATGGGAACCTGGAAAGATATCTTGTCCAACGATACACTTATTAAACTTTCAAAAGTTTTAATACAAGAAGGTAGATAAAACAGGAAGGAGAAGAGATAATAGGCAGTGTTTGAAGGAATGGGTTGGTTAGTCTTTCATTAACTTAGTTAACTCTTTTACCTTCTTTTTCCCTAAGGATAATAGACTGGTGCCCAGTTTTCTTTGTACTAGGCTAACTCCCACTTACGTAAATCTTGAAGTCCTTTTGAGGGAATGTCTGATCTCCCCAAGTGCAAGTTTTATAAGAAGGAACTGCATTCTTCTGTATCTCCCTCTCCAGTGCCCGGAATTCTCAAGCAGAAGTACCCAGTCAACCCTGACCTTTTTTTTCCCCCAGAACTCAGAGACAGCAGCTGCCAGGTGGAACTGCTGCCTGGTCTCTTCCTCTCAAAGGGCTATGCTAATGCAAGGTAGGGAATGGACCCTTGAAAAATCGTTTTGCCATTCCTGAACAGTTTTACCTTTAAAAGATGCTTGTCTCCCCCAATCCGAGCCCAGATCTCAAATATCCTGTTTAAAAGCTATGTATCCCCCTGTGAGGCTTTCTGGAAACCCATTTTTATCTTGTGTTTTTAAAAAAATTTATTTATTTATTTGGTTGCGCCAGGTCTTAGTTGTGGCAGGCGGGCTCCTTAGTTGCGGCTTGCAGGCTCCTTGGTTGTGGCATGTGAATTCTTAGTTGTGTCATGCATGTGGGATCTAGTTCCCTGACCAGGGATCGAACCCGGACCCCCTGCATTCGGAGCACGGAGTCTTATCCACTACGCCACCAGGGAAGTCCCTGGAAACCCATTTTTAAATGAACTGCTATTGACTCACAGACTTAGAGAACGAACTTACGGTTACCAGGGGAGAAGGGTGTGTGTGTCGGGGGGAGGGATAGTTAGGGAGTTTGGGGCTGACATGTACACATTGCTAGATTAAAAACGGATAACCAGGCTTCCCTGGTGACACAGTGGTTAAGAATCCGCCTGCCAATGCAGGGGACACGGGTTCAAGCCCTGGTCCAGGAAGATCCCACATGCCACAGAGCAACTCAGCCCATGCGCCACAGCTACTGAGCCTGCACTCTAGAGCCCGCGAGCCACAACTACTGAGCCCGCGTGCTTCAACTACTGAAGAGCCCACGCTCCGCAACAAGAGAAGCCAAAGCCACGACAATAAGAAGCCCTCACACCGCAACGAACAGTAGCCCCCACTCAATGCAACTAGAGAAAGCCCGCATGCAGCAGCAAAGACCCAATGCAGCCAAAAATAAATAAATTGATTAACTGAAACAAAAAGTTCTTCAAAAAACAAAAAAGAATGGATAACCAAAAGGACCTACTGTATAGCACAGGGAACTCTGCTCAGTATTCTGTAACAATCTAATTGGGAAAAGAATTTGAAAAAGAATAGATACATGTAACAAAAAATAAATTAAAAAATAAAATGTTCACTTATACAATATTAATTAATTAATTAATTAACTGTTGTTACCTAAGCCGTGGCTGCATAAATCAAAGAGACGGGGTGAGGAAAGAGAAGGAGGCGGCACTCAAGCGGCTCTGCGTTAGAAAAAACAACCTAGGAGCATCTCTCTGGGCTGCATTTACTGCAGTCACCAATCTTCATGGGACCCACGGCAGGAAGGGGGAAAGGCAGGGCTTGTATATTTAGTACATAGAAACATGCTGAGGAAGAACTGAAGGAAAAAGAGAAGAAAGTACAGCAGTGGGCCATGAACAGAAGTGGGCTGGCTGGGCACCATTCAGATTAAGAACTGGCTTCATTTTCCTACCTGGCTTTTCCCCTTCCAGAAGCTCGGACAGAAGCCAAATCGCCCACATTCATCCTAAATCAGGCTGTGGCTACCTTGCAGTGTCTTGGTTCTAGGAGCAAAGTGAAAGTCAACCTTGTATATTTGGAAAAAAGGCGAAAGGTCAAGCACACTCAGAAGAACCTGAGAGTCGTGCTGTTCCCCGCAGAAACAGCACTGCCCCCCACCGAGCTGTCACCTAACCCTCACATCCAAGGTTCAGATTGGATCCCTTGTGACAGGCAAAGGTGAGCTTGGAAAATGCGATGGAGGTAGGCGCTGCCTTCTGGCTGACGTCCTTGGAGGCAGGTAGAGCTTAATAGCAGCTAAAGCCTCAAGGAAATGGATTAGCCTCTCTCTCTTTAGGCAAATCTATGTAAATTTTTAAAATGTCATTTTAGTGCATGGATTAGGCTCTTTGGAATTTGATTAGTATGAACTGATTCCTATGGTCTGTTTACCCCATGAGAAACTGTGGCATACAAGAGAAATAACATCAAACAAGTGTTTATTTCTCCAATGCTCAGTTTCCATAGCTACAGATGAGAGATTTGACAAGATGATCTAATTTCTAGATATGTAAGCCCAACATCAATATGTAAGGCCTCTCAAATAGCCCTTTCAACCTGCTAGTATTATTACAGAATAATCTCTAAAGGAGATTTCCACTTAAATATAATGTACCTAATGTTCCCTATTTAAAATGAATTATTTTGCAATAAAGCATCATCCCCTAAATTATCCATTTCATAACTTTGCATTTCTTGTAGACCTCCTTAAAGTGGGGGAATTCTTGCTCAAATATTCTTAGCCAAAGAAAAGCTAATATTGCAATTCCATCAGCACTGGGAATAGACTGCTTGTATTTACAAACTTGCTCCACCTTAATACTCAGTTACCTAGCAGTTGAGACCTAAGAGATGAGCTGCCAACAGGGATGGACATTAATTTAGAAGCTGGGCAGAACTGGAACTACACTGACGGATGAAAAGCCTATTAAGTAGATTTTGAAACAGTGGCTCCCAGGAGGTGGGAAGACATGCCACACTGAAATCCCATTATCCCTGTGGCTAGAGGGCACAGTTCCTCTATGCAGAGATAGGATCTCTAGGTTTTTCCTCCTCTTTCAATCATAATATCACTCAGTTTGCAAAGTGTTTCTCACACCTGCTTTCTCATTTTTGTTTCCGATCTTCACATCACTCCTGTGAAATAGGTAGACCAAGAATTATTTTATTATAACCATCCTGCTGATAAGGAAACCAAAACTCAGAGAACTTATATGTTACTTTTCCAAAGTGAGATTTATCTTCATCTCATCTGACGCAGAAACACATATGCTGTCACTTCAGAGAACTGACTGGCACTATGCTGAAAAAAATGCCGCATAATTCTCTTGTTTTTCCTTTCGAGCCTGTTGGCTCTTTGTCTCTGCTTACCTTTGCCAACACTGTCTTCCTGATTAAACAAATCAAGGACTACTTCCCCTATAATTTGTGTACAGTACCTGGTACTGTGCCCACTGGCCTCTGAAGTAAAGAACTGTCATTTTCACACAGACTTAAGACCTGGGAGAATAATTCAGAAAAGTCAAGTAGGACGTACAGATCTCAATTTAATAGGCAATGACAGGAGGCCATTAAAAATAGAATAGGAACCACTGTCGGAACTGGATTAGATCAATTCGGGAGGCAGGTGAAGGTGGTTCCAGACCACAGCCAGCATCCGTCCGCACCCCATCTTTTCCACAGCTGTTTGAGTCACCATCATCTCTCATTTGGATTCTGCGAGAGCCTCCTAACAGGTTACTCTGCTTCTCCCAGGCCCCCCACTACAGTCTGTTTCCAACTCAGCAACCCACTGATCCTTTAAAAACAAAGCCATCCGGTCACTTCTCTGCGCAAAAACTTGCAACGGATCCCCACTTCAAGCAGAACAAAAACCAAAGTCCTCAAACTGGCCTACAAGGCCCTAAGTGATATGGACCCATTTCCTTCAGAAACTCCCTCATCTCCTATGACTGTCGCCTTGCTCACTCCACTGCAATCTCTCTGGCCTCCGTGCTCTTCCTCTAAGACGAAAACATGCCAGACACACTCTGCCCCAGGGCTTTTACGCTGTTCCCTCTGCCTAGTTCCCCAGCATCTGCCTGGCTAATCCCCTCACCTCCTTCAAGTCTCAGCTCAATTCTCATCTTCTCAATGAAACCAGCCTATCCTGTAGGTCGCCCAACCACTGCCCACCCGCACCCCTCCGACTGCCCCCTTACCTTTCTCTACTTTGTTTCTTTTCGTAGCACTTATCCCCTTCTAACAAACCATAAAACTTACTGTACTTATTGTCTGCTTCCCCCAGTCCCCCCTCAGCCCTCCTTCCTCCTTGCTTGTTCCCATGGTAGAGGGTACCCAGCTGATATATCCAAAGTACGGAAGCAGTCCCTGGCACATACTAGATATTCATTTTTAAATATTTGCTGAAAGAATGAAATTGAGGGGACATGAAGCTGGGAGGTCTCCCCTTCTTCCAGCTCCCCCTTTCCCCAAACCTCTCTCAAAGTCGTTGACTTAGACTCCACTAGACAGACCTGCCGCAGTCATTAAGGCAAATTATGCTACTTCATGTTCTTCCTTGGACTTTGGAGCCATCTTTTTTAAAGAAGGAAACTTTCAGTGGTGCTACACCCTCCATCCTTATTATCATTATGCCCTTACGAGTATGGCCATACTCCTTCACTCTGAACGTACATTAGTCAAAGGCGCCATGGGAATTTAATCCATATCTTATTAGTATCTCTATCCTCATTTATTCTTTGGCATTATTAAGGCCCACAATTTAAACCTATAGACAGATTGATGGGGCCACAGTTAGAAGTTCATATCAGCTGGGTAGAGCTAGGGTTTTGTCAGGTAAAATCAAAGGCAGGATAAAGTTTTCTCAGTTGTCCTTTCATTGTTTCTTTCTTGTTTTATAGCTTTTTTACCAGGGATCTCCCAGTGTAAGGTCTACCCAGTGATGGGGGCTTCATCAGAGACTTTTCCCACCACTACCACCTTCGTAACTCCTGGGAAAAAAGGAGAGAAAACTACAAGGATTGATGATTTTTCTAGTCCTCTGAAACAAGGTACAGAATAAGTAGAGGTAAGACAAGAACGGAAAGAAAAAGAAACATTTTCAGTCCCAACACCTGCCCGGGTCTCCTAGGATTTTCCTGGAGGTTGAGAAGTTACACAGTTTGCATTAGAAAATCACTCCATTTCTTATGGGAAAAAAATCAGCTTCTCTATAAAGAAGGTCCCAGAAATGTTTGTAGCTTGACACTATTAATAATCCTTCACCTCCACACAAGTTGAGCTCACCTTGTAGCCAGATTCGGGGACAGCATAAAGGGTATTGGTGTGGTGGGTAATTCCAGCCATCATGTGAATAGAGAGGCGACATTTAAACTCTAAGCACTCGTTACAGTGATGACAACAACCAAGAAGCATGTTTTCATCTGCATTGTTTTTACAAAGAGCCCTCCCTAAATTGGCCAGGACTCAAATTCTGTAAGATTTCAGTTTGGGTTACATCCCAGTTCCAACAGGAGAAACGTAAATAGGAGATTAGTATTAACAAGATGCATATGAGCCATTTGTCCCCAAATTTGGCTTATGACCCAAAAACAATGGCAATTTACCTCTGTCCCTCATATGCCCCACTAAATTGAGAAGAGCACAGGAAATGTGATTTGCTAATCCCATACAGTATGTGTGTTGAGGCACAAGGACAGAGACCCTGAGAGGGCTGCTGGTGACAGACTCCCTCGCGTAACTTTTCTTTCCATGAAAGCAGTGCAAGAATCAATCCTACTTGATCATGGAAAAATTCCAAATCCTAGTAAAGGTGACTCTGGGAAGAGACTGCAAAGGAGGTTAGAGCAGAGCCCATGATGCCTACTCCACTCCTGACTCTGAACTGGAAATTCAGCCTCTGTCTCTGAATCAGGCTGGGCCCCTATTCGTCTTGTGAGCCAGGAGACCTTCAAGTCAAAAGGTCAATCTTTTCCTTCTCTCAAGTTCTCTTTTCTCCCTTTTCTATTCCTCTCTCTCTTTTTAGACACAGATGAGGACCTAGAGAAGAGGCAGAAATGGAGCATCGTGGTCAAATTTCTGATTGCAGTCACCTTGTTGTTCAGGGGAATTGCCATTATAGTGTTCATCATTTTTGAAGTCCCATGCCCTGTAAGTTTGCTGATGTACTGGGTCCTTGGGCTTGATCTATAATAGACCTCCTTCTGTCCCAGAGGCAGGCTGGCATAATGAGAAAAGCACAGACTTTGGAGTCTGGACACACCTGCCACTCTACACTCACTAGCTGAGTGGCTTTGAGAAAGTTGTTTGCCTTCTCCAACTGCAGCTGCCTCATCTTTAAAATGGGACTAATGATATTTGCCTCTCATGGTGGTTATGAAGTTTAATGGAGATTCTGTGGGAAAGGCTCCTGGCACGTAGAGGTGCTTGCTAAATGCAAGTTCCTTTCCTCTGCTGTACTTATGCATTCTCTAGGGAGGATAGAGCCAATAGGAATGCATATTTTCTTTTTCCTTAGAAGAGATGATTTTCAGGAATTCTTTGGAGGTCCAGTGCTTAGGACTCCATGCTTTCACTGCCAGGCCCGGGTTCGATCCCTGGCTGGGGAACTAAGATCCCATAAGTCGTGTGGCACAGCCAAAAAAAACAAGAGAGATGATTTTCTTTAAATGGCCTGATGTGAGGTTTGGAAGATAATCAGATGCACAGCAGCCACCTGAAGTTAATACCAGGTCATTTTCTCCCTTCAGAGTCAATGCCTAGGAGCCAGAGAGCTATGCCAATGCCAGAGGTTGTGGAGAAGGCAAAGAAAGGAAGGCCAGCAACCTGGTGTAGCTGAATCCCAGACTGACTCTCAGCCCAAAAAGGAAAGTGTTCTCTGTATGGCTATTGTCACTTGCCTAGAGAAAATGGGGTTAATATATAAATCCTGGGAGACAGGAAGCTGCTTGAATTATGCAGCAAATGTGGGTAATTCTTTTATGTGTCAGGAAATGGGCAGGTATTTGTACTACTGTTTTCTTAACATCTGCAGGGTCATAATACAATAGGGTACTTATTGAAAATAGCTATTTATGGGCATCAGGTATAATAAATCAGAATGGCTAGAGTGGGACCAGGAATCTTATTTTTAAGATTTTTTTTCACTGGACCACCAGAGAAGTGTTTTTTTTTTTAGATTTTTAACAAGCTCCCTAAGTAGAGGTGGTTTTACTGTGAAATTAATGAAGCTTAAACTCAGGACCCACGGGACCTGCACAAAGGCTTTGAATCCAATTTTGTATTTTTAAAATCTGTATTCTTTTTCTTTAAAAAGGGTCCCTGAAATTGTAAGAGCTTCAGAGCCCACAACCTACGTCTCCATCCCTGCCCCTGGGTAACTCTGACATACAACACAGTTCAGGAACCACCACACTTGAACACAGCCTGAATACTTGGCAAAGCACCTTCTTTCTTCCCTGCCCTGGGGTTTCCTGGCAGGATTATAAATCCATATTGCACTTTAGTGTGTAAGTCAGACACCACACCACCGGCTCAGCATGGCTGCTTTAAATAGTTTTCCCACCAGGAATGGACTCAGCCTTTGACTACAAGAAAGTGATGGGTACCTTCTCTACATCTAAAAACCCACTGAAACAAAGAGATGAGGTCTCCAATACTTTTTTAAATTAAAGAAGGTGGCCACTTTTGTAGAATTACAGCACTGAGAATGGGTCTCAAAGATTATATAGTCCAGGATGGGACACACCCTTTAGTTCCATGTCAACCGCACATATCAATAATCAAGTAGAGGACTTCCCTGGTGGCGCAGTGGTTAAGAATCCGCCTGCCAATGGAGGGGACATGGGTTCAATCCCTGGTCTTGGAAGATCCCACATGCCGCAGAACAACTAAGCCTGTGCGCCACAACTACTGAGCCTGCGCTCTAGAGCCCGTGAGCCACAACTACTGAGCCCACGTGCTGCAGCTCCTGAAGCCTACGCACCTAGAGCCATGCTCCACAACAAGAGAAGGCACCACAATGAGAAGCCGCGCACCGCAACTAAGAGTAGCCCCCATTCACCGCAACTAGAGAGAGCCCGTGTGCAGCAACGAAGACCCAATGCAGCCAAAAAATAATAATGATAATAATAATCAAGCATAGTGCAACTAGAAGATGAATACATTCCAGAGGTCTAGTGCACAGCATAGAGATTATAGTCACCATATTTTATACTTCAAAATTGCTAAGAGACTAGATCTTATACATTCTCACCACAAAAAAGCAATGATAATTATGTGACGTGATGGGATGTTAGCTAAAGCTACCGTGGTAATCACACTGCAATTTACAAATGCATCAAATCAACACGCTGGACACCTTAAACTTACACAATGTTATATGAAAATTAAATCTCAATTAAAAAAAATCAAGCATGGGGCTTCCCTGGTGGCGCAGTGGTTGAGAATCTGCCTGCCAATGCAGGGGACACGGGTTCGAGCCCTGGTCTGGGAAGATCCTACATGCCGCAGAGCAACTAGGCCCGTGAGGCACAACTACTGAGCCTGTGCGTCTGGAGCCTGTGCTCCGCAACAAGAGAGGCCGTGATAGTGAAAGGCCCGCGCACCGCGATGAAGAGTGGCCCCCGCTTGCCGCAACTAGAGAAAACCCTCACACAGAAACGAAGACCCAACACAGCCAAAAATAAATAAATAAATAAATATTTTTTTTAAAAAAAAATCAAGCATGGCACTCTTTCCACCCAGGCATGGCATCAATCTTTTTTATCACAGTGCTTTAGGTATCCAATGCCAACTTATTTGTCATCTCTGGTCGAGGTTAATATTTTCTATAATCCTGTTTCTGCTAATGTTAGATGATGAGCCCAGGTAAATCAGTATAATTCTATAATTTAGTGTATTTTTAGTTCTTTAATCCAATCAACATTATCATTTCTACTGAACATTGAAAGAAATAGGCCTGAAGGGGACTAAAAAGTCTAGTCCAGAATTAGAAGAAGCCACGTAACAGCAACTCTGATTGAATTTCTCCCATGAACAAAATAAGATACTAAACGATAAAGGAATTAATTTTAAAAAAGAAATTTTATACCCACTGCCTCATTTGAGCCTCATAAAAATCCTGGGAAGTAGCTAGGGTGGGTATCTACATCTTACTGATACTTAAACTAAGGCTTAGAAAGGTTATTGACTTTCCCATGGTCACACACCTAGTGGAAACAGAACTAAAATTCAGGTCTTTTAATTCCTATACTGGATTTATTGGCATATTCATCTCTTCCACAAAATTTTACTGAAAGCCTTGAACTGAAGTTCCCTGCCTTCAAGAGGCTTAGAGTCTATGTTCATAAACAGTTAAGCATTTAGAAAGTGCATACAAAATCAGGTGGGGCACGGTATAATGAGAGTGGAATGGGATTAGTAAAAAATATTTGGTCCACATTGACCCAGATCTTTGCCCCTTCTCAAACAGAGTGAGATTGTTTGGGCCTGATTCCAGGAATGAAGTCGAATCCCTGTGCATCTGGGATCCAAAGTAGCTGCACATCCAGGGCCCTTTCCATTCAAGGCAAATCGGTCAAACAAGGGATGGCTGGGCTGTTTATTAGGAGGTTATTGGTTTCAACAAACTGTAGGTTCTCATACATAAGTGCACTTTGCTGATACTTTCGCAGTGTAAAGCACAATAAATTTTCCTAGAATCGATGGGTAACAAAGGCGAAATGATGTGCACAGGGTTTAGTACTAAGCTATCTCTTTGTTGGTACATTAAGAAATACCCATTTGCATCCTTCTTTATCTTTCATATTTCCTTTCAATCTCTAGGTTGGACAAGATGCTCCCAAATCATCAAGCCCCAAGAAAGCTGCAGAGATCACTGTGGTCCATGAGACATACTTCTGAAAAGTTCTGCTCTGCCTCACACACTGAATGAAAGATACTACATTGTCTTCTCCCTACTATTAATCAGTATGGGCAGATTCTTGCTAATCCTACCCTCGTATCTTCAGCAGGGACATTACGATCAGACAGTAATGCCAGGCCAATGAGGGGGAAGCCTGGGCTCCAGAGTTACTCTCATGCCTTTGCTACTGACTTAGCCACAAGCCTCTGAAATTCACTTGGTAATCCCACAAAAAATGGATATTTTTTTCACCCCATCAAATGAAAACAAAAAGTCTTCCCTCTGAGCACTATGAATGGACCCATTACTCTCTTTGACAAAAGGTTTAAACACAGCCTCCAAGGAACTGAGCAAAGCAGCCCTTGGTGTGGCACATTCACCAAGTCCTCGATTGTCCTCTCTGCTGACCTCACGCGCACTGGCTCTCAGCCAGCTGAGGGTGGGGCTCCTGTTTTCCCAGGCTGGCATTCATAGGGCTTTATGACTTAGCCTCTGCCACTATATGCAGCCCTCCACACACTGGGAAAGGGAACGTGACCCTAAGCGTTCCAAAAGTCCTCCTCGTGACTCATCCCCAAAGCACTTAGGGACTGCGTACAAATAGGATCCAGACTGGGAATTCCCTGGTGGTCTAGTAGTTAGGACTCGGCACTTTCACTGCTGTGGCCTGGGTTCAATCCCTGGTCGGGGAACTGAGATCCTGCAAGCTGTGCAGCACAGCCAAAAGACAAAAGCAAACAAGCAAAATCAAATAGGATCCAGACAAGGTCTGCTGATAATCCAGAATTCCTAAAGTTGGTCTGACATTATACCTTACCATCACAGTGAGCCGCAGACATTCTGAACAAGGATTCCAGAGCAACATGATTATGTGCTCCTTCTCACAGAGGCATGGCTCTAAGTCACGTCTGACTTACTTAAATGAGTTTGGTGAGAAAGTGAAACAGCTGGTTTTTATTTTAATACTCAATGCAATATTTTACTGTATTTCTTAGCTGTGGTTTCTTCCCTTCCCTTACCTCAGCTAAGAGATAGTTTAAGAAAGGCTCAGTTTATAAAATTTATTATGAAATTAGATTTTTATTTATACATTGTAATTTTTCATAAAACTCAAAACTATGGATTACAATGCATATGACTTTTTACAATGAAACGAGACATCTACAATCTATTTTGTGTATCAAAGAATATTCTACTTGTTTTACCATTATAAATTGTCCTACTTGCGAAATTTTCTGAACATGTTAAGTAAAAAACTGTCAACTAATATATCAATACTTTCAATGTTAAGCTAATTGAGTATTACCTAACAATGAATTTTTGCAACAACTAATCTTTTTTTTAATTATTTATTTATTTTTTATTTTTGGCTGCATTGGGTCTTCATTGCGGTACACAGGCTTCTCACCATGGTGGCTTCTCGTTGCAGAGCATGGGCTCTAGGCATGCGGGCTCAGTAGTTGTGGCTTGTGGGCTCTAGAGCACAGGCTCAGTAGCTGTGGCGCACGGGCTTAGTTGCTCCACGGCATGTGGGATCTTTCCAGACCAGGGCTTGAACCCATGTTTCCTGCATTGGAAGGCAGATTCTTAACCACTGTGCCACCAGGGAAGTCCCCAACTAATCTTACAAATTCAAAATTACTACTCAAACCTGTGTTCTAAAAACTGCATTTTGGAAATGTTTTTATTATGATGGTGGCATGAAACAGCTGACCTTGAAATAGAGCTTCAGTGAAAAAGGGACTGGCATGAGGGATACAAAGGGTGTTGTCCTGATTCTTTTCATGCGTCTGAAACCATTCCATTTCATTTTGGTGAAATGTGCCTATTCCTAAGTAATTGTTTTCTTAATTCTCTGGTAACAACAACAACATATACAAATCATATCCTCCTTTCTTTCACTTTAAGTACTGTCCAAAAAGGTACAACATCTAGCCTTAAGCCCTGATTTGATATTCAAGCTAACCCTAGAAGAGATGGAACCAAGCATGGATGATGATAATTTTCAAGGAAGCCCTAGAGATCCTCTAGGTGCCCTAAAGTTCCACAGAGCATGCTTTGAAAATATGTTAGGCGGAGAGGCAAGACCACTGAGGCTGGCATTTGAATAAATGAGTATCACCCTCCACTGATTCACAGCATCACCTCCAGTTTATCCTGCCATCTGTGGCTCAGTCTAACCATGAAATAGGGGGAAAAAAACCCGCTCCTCCTCAAGACCACTAGGGAGGATGATTAAAAACATTCCATACTTAAAGCTCTTGGTCTAAGACTGATACCTACATTCATCCCCACCTTCCCAGGCTTTATCCACCAGAGAATGTCGTTTCCTTTAGTCCAGAAACAGGAGATAAAACCTGTGGCAGAGTCTACACTCATTAGGTCTACTGCAAGAATATAATTTGGGTAACATGTACAGTGACCTTTCTTTATAGAGATTCACCAATGGAATGGAAATTGTTTATTTTGCTTTGGGGACTTGTTTCCCCAGCCAAAGCAAGGTCCCTTTGAGGATTTTCTGACTCCCTAATCAGTTAACAATTTTGAATATCGTATTCTCTTACCAGTGGAGATCTTTGAAAACTAAAAGATAAGAGAGAGAGCGGAAGAGAAGGGAGAACTCCCACGTGGACCTTGGGAAGTGACCTTTATTCTTTTTTTCCCTATAGGCATCCTCTGTATTTATTTATTTATTTATTCATTCATCTTTATTGGTGTATAAATGCTTTACAATGTTGTTAGTTTCTGCTGTACAACAAAGTGAATCAGCTACATGTATACATATATCCCCATAAGCCCTCCCTCTTGAGCTTCCCTCCCACCTCCCTATCCCACCCCTCCAGGTCGTCACAAAGCATTGAGCTGATCTTCCTGTGCTATGCAGCAGCTTCCCACTAGCCATCCATTTTACATTTGGTAGTGTATATATGACAATGCTACTCTCTCACTTTGTCCCAGCTTGCCCCGCCTCGTGTCCTCAAGTCTGTTCTCTGCAGATCACTTCACAGCAGGGCACAATACTCCCTGTCACCACTATAGACTGAGCTATAGACTCAACTTGATAAAACGCCATTTCTATGGGGAGCCAATTATTCCTCTGGGAAGTGACTAGTCAGCAAGGTTTTTAACTGCAAATTCTTTCTCATTAAGTTACCACACATTGTGTTTCTGATTATTAAAGTACATCCTCATTATCAAAATGTTTAGAAAATACTGGAAAGTAAAAAGAATAAAAGAAAAAAATTATAGCTAATCCTTCTTCCCAGAGATAACCACTACTAACACTTTGATGCATCTCTTTACAGATTATAAATATATACACATATACATAAAAAGATACATATGTTACACAAACACCACCATACTCTTCATACCATTTTAAACCTGTCTCCCTCTCTTGGCTAATATATTACTACCATATTTCCAGTTAGCACAAGTATGAAGTTGTGTTTTTTTCAAGTCTTAGGCTGGAGAGGACTGAAAGTCATTCTACCTTTTTTAAGAGTCTGAGTCACCCCAGTACTTTTTGATAGGCCCAAAGATTAAAGGAGGTAGCTGCTTAGGGCAGAGAAAGCACATTCACAGACACCTGCAATTTAAACTTGTGATGGTATTGCAAAATGACATTCAGTAAATAGTTGTACTTGTGCATGTGTTAAAAGCATGACTTTATTCAAAGGAAGCACTTAAAATACACAATTTTATATTTCTGTTTTGCCATTTCTTCATTTTTTAAGATCTACCTGTGATTTCAACAATCAAAGTGACTGGGCTTCCCTGGTGGCGCGGTGGTTAGGAATCCACCTGCCAATGCAGGGGACACGGGTTCGAACCCTGGTCTGGGAAGATCCCACATGCCGTGGAGCAACTAAGCCCGCGAGCCACAACTACTGAGCCCATGTGCCTAGAGCCTGTGCTCCGCAACAAGAGAAGCATCGCAGTGAGAAGCCCGCGCACCACAACGAAGAGTAGCTCCTGCTCGCCGCAACTAGAGAAAGCCCGCACGCAGCAACGAAGACCCAACACAGCCAAAAATAAATAAATAAAATTTAAAAAAAAAAAAAGCAAAGTGACCTAGGCCTCTCTGGGTCTCTGACAGGCCTGAGCAGGCTGCCAGCAACCCTCTTTCTCTGCACACCCAGGCTAGTGCAAGGGGTTACTAACCAGAGAGGGACCTAAGGTGGTTCTAGCCCTACACGTTTTTCTCCCCACCCTTCCCTCCCTCTTATTTTGGAGACTCTTTAAGCACAGTCCAGTAGATTCTGACCTAGAGCACTTTTCCTACATTATGTCCCAAACTAGCCATTTTCCAAGGAAGAGTTGCTATGTGTACTTAGGACTAGCAGTCAGGAGCCCTTCTTTGTTTTGCCCTGTTCAGGTTGATGGTCTTACGGGCCTTCCTCCCCTTACACTCTGATCCTCCCCTCCTGCCTCCACTCTTCCCCTGCATTCTCAGAAAGGATTCCTTTCCCAGAGTTCACACCTGGCCCTCATGCTGCCTCAAGTTGCTCTTTTTATGTATACTTCCTAGTTCTTCTGCTTGAAGCCTGTTCTGTCTGTGTTAACTTTTACTTCTCTACATTACTTTGTATTCGACAAAGCACCATGCTCATAGTAGACATTCAAACAAATTACTGACGATGTCACACCACTAAATGGATAGCTGAGGGTAGCATAACTGACTTTCTAGAAGAAAATGAGGTAACCTTTACTTTTACATCAAAGTTGCTATTGGTTACCAGGTGCATGCAAACCAATGAGGGCCCAACTTGCAATTGTTGATAACACTTGAATTCATCTCTCTAGACTTATTCTTTTCTCTCACGTTTCTTTGTCTCTTCATCTTTCTCTTCCTTCTCCGTATTCCAATGCTTTTTTTTCCAACACTTTTCTTTTTCCTTTCCTTCTTTTTCTTTCCCCTTTTCACTGACCCGACTTGCCAGTGATCCAATACAAAAAATGTCTCTTAATCTGCACTCCTTGAATCCATGTCTATAGGACATAAATTTCAATCTCCAGAAGGCTTCTCACAGGCTGACCCTCCCTTGCTTGGTGCACCTCCGTCTGTAGTACAAAAACTTTCACCAGACTCTTATGAACTTGCGCCACCCAGTGGCTAAAGTTGCTAAAGTCATCCTCTGAAAAAAGCAGTGCATATAAATAATTAAATATAAACAAATGTGAAGCCTGTAATACTGCCCCAAAGGAAAAAAATAATTCATAGCAGCCAAATTCTGTCCTATTTTAAAGTCTATATTCTAATACTTGAACTAGGGTGGCAAAGAACATGTTTAGGGCTATAGTGTCATGGACTCCACAGAATAAGATGATGCCCACAAGACTCGCCAAGGACTTATTCAGGTCACTTCTGCTCCCTAATGTACTGGAAAAGAAGAATAAACAGCACAGGTTATAGGGTAAAGTCTTTATTGCTCTCTTGAGGAATCAAACATCCAACATGAGAGACACTATTTTGAAGACTTATAAACTATACATATAATATCAGCAGTTTATTTCTTCTACAATGAACTTTTTTTGGACATGTCTATGTCTAGGAAATATGCCAAGGAGTAGAATTCATGGGTTGGAGGGTACATACACCATCAACTTTGCTAGACTGCATATAGTCCTCCAAATTGTTTGTAGCAAATACATTCTCACCAGCAGTAAAGAGAGTCCCTACAGATCCACCTCCTCCCTAACTTGGAAATCTCAGACTTTAAAATTTTTGCCAGTCTGATGGCTATGAAGTAGTGTGTCATTGTTGTTCCTATGTGCATTTTCCTGCTTAATGGTGAGGTTGAGCATCTTTCTATATATCTATTTGCCTTCAGGTTTTCTCTGGCTTGCTTATAACCTCTCCCTTTTTTCTATTGTGTTGTTAGCCTTTTTTATTGAGTTGTAGAAGTCCTGTATTCCTGGCGATATTCCCGAATACTAATCCTCTGTCTTTGAAACATTTAGTATCAAAAGTATATTTCTAATATAAAACGTATTCCTCAAAGCTGATTTACACATAAATAAACACCTGCCAGGCTCTGAAGCTCTGGGAGTGCCTTCTGGCTCCAAGATTCTGTTTTCATTTTGACTTCTATGGCTAAAAAGCTACTGGACTTATGTTTCAAAGTCCCAGGAAACTGAACCTATTCCTTAGAAGGACTTCAAGGACTCCCACCTTGAAGGACTCTGCTTTGTCAACACATATGTGACAAAATAAGGTAGCTGGGTTGTCAGCCTATTCCAACCCTATTCAATTCTTTATGGCAGGAAGAGAAATGAGCAGCTCTCAAAAAACTGCTAGTATCTGTTATTGTCTTATTCTGAAATTAAACCAGCTAAGTAATGCACAGGTTTAATTGCAGAGTGATTTATTCAGATATTGCTCTCCTAAGCATTTATAATGACTCCATGGTGTTGAAAAGAAGTGCAACCTGTAGCAATATCTAAACTCCTGGGCCTATTTTCCAGCTCTCCAGAATAAGCCATAAAGTACCTTTGCCTAACATATTTATTTGTCTAAAGGAGTGTCTAAAGCACAGGGAAGATGAACTTTGGCAGAACAGACAGCCCACGTGCCAGAGCAGCATCACATTAGAGATTTCTGTCTGGCCTCCTCTCCTTTCTGCTGTGGTATCACTGTTTACCCTTTTAGCTCCCTCCTTCCCATCTAAAGGAAATCACCTGATTCCCGAATCTATACCTTTCCATGAAATCCTTTCACTCCAACATACTCGTTCTTCCTGGTGGATTAATTTTAAGCCTTTTATCTCTAACTGCAGATAATAATAAGAGCTAACACATAATGCACATCTACTATGTACAGTAAGAATAAAAGTTTTGTCTCCTGCTAAAGTAACTCTGGGAAACAGGTAGGCCAGGGAGCATCTCACAGGTCTGAACTACCACAGCCCCTGAACCTGTCTCCCCGCCGCCACTCTCCTACCTTGCTTCAATCTGCACACAGTTCTCCACCCTTCAGCCAGAATGAGCTTTCGCCAGTGCACATTAGATCTCGTTACTCTTCTGCTAAAAAACATCAGTGACTTCCTACTGCTATCAGGACGAAACCCAAAATGCTTAATATGATTGCCAATGTTAATCAACTAAACCACAATAAAAAAAATTTTTAAAGACTGTCAAGGCCCTCGCTAGTCTAGCCTGCCCCCTCTCCAGTTTCATCTCTCCTCACTCTTCCCCTTACTCTAGCTTCAGCCAGAGTGGACTAGCTTCCTTCTTCCTTCTCTCAGGGTCTACACTGTCCCCTCTGCCTGGAACACTGTTTCCACTCCCTCATCCCACCCTCCCCTTCCTTCACTATTTGCCTATTTAACACCTACTCATCTTTCAGATATTCGCTCAAAAGAACCTCCTTAATAGATCCCCCCCTTAGGAATTCCCTGGCGGTCCAGTGGTTAGGACTCGGCACTTTCACTGCGGTGGCCAGGCTTCAATCCCTGATCAGGGAACTAAGATTCTGCAAGCCGTGGGGCACAGCCAAAAAAAGAAGAGTCCCCTTTGACCTCCCAGACTCCACCAGGATCCCCCATTATACCCTTTTATAGTGCACATTTCCTTCATGGTATTCATCTGTTTGTAATGTATTTCTGTGGCATTTGATTGACACCTCGCTTACAGAGGTAAGCTACATTGAGGACAAGGACCATGTCTGTCTTGCTTACATTTACATTATGTCCCTAAGCCTAGGGCTGTGTCTGACACTTAGAGGGACTTAGTAAATAACTGCCCTTAATGAAAGAAGAGACAGATGGGAGTTGAATTGGTTCTCTTCCCTGAACCTCTTTATTTCAAGGATCCCAGATACCAGAAATTTAGGACCTATCCTCTCTGTGTCCTTCCTTCTTTTTACCATGAGGCACCAGCCTGGCCTTCAGCTCACTTAACCCTCTGAAGTAGCTGTAATTATCTGCATTTTATAGAAGAGAAAACTGAGGATCAGAGACTTGCCCGAGGTCACAGGGCTAGGAAGTGGACACAGCTAGGATTCCACTATAGGTCACTGGCCTTAACCTCTATGCTCTTAACCACGACACATGAGCCCTGTCAATTTATATCCTTCATTGATATTTCTCTTGGGTGGCTGAACTCTTTCTTATCTATTTCTTTGTATTAGGAGGATTATTCTTTGTGATATGAGTTGCAAACATTTTTTTCCATTTTATATTTATGTTTGTTTTGTTTTGTTTTGTTTTTTGAGGTACGCGGGCCTCCCACTGTTGTGGCCTCTCTCGTTGCAGAGCACAGGCTCCGGACGCACAGGCTCAGTGGCCATGGCTCACAGGCCCACACGCTCCACGGCATGTGGGATCTTCCCGGACCGGGGCACGAACCCGTGTCCCCTGCATTGGCAGGTGGACTCTCAACCACTGCGCCACCAGGGAAGTCCTATATTTATATTTTGACATGGCTTAAGATGTTATTTCACTCTGCAGAAATTTTGAGTGTTGTGTGGTCAAATTATTAACCTCTCCTTTTATGCCTTCTGTATTGAGTCATAGTTAGAAAGATTTTCCTTCCCCATGCCAAGATTATAAAGGAATTTTCTCATATTTTCTTTTAGTACTTTTATAGTTTTCAATTTTTATATTTTTATTTAAATATTTAATCCATTTGGAGTTTATCCTGGTGTGAGATATAGACCGACGTTTATTTTTTCCCCAGATGGTTATCTAATTGTCCACACCATTTATTGAGTAGTCCATCTTCATCATACACTAATTCCTATATGTATTTTGGTTTACTTCTGAACTTTCGCTCCTCTTCCACTAGTATGTAAGTCTATCCAAATGCTAGAGTAATTGGTACTTTTTCTTTTTTCCAATGAGCACTTTTTAACCTTTATCTTTGACTTCTCTGTAGTACTTGGCACTGTTGACTAATCCATTTTCCTTGATGTACTCTCAGTGCTATATTGTTAGATTACTGAGAAGGTGAATAAACATGTACTTAGGGCACTAGCAATCAGTGGCACCAAAATAATGATAATAAAGAAGATATAATCAAAGAGGTCACCACAGAAAAATCAGAACTTTGTTGGACTTCCCTTACACATATTTTATAGCTTATATTTTTTTTTAAGATTTATTTATTTATTTTGGCCATGCCACTCGGCTTGCGGGATCTTAGTTCCCCGACCAGGGATTGAACCCGGGGCCATAGCAGTGAAAGCACCAAGTCCTAACCACTGGACTGCCAGGGAACTCCCAATATTTTTATTTTAAATTACATGCGAAGCACTATATTTTCAGTTATTTAGGTCCTATAGGGTCTCAGTGCTCTGTTGACTACTGCCCACCCCCATCTTTACTACCACTTCTGTCTCTTCAATCTACTTCTCCCTTTCTGGACTACGGGGTCTTCCTCCGTATCTTACCTGTTGTTGCCGTCCAAGTTTCCACTCTTCACCTTTCTTTTCTCTTTTTCCATTCAATGAGCTCAGGCAATCTCATCCTCTCCCACGGTTTCAAAATTCCGAGATTTGCGCTGACTTCCTAATCTGTGTCTCTGTCCCAGATCTCTCCTTTAGCTTTGAATCTCCCTACAGAATGTCACCTGTACAACCTGCAGACACCTCAAACTCCACGTATCCAGAACAAAACCTGCTCTTTTCTACTTTGTGTCTGCTCTTAGCCCTATGGTCCCTGTCTTGGTGACACCATCATCTACCCAGTCAACCAAGCTGGACATTGAGAACCATCTTTAATTCTACCACCTTAGTTACTCCCCTTCCCCCATTACTTTTTTTTTGGCCACACCACGTGGCTTGCGGGATTTTAGTTCCCCAACCAGGGATCGAACCTAGGCCCCTCAGCAGTGAGAGTGTGGAGCCCTAACCACTGGACCGCCAGGGATTTCCCCCCAATTACTTCTTAAACTGCTTAAATCCATTTATTTTTCCTCATTCCCCATTCCAACCATGTTAGCTCAAGCCTTCATCATCTCTTACTTGGACTTCTGAAACTCCTGGCCTTTCCTTTTGCCACTTATTAGTCCACATCACTGCCAGAGATAGGTCTAAAACCAGATTAGTGATATCACCACTCCCCAGCTCAAAATGCCTCACTGGTTCTCCACGCCCTCTGGAGTAACGTCCAAAGCCCGCTATGGTCTGACCTCTGTGTACCTTGTAGCTTCATGGACAGTGGCCCTCCTTTCTTGCTCTCTGTACTCCAGTCACACAGCCCAAACTGCATGCTATCTCATGCTTCTGACCTTTGAATAATTTGATCTCTCTGTTTGGAATTTCCTTCCCACTCCTCTCCAAGACTTAACTCATCACTTCCCAAAGACCTACCCCTTTATTCTCCCTAGAATTGGCCAGTCTCTTCTTGGAGCCCACAGTGTACCTAGCACACCTCTGTTACAGCACATATTACCTTGTATCGTAATTATCTGCAGGCCCATCTGTCTCCCCCGCTAGTCACTGAGCTTCTTTTTGAGGGCAGAGATTATTTGATTAGTCGTTGAATCCCTACTACCTCGGCCTACAGTAGGACTCAATAAATATTTATGGAATGAAGGAATAAACACATAAGAATGCTCTAGAAGTTTCAAATAAAAAGGTTTGCTCTGGAGGTTGACTTGTGGAAGGCTAGCAGGCTGTCTGTCAGAAGACCTCTCAGGCTGTTTTACAAGCTTAGAAACCCAAATTTTCCACGCATAGAGAATGGTCCCATTATTTAGGAGTAGATTCATACTAACCACGCTCATACGTAAAATTATCAACTTATTTATAATGAGAAATACAATAGTCACATGTATAGAAATACTGTCTTCTGTACAACTATCCCAAACCTAAAGGTAGGCCTATATAGGAAGCTGCATTACTCCTGCATCATTGTTTAACCTGTGCACTCTCAATGAAGGAGGAAAAAAGAAAATCTTATTCTTGAGGAGCAAAAACAATCTTACTTTTTATGTAAAAAGTACAGATATACATACAGTACATAAACAGATATACAGCTAGCATATCTGTGGTCTTAAAAGTTCATCCGGGAAAGCAAATTAAGAAAAAAAAAGTCTAAAAAGGCTCTTTAGGGCTGGAAATAATGATAAAAAAAAAAAAAAAAGGTTGAGAAACACTAGTTTAACCTCTGTATGATTCTTTCTTAAGGAATTAGAACAAGTGGAGTTATTTCTAAAATTCAGATATCCAGTGGCATTAGGTTGATATAGTATCTCTATAATAGCCAATACTGGAGCGATTGTGCTTGAAATTCATTGGCTGAGCCTCTTCCTTGAATGGGCACAAGAAAGTCAGCTTCAACAGGCTCCAACTCTTCCATTACTAACTAACCCCGCCCTCTTGCAGGCTGACTCATTCTTCCTTTGGATGTGTATGCATACTCTGTATTTCTCAGGAGCCGTTCTATTTCCTAAAAAAACTTGACATATCTCTGCTGGGATCCATTAACTTCTGAGGTTGTATAAAGTTTAGAGGTTGGGGATAGAAGTTTGAATGACTACTATGCTGCCTGCTTACACTCTCTGAGCGTCAATTTCTGCATCAGTAAAATGGGAGTAACAACACCTCCCTTGAGGGATTTTTAAGGACTAAAATGAGAAAGTGTACACAAAGAGCCTTGCACAGTAGCTGTTTTTAGTGCCAAGTTGGGAGACAACACTGCTGTGTCATTTTGAAGAGTGTGTTCATGTGTGTGTGAGCGCATGATTAAATAGTAAAGGGCTTCAGAGAAAACTGCTGTCCTTGGCATGATTATAGATTCCAGAAAATTAGTAAAGTGAGTAAACACTAAAAAATGTGTTTGGCTGTGTAAAAATAACCAGTTACAGCCATTTATGTAAACAGCTTAACATTTAAGGCCTGATTATCATGCAGCACAATAACAATTACATATATCATTAAATATGCATCAGATTAACCTTGTCTAAGTTTTATTTGATTACAATAGCACTCTATAGAACAGTCTTACAGTTAATTGCTCATAATGCATAAGTCTGTTCACTATTTACATCAATTTAATGAGACAGAGCTCCTGAGCATGTCCTGCATTTGACGTAAGCCTGGATTATTCATCCTTGATCGCAACTGTGCATTTGCCCTATGACCTGTGAGATAATGTACACTCTCTTTAGTTTTGTATAGTGAGGAAGGTGCTAAAGAAGCAGGTAGCAAAAGAAAATTCTGTTTAATTTGGTGTTTTGGAAGCCTACAGGTTTCCAGTAGATAGTTCTTGGTTAAAATAATGAAAATATTCCAAAGCTGAGCACTGGCCAACCTAGCCTAGAACACTTCTAAGCAAGCCCCAAGGTCATACTCTGAAGCACTTCTAGAATTAACATTAAAACTACAATTATAATTCATTTGACTCCCACCATGAACTAGGTACTACACATACATCATCATATCCTTATAAAACTCTTATAAATTAGGTATTATTATTTTCATTTTACATATGAAGAGAAAAGAGACACAGAAAGATAATAGTTTGCTAAATTCTTGAAGGTAGTTAGGATTCAAATTCAGGAAAGGCTTCAAAGTACATGCTTTTTCAATTATATTAAACTGGGCCAGGTTTCTTACAATTCATATTTCAAACACTTACTAGGCACTTGTTGGTTGCAAAAGAGTATAGACTGCCTGTCATCAAATGATGCAAAATACTTTAGGAGCCTGTTTTGAAGGTCAAAAGGTAGAGGCCTCGTTCATCAGGCTGAAAGGCATGCAGCCAGGCTGCCTAGCAGGCATTTAAAATTTTCCTGATAAACAGGAGTCGCTCAGCAACAATACATTCCTGGTTCACCTAACTTTTAGATTCTACCCCAAGCCTGCTGTTCCAACAGACAGACATCCTGCGCTTTGTGGAGATCAAAAAGAAGTCAGTGAGGGTATTCTCTGGCAGTCCAGTGGTTAGGACTCGGCACTCTCACTGCCGGGGCCCGGGTTCAATCCCTGGTCGGGGAACTAAGATCCCACAAGCCGCACGGAGCAGCCAAAAAGAAGAAAGTCAGTAAGGTGAGGGTGAGGAAGAGGCAGAGGAGATGGGTAGCAAAGGGCTGGATTCATGAAAATTTGGCATAATGGCCATGGCATTACGAAAATCCTAATACTTGCTAACTTTTCACTTTGAATAGCCAGAGGGAGTTTATTAGTTACATTTGGACAGACCTGATTTTAATTCTGGCTGTACTACCTAGTAACTGAATGACTTAGGGCAAGTGGTTTTTACCTCTCGGAGCCTTGTTTTTCCTTATCTGTAAAATGGGATGCAGTAAGGTCCTTTGGCAGAATTCTTGCCCCTCTTGTTCATCTTTGAGATGTTTAGGGCCCTCTTACTTATGCAGAAGCACTCCAGTCAAGCCACTGTGTGGAGAAGTAGCTATATGTAGACCTTACATTTCCTTAAGTAGCTTAGCAAGAGTACTTCAACCCTTCCTCTGCAGACTGGTCATGGTTGAGGTTGATCAAGTTAAAAGAGCAATCTAGGAAACTCCTGGAAACAAAAGGATTGATTTCCTATCTCCTCTGACTAGGGTGGCCACAAAAGAAGAAAGATATGGGGGGCGGGGAGCAAATGGGGACAAGAGGATGGCAATGCTTCTGAATGCAAGAGACAGCAACAGAGGCTGAGGAGGCTGGAACCAGTCCTGAGCTGGGCCATGGTGGACCCAGGGCTTCTGTGAAAGTGCCTTAGTGTGTGAACTCAAAGGGCTGAGCCCTAAGAGCTGCAATCCTTGAGGCTCAGGCCTTTTGTGGCATGAAGTCCTCTCTACTGAGTGCATCACAGGAAACTCCTTGCCTTTAAGAGACCCTGCAATTGGCAAAGCAAAGGGCTCTGCTCCCAGACATAAATCTCTGGCTAATTTACATTGACTGGGGTTATCTTAGAGTTTAAAGGGGAGGAAGTTGAAACCTAGAAGGCATGGCTAGACTTTTAGACTTTTTGTTTTTATCTATTTGTATACCAAGGGGATTCCCTGGTGGCGCAGTGGTTAAGAATCCGCCTGCCAATGCAGGGGACATGGGTTCGATTCCCTGGTCCGGGAAGATCCCACATGTTGCAGAGCAAGTAAGCCCGTGCGCCACAACTACTGAGCCTGTGCTCTAGAGCCCGCGAGCCACAACTACTGAACCCACGTGCCACAACTACTGAAGCCCGCATGCCTAGAGCCCATGCTCCACAACAAGAGAAGCCACCGCAATGAGAAGCCCACGCACAAGGAAGAGTAGCCTCCGCTCGCCGCAACTAGAGAAAGCCCACACACAGCAACGAAGACCCAACGCAGCCAAAATTAAATTAATTTAAAAAATAAATTAATTTAAAAAAATTTTTTTAATTTAAAAGTATTTGTATACCAAACTACAAAGAGCCACTTCAGATACAGGAAAAATAAATATTAGATGAGGTAAAGTTTATAAAGTCTTTCAGTACTCAGGACATAGCAAGTAACTAGAAATGGCAGATAGTCATTTCCACTAGGAGGAAGGCTCAGAAACTGCACTTCTGGTTCTAACCACAGCAGCTAAGCAGCTCAAGGGGAGCCTGTGGGGATATTTGGAGACAATCAATGGCAGCCACATTACAGAGCCTGGACAGCTCTTTTCCTTGCCTGAGTGACTTCATCCATACCTTTGCCTTTACCTGCTCATTTTGCAAATATTTGTCCAGGATGCACTTCTGGGCACTGAGGTTACAAAGAAGACACACAACCAAAGAAACAATTCTAATATGGTTATAGCATTTTAGCCCTGGCCTCTCTGAGCTCTAAATTCATTTATGTCATTTCACTCAGATTGCAAAACAGATATCTGAGACAGACCTTTCATTTCTCCTCCAAATTTGCCTGATGCCACCACACTGCTGAAGGCAAAAACCCAGAAAAACACTGCCTTAATCACTGTTACCCTTACCGTCACGGTGCATTTTCATTTCTCCACATCTTTCTTAAGCACAATGAATGACTAAATGGGGGCTTAGAATTCTAATGAGGGCCTAACGTCAATTGAAGAGGAAGGGTAATTTCCAGATGAATGCTGTGTTTTTAATGAATAGATCCCAGTATTGTGTGGGACTGTTTTTCCACAACAGTACAACACTGATGACTCATATTCAGTTTGTTGACAATCGTGACGTCCAGATCTGGATATATGCCCTAGCCAGACTCAAAAACTTTCAGTTTAGATGAGAAAGACATGAAGATGAGTCCTAAAGGTTTGAACCCATTTTCTGTTTGCGGAGGTGAAGGTGTCGTAAAGGTGTAGCTGAAACATCAATGTTCATAAACTACCTGTTGAACAACTGCTGGGCGATCAATGATTTAAAGGCCAATTTTTATGTTTCTACTATCGATTCACACAACTGCCAGAGTGATCCTTTTAAAACAAATCTGATTATTCCTTTGTTCTCAACCCTTCCATGGTATTCTATCACATTCTAATAAAATCTGAAGTCCCACATGGCTTACCAGATATACAATCTGGCTTCTGCCTGTTATCCAACTTATTGCTTTAACTTGCTGTGCTCCAGCCTCACTGCTCTCCTTGCTTCTTCTCCAACATGCCAAGCAGTCAGGGCTATTTTAATTGCCATTTCTTTTCTCCTGGAACAATTTCGCTCTAGAAATCCACACAGCTGCCTCCCTCATTTAATGATTAGATTTCTGCTTACAATTAAGAGGACTTCCTTGTCTACCCCATCTAATAAAGCATCCCCTTTCTCCTAATTTTTTTAAAAACTTGCCACATTACTGGGCATTAGCTATTATTTAGTAATATATTATGTGTATTGCTTAATGTCAATCTCCCCCCTTATTATGAGACAGACTTTGTTTTGTTCACAGCTGAATTCCCAGCACCTAGAACATTCTTCTCATCAAATATTTGATAAATGAATAGATTTTCAGAATACATCAAATGTAAAACTATTCTAAATTTATTGACATGAAGCATAGAAAAATATCTAGAAGAATGTATAGCAAAATGTTAACTATCATGGTGGGAGCTGGTTTTCACATATTTTTGCTCATGCAAACATTCTAACTTTTTTTTTTTTAGTATGAACTTGTATGACTCAGATACTAAAAAATGAGTAAAGAGGCCACACAGGCATAAAGTGTAAATGAATTCTATAAGAGGTTGAGCAAATTTATGAAAAACTTCTAAATAGATGTATTAGCATGATGGTTAAGCTAAACTACTGTTTGAATCCCCTTCCCCAACACGGTCTAGCAGTGTGATCCCAAGTTGTTCACAAGGCAGAGTCTAAAGGTTTTCACCTGTCAAATGGGGACAATAATAATTAGTGTCTACCCCATAAGGTGGTTTTTGAAGATGAAACGGGACCATGTATGTAACCCCCTTTGTACAATGCCTGGCATGCAGAAAATACTCGACAAATGGCAGCTATTATAATAGTTAGTAGTAACAAGAGATGTTGGGACATACCTAGCCCTCAAGATTGACATCAGAGTGGACCACCACATCCTCTCATCATTGCGCCTCAGTCTGGGCCCCTGAAGCCCAAAGAGGAGATGGTTCTTTCCAAAGAAGATAATTTCGACGTTCCAGAAGCATCTGAATCAAACGTACCCTGTGAACCCTTAAACCTTTCAGGCAGTCTGGTTAATCCATGAGCAGCACTGCAAGACCCGGCTTCGAAAGGCGACCACCGCTCGCCGTCCTTGGGCCCAGTCCCTTAGCCTTGATTTTGTTCAAGGCTGCAACAGAGGTGAGGGGTGGGAATGTTAGAAAACACAAAAGCGGGGCAGTACCGGCCCGCTCCAGCTCACCGCACTCTAGAGCGGCTCAAACGGCACCACGCACCGGCAAGCCTGCGGCAACCAGCAACGCGCCCCCAGGGAAAAATGATTACTGGTCCGACTCAAAACTCAGACAAGCTGCTCAAAGGCCCACCCTCCAAGGCCTCTGCTAGAGGCCAGACGCTAGCGCACGGGTAGGGAAGGGTCGGGGACGGAGGGAGGGGCAGCCGTTGATGAGCCGCACGCGGCAAGGCCGCGACGGCCGGGGCGGGGACTGGGCGGAGGCGGCGAGCGCGCGGCCCGCTCGCGCCTGCGCCGCGCGGGAGCGAGCACGCAAGCCCCGGGCGCGCGCGCTGCTGGCGTTTCCTCGGCGCGGAGGAGGGGAACGAAGTGAGGTGAGGCACGAGGCGCTGCGGGCGGGCGGCGGCGGGGCGCGAGCCCCAGTCTCGGGACAAGGGGGAGGCAGGGATCGTGAGGTGCGGCGGGGTTGGGGGCGGACTGCGGGCCCCGGCGGCGTCGGCGGCGAGGGGGGCGAGGGGGGCGAGGGGGGCGGGCCACGCCGCGCCGTGGGGGAGGGCGGCGTGGGGCGGGCCTGAGCCCTGGGGCCCCGCCCCGCCGCGGCCTGACGCGCCCCGCCCCCTGGGCGGCCCCGCTGGGTCCCAGCCTGGCTCTTCCTGGCTCTGCTGCAAGGGAACGCGAAATCCCGTTCTTAGCTGACGTTACCCCTTGTTTTCAAGAAGGCCTTCCAAGTAGATATTTCAGGTCAGTTTTAGAGGTGAGGTGGTCTGAGGCTCCAGTAGGTAACTTCTTGGAATTTGGCAGATGTTAATGTGGAACTAGCATCCATCCTTTCATGGATGTTAGCGTCAGAAATGTCTTTTGTGTGAAGAAAGAGGAAAAAAGAAGATTCCGCTTATTGCAATATTGCGCTTACAACGTGGAGTGTTTGAGACTATACATCCTTTACTTGACCATCTCTACTAACCTCTGTTGAAGTGACGCTGCTGTTCACTAACTGTAAGACATTGTGCAAGTGACAGTCTTTCAGAGGTTCCTTTCCCTTCTTAAAAAAGCAGCATGCCTCAGAAGGTTGTAAGGATTCAGAGACAATCCACATACAGTGATACTACAGTGCCTGGCATATGAAAAATATTCAGTAAATGTTGGCCATTATTTCATTATTGAGTGCATAATACCCCTTACTAAGCGCATTTTCTTCAAACTCATTTTCCTGGGACCAGAGCAGAGGGGTAACCACTCCAGTTCATTCCTGGAAAAGACAAGTTCATTGACAGTTTTATGTGAGTGTCCCATACAGTTAACGATGAATTATTCCCCAAGCTAAAACTAAAAACTATCAGGTGAAAGAAGTCACTGCAGGAGAACTAATGATGAACTAACCTTTTTGTAGAATTAACATTTATATGTCCATTACATTTGTGTTTATTGAGTTCTTTCCTCTTGGCACTGTGCTTGGTGCTTTAAGACATACAAATTTGTATTTGATGTAGTCCCTGCTTTCATTTAGTCTAGAAATGGGGAAAATATGCATTCAGAAGTGATTCTCACAAAGTGGAATGTGAAAAATGCCAAAAAAAGAGATAGATAAAAAGATATGGGAGTATAGAGGGAGGGGGGATGTTTTCATGACTTCGTGTGAAATATGAGTTCATTTATGTCTTCAAAAAGATAACTTTGTATATAGTACATACCTATTAAATAGCTGTTCAAAGAATAAATTAGTGAACAAAATGTACGTTGTAATAGATAGGATTCCTTAGTTTTCTAGTAATAGACGTTCATTCAGATTAAAGTATTACTGGAACGATAGAGAAATGAGAAAAAACAAACAAACCAACCTGCACCATTGGGCTACCCTTGGGGATGGGGATCTCAAGAGCCAGATCTCTTGGACCAGATTCTTTGGCTAGTGAATGAGCTCTAACCTGCCCTCTGTCCTTGGATACCTTACTCAAGATTCAGCTTTCGGTAAGAACAGATCTGGTTGCTTTAGCTGCTGTGGGGCTGGGGGGTGGAGTATTGGGATTCGTAACCCCACGAAAGCCATATGAAAGTCAGTTTCCCAAAGGAGGGAGGGCTAAGGAGAAAAGTGAGGCCTGGCAGAGAACATCAGTTGTTGTTTATTAGAGATATGTAGCCTTTGTAGAGGGCTTACTATGGACCTGGCGCTATGGTACATTATCTATGTGGATTTTGATATTTAATCTTCAGCAACTCTAGAAGGTAGATATGATTGTATCATCCATTTTACAGAGGAGGGAACAAGCTTGTAGAGATAAACAAATTTGCTTAGCCTTACAAAGCTAGGATGTGGTACAGTTGAGTAAGTTGCATTATGTTCTCTTTATCTTGTCCCTTTAAAGTATTTCCTCATCCATGTGCCACTTTTGTTTGTTTATAGGGGGGGTCGTCAGCTTTGGTGTCTGTGTTGGCCAGTTCTGAAATCTCCTTGAAGGAGCCCTACATTGAGGAAGATCAAAGCAGCAGTCTTTGCCAACTGGGGAATGGACCGTTTGAGTTCCTTTAGCAGTAAGTACCATGGGAACAAGTCCCAGGTGAATATTAATAGCAAACTGAAGTGGAAGTTGATCAAAGAAGAAAAATAAGCACTTTGAAGATGAAGCCATGTGAATCTGATCCTAAAGGAATGAGTATCAAATCAGAATAAAATCAACCACTACTACTGAACACATGATACAAAACTGAGCACATGACACTCAAGGTCTTATAAGAAAATTAAGCTCAGGTGGACCATTCATAATACGATTAACCCGTAGTTCGACTTAAAAAAGCAGTTGAATTTCTCTTTAGAATCAATAACATATTTCAGGCGCCTTGGTAAGAACTAATGTCAGTGGTAGAATAAAGGAAATGCTCCTGCCCCTGCTTTCTTGGCACTTGTATTCTAAGAGTAAACTATAGTACAGTAATAGTGCAGAGACTTATGGCGTACATGTGAAGTAAATCCAGGCAGCCACAACTATGGAGGAAAAAATACACTTTTTCTTTTCTTCTGAAGATAAGAGATTTGGCAGAAATAGAAATCCATTGTTAGATGTTAGTAGTGTCCCAATGAGAAGACTCAGAAAGTCACTTTTAGGGTGTATCCTCCTCAGCAGTTTCTTTCTTCCTCCCTCCCTCCCTTCCTTCCTTCCATTTACTTATTTTGCTTTTGGCTACGCCAGGTCTTAGTTGCAGCACGTGGGACCTTTTAGTTGTGGGACGCGGACTCTTTGTTGTGGCATGCATGCGGGATCTAGTTCCCTGACCAGGGATTGAACCCGGGCCCCCTGCATTGGGAGCACTGAGTCTTACCCACTGGACCACTAGGGAAGTCCCTCAGCAGTTTCTTAAAGGGGCTCTAATTTACTCTCTCATCAGACTCCCTGTATATATTTAGGACAGAATGGAGTCTTCCAATACATCTAGTTCAGATCTTTCATTTTTCACACAGAGAAAGAGCCTAAATGAATTATCCCCATGCTGGGAGTGTAAACTGAAACCACTCTCTCCCCCTTTTCAAAATAATTAAAAATTTTTTAAAAAGTGTTTTTTTTAATATTTTTAAGCTAAACTTTAAAATTTTTATTTGGAAACAATTTCAAACAGGAAAGTTGGAAGAATAAGAATAGTACAAAGAATATCCATACACCTTTTGTAAACCTTTTACTCTATTTTCATAGTTCTCTATCTATAAATATACATATTTATTCACATATATATGTATTTATAAGTAGATATACATACCCCATATTTTTTTTTCAGAATCATTTGAGGGCTTAGGGACATACATCATGGCCCCTAAGTACTTCAGTGTTTATTTCCTGAGACTAGGGATATTCTCTTCTAACTTCAGTACATTCTAGCCTCAGTAGAGTTGCCAACTTTAGTAAGTATAACACTGATAAAATACTTTTATCTAACCTGCCGTCTGTATTCCAGTTTTGTCAGCTGACTCAATAATGTCCTTGGGGCTTCCCTGGTGGCCCAGTGGTTGAGAGTCCGCCTGCCGATGCAGGGCACACGGGTTCGTGCCCGGGTCCGGGAGGATCCCACGTGCCGCGGAGCGGCTGGGCCCATGAGCCATGGCCGCTGGGCCTGCGCTTCCGGAGCCTGTGCTCCGCGGCGGGAGAGGCCACAGCGGTGAGAGGCCTGCGTACCGCCAAAAAAAAAAAAAAATGTCCTTGACGATGTTTTTTTTCCTTCCCATACAGGATACAGTCAGGGTTCAGGTCTTGCATTAAGTTGCTGTGTCTCTTTAGCCTCCTTTAAACTGAAACGTGTCCACAGCCTTTGTCTTTAGTGATTGACACTTTTGAAGAATACAGCCCCTTTCTCCCCTTTTTAAAACTAGAGGTGTCTCATTTTGGGTTTGTCTGGTCTTGCTGTGTTCCTCATTAGCGATGTTAATTTTGAAAACCCAGTCAATGGGGGCTTCCCTGGTGGCGCAGTGGTTGAGAGTCCGCCTGCCGATGCAGGGGACACGGGTTCATGCCCCGGTCCGGGAAGATCCCACATGCCGCGGAGCGGCTGGGCCCGTGAGTCATGGCCGCTGAGCCTGTGCGTCCGGAGCCTGTGCTCCGCAACGGGAGAGGCCAGAACAGTGAGAGACCCGCATACCGCAAAAAAAAAAAAAAAAGAAAACCCAGTCAAGGTGTGCATTTGAGTTCTTCACTGTTTAATGTCTATTTTTTCTCTTGCGTCCAATAAGCAACCCATAAGGAGACACTTTCAGGCCATAAAATATCCTGTTCCTCATCAGAATTTCTCCCTAGTTAGCATCCATTGATGATTTTTGCCTGATCCAGTCTTTACTACGATGGTCGCAAAATGATTTTTCCCCCTGCCTCCAGCACTCTCCATATTTACTAGTTAGCACTTAGCATTGTACTATAATCAAGAGACCTCCTGTTTCACTTATTTATTATAAGTATGCATGCATGAATTCCCTTATTTTCAGTGGTTTATAATTTATTATCATACTTACTTTGGTTCTCAGATTGTCCTAATTTGAACACTGTGAGCCCCTTCAAGCCGGCTCTTGCAACCTTGTGACGTGCCCCATCGCTTTTTTGAGCATCTGCTTACTTTTTGGCATGGCTACATGTTCGAGGTGCATCTTCTACCTCCCATGCCCCAGCCCTAGAATCAGCCACTTCTCTGAGGAGCCCTTGGTCCTTTTAGAAAGGAGTGCCATTAGAGACCAAGATATGGCCATTGCTTATTTCTACTAGAGTATCTTGGCATCTGGGCCTTTTTGGCCCACAGCGCTGGGAAATACATGGTAGGTATACACTACGTACATCTATGCCAGTATATGTACACAGTTGCATATACATGCGTATATCCATAGATGCACTTTCTTAGAAATCATGAGTTCACACTGATAACCTCCAGTTCACCTTCCTAGGCCCTTTTTTTGTCCCCCCACCCCCACCACGTTCCTTGTTTGTGTGTCCTTTCCTCAGTGAAAACCCTGGCTCCCAGCATTAGCACGATTATTCATTTGCTCAGTCTTTTAATACATCCAGAATTATTTCAGGATTGCTTGGTGCATACCACTACCTAACACAGACCCACTTCAACAAGTTCAGGGTTTGTTTGCGATTCTCTGCATCACCCAAGACTGAAGGTCTGTTGTTAAATGTTCATAAGTTACTTGGATTGGTTCTTTTTTTTCCCCTCCTCATTGTGGTTGTGATATTCCTTTGAAATACTTTTTGGTTCATCTGTTCGTTCTGCTTTCAGTTTTCCCTTCCCATATTTAGTGGTTTAATTTTCTAATTTGTAGAACATGAGTATGCTTCCAAAAGTCAAAGCTATGCAAAAAGGTATATTTGGAGAATTGTTGCTCCTTCCTAGGTCTCTTCCACTCCTTTCCATTCCCCCTCCTTCAACCCTTCGTAGGTATTGTTTTCTAATTTATCTGTCCTTTATTTCTTTTTGCAAAGACAGACGTGTATATGTTTTTGCTTTTGTTTTCCCTGATTTTTTCCTGAAAAGGTAGCATACTATGTATGCTCTTTTGCACCTTGTTTTTTTCACTTACCTCCTGGAAATACGATGCTGCTTTATAGAGATTGTTATTTTTATTTATTTATATATATTTTTTGCGGTACACGGGCCTCTCACTGTTGTGGCCTCTCCCGTTGCGGAGCATAGGCTCCGGACGCACAGGCTCAGCGGCCATGGCTCACGGGCCCAGCCACTCTGCGGCATGTGGGATCTTTCCGGACTGGGGCACGAACCTGTGTCCCCTGCATCAACAGGCGGACTCTCAACCACTGCGCCACCAGGGAAGCCTCCGAGATTGTTATTTTTTTATAGTTGCATAGTACTCGATTATGTGAACGTACCATAGTTTGTTCAACTACTGTCCAGTGCTTGGACATCAAAGTAGTATTTTGCAGTTATAAATAATGTTCTAATGCATAACCTTATACTGTTGGAAGTGTATATTCAGGGTAAATTCCTAGAAGTGGGATTTCTAGGTCCAAAGATAAATGGATGCATTTATTTAGATAGTGCTAAATTCCCTTCTATAGAAGTTGTGCCATTTTGCATTCCCGTCAACAATATATGAGGTTGCCTATTTCCCCACAGTCTTCTTAAGAAAGTATATTATCAAGCTTTTGAATTTTTGCCAATCTGATGGGTAAGAACTTATATCTCAGTGTAGATTTCTCTTATTATGAGTGAAGTTGAATGTCTTTTCATGTTTAAGGTCCATTTTATCTCTCTCTTTTTTTCCTAATTATCTCTTCGTGACTTTCACAGTAGGATTTTTGGTCTTTTATTTTCCTCTCAATTTTTAAAAGTTCTTTCTATATTAAAGATGTTAGCCCTTTATGATATGTTTACAAGTATTTTCTTCTAGTTTATTTGCTTTTTTAACTTTGCTTATGGTGTTCTTTGCCAAAAAAGAGCTTTTTGTTTGTTTTGTTTTGTCAAATTTATTACTCCTTTATTGCCTCTGAAGTTTGAATGATGGTAAAAAGTCTTTCCCTACTCCTAGGTTACAGAAAAGTTCTGGAATCCTTTGTGAAGGACACTTTGGCTATGTGTATCAGAAACCCTCTGTACACTCAACAGTTCTAGTTCTAGGAAAATAGAAATCCTGAGGAACAAAATGTGAACTGTTACGTGTACAGGAACGTTGATCTCAGCATTTTTTATAATAGTGAAAAATTGGAAACAACTTAAATATCCACCAATAGGAAACTGGTTAGATTAGTGGTTCTCAGTCTTATGAGACCCAGTGATTTCTTTTTATAATGTTTTTAAAGCCCCTTTTACTATTTGGAAATGAAATACATAGATAATATAACATAACTATGCCCATGATTTCAAAGAAATAAAAACAATGCCCTAGGACTTCCCTGGTGGCACAGTGGTTAAGAAATCTGCCTGCGAATGCAGGAGACACGGGTTCAATTCTTGGTCCGGGAAGATCTCACATGCCATGGAGCGACTAAGCCCGTGCACCACAACTACTGAGCCTGTGCTGTAAGCCCGCAAGCCACAACCACTGAAGCCTGAGTGCCTAGAGCCTGTGCTCCGCAACAAGAGAAGCCATCTCAATGAGAAACCCGCGCACCACAACGAAGAGTATTCCCCACTCGCCGCAATGAGAGAAAGCCTGTGCGCAGCAATGAAGGCCCAACACAGCCAAAAATAAATAAATTAAGTAATTAAAAAATAATAATATTGCCCTAACTATACTATAAAAGATAAATAAAAGAGAAGTGATTTGTAATAAATAATGTAATTTATAATAATATGTATCAATATGTTTAGACATTACAGTGGAAAACATAATGCCTTTAGTCAGATGCTTGTACCCGTAAGTCAAATCACTGTGCATATTACAACTACAAATGCACAGTGATTCACGTGTGTTGTATTGGTGACTCAAATACCACAAGCTTGAATAACTCTTAGTAAAGTTCCGAACAAAACAAGGTAGAATCTCCTCTTGACGTAATGCAGTTGCCTTCCTGGAAAATTCAATACATATTAAAACTGTCAAAAACATTTTGTTGTATTTAGCATGGAATTATGTTCCAGGTCATGTCATTATGAGCAAGTTTTCACCTACTTGAACGTCTGGTGGGACATTTGAAAGTTGTGCAGGAGACTGGCCAATTCTTTGTTGTGTAGGAATATCTTGAGTGTTGAAGGATATCTAGCATCCCTGATCCCAGCCTGCTAAGTGCCAGTAGTGCTCCCTAGTCATTGTGGCAACAAAAAAGCATCTCCTCAGATTTCCATAATACCTTCCTAGGAGGCAGTTGAAAACCATTAGGTTAGATTAAATAGATATAATGGACTATTATTCATCCATTAAAAAGAGTGAGGAAGATCTATGTGTACCATCATGAAAGATGTTGACAATATATTATCAAGTGAAAAAACAGGCTATAAAATGTGCGGTATCCCACTTTTGTTAAAATATACACACGTACATAGAAGAAAGGCTGGAAATCAGAATGTTAATAGAGGATGACATACTTTATACTTTTTATTGTCTAAAATTTTTGAAACTATAAATTGAACTTTTACAAAATAATTATCTTTTTTTTTTAACATCTTTATTGGAGTATAATTGCTTTACAGTGGTATGTTAGTTTCTGCTTTATAACAAAGTGAATCAGCTGTACATACACATATATCCCCATATCTCCTCCTCCTTGTGTCTCCCTCCCATCCTCCCTATCCCACCCCTCTAGGTGGTCACAAAGCACTGAGCTGATCGCCCTGTGCTATGCAGCTGCTTCCCACTAGCTAGCTATTTTACATTTGGTAGTGTATATATGTCCATATTACTCTCTTACTTCGTCCCACCTTACCCTTCCCCCTCCCTGTGTCCTCAAGTCCATCCTCTACGTCTGCATCTTTATTCCTGTCCTGCCCTTAGGTTCTTCAGAACCTTTTTTTTTTTTTTTTTTTTTTAGATTCTATATGTGTTAGCATACGGTATTTTTCTCTTTCTGACTTAGTTCACTCTGTATGACAGACTCTAGGTCCATCCACCTCACTACAAATAACTCAATTTCATTTCTTTTTATGGCTGAGTAATATTCCATTGTATATATGTGCCACATCTTCTTTATCCATTGGACTGTTGATGGACACTTAGGTTGCTTCCATGCCCTGGCTATTGTAAGGAGAGCTGCAGTGAACATTGTGGTACATGACTCTTCTTGAATTATGGTTTTCTCAGGGTATATGCCCAGTAGTGGGATTGCTGGGCCGTATGGTAGTTATATATTTAGTTTTTTCAGGAACCTCCATAGTGTTCCCCATAGTGGCTGTATCAATTTACATTCCCACCAACAGTGCAGGAGGGTTCCCTTTTCTCCACACCCTATCCAGCATTTATTGTTTGTAGATTTTTTTTTTTTTTTTGATGTACGCGGGCCTCTCACCGCTGCGGCCTCTCCCGTTGCGGAGCACAGGCTCTGGATGCGCAGGCCCAGTGGCCATGGCTCACGGGCCCAGCCGCTCTGTGGTATGTGGGATCCTCCCGGACCGGGGCACGAACCCACACCCCCCGCATTGGCAGGTGGACTCTCAACCACTGTGCCACCAGGGAAGCCCCTGTTTGTAGATTTTTTGATGATGGCCATTCTGACTGGTGTGAGATGATACCTCATTGTAGTTTTGATTAGCATTTCTCTAAAAAACAATTACTTCTTGACATGAGGGTTTAAAAACTCTTTAGGTCAGTCATTGGCCAATTTTTTGTTGTTGAAGAAAGTTTGAGGAAAGAAAAGCAAGCTCATATCATTAAAAGTAAAGGATGCGAGGGCTTCCCTGGTGGCCCAGTGGTTGAGAGTCCGCCTGCCGATGCAGGGGACACAGGTTCGTGCCCAGGTCCGGGAGGATCCCACGTGCCATGGAGCGGCTGGGTCCGTGAGCCATGGCCTCTGAGCCTGCGCGTCCGGACCCTATGCTCCGCAACGGGAGAGGCCACAACAGTGAGAGGCCCGCGTACCGCAAAAAAAAAAGAAACAAAATGATGTGAGGAAGAAGGTAATTTGGTAAAAATTGACATTTAATATAAAATAATTTTTGTTCTTCCATTTCAAAATTTTAAATGGGAGAAGTGGGGTAGTTGCTGTTCCACATGTTTATTTTGAAGCTACTGCCAGAAAGATTACCTTTCTTTCCTCTGTCATTTTTTTCTCCAGGTCTTCATTTAGAAGCAAAAGAAAAGAAAAATAATCACCACTTACAGGAGGGAAAGGTGCCTTGAAGAGTGTTTCTTGGACTTTAGGAAGGAAAATGCTATTGCAGAATGTGAGAAATTCTGCGCCAGGCCAAACAGATTAAATCCCTTCTCTACCTTCAGAGCCTGTTTTCTTAGACTTCTGTTGATCACAGAGAACAACTCTGCTAGGTTGCCCTGACTCAAGAGTGGCAGAGTTTGGGACAGCCAGGGACACACACACATCTGCATTTTTATGACTTTAGAGAGTTTGGATTATACTCCTTGCCTTGATATTGCGGAGACAGTACTGTTATTGGAACTGGAGGAAGGTCTGCTCTGTTCTCTACTTACTGTGGGAGAAAGGGAGGGAGCTGTCCTGAGTTTAACTCCCAAATCAAATATGAAGTAGTACATCCCAAGACATGTTTAAAGGGTTTTTCTTTACCAACTTTTTATTATGAAAAATTTCAAACTTATAGAAAGTTGCAAGAACAGTACAGCAATTATTGCCCATTACCCAGACCCAGCAGTTATTAACATTTTGTCAGATTGGCTTTATCTATAACTATAGATGTGTTATGTAGGTATGTGACATTATTTTCCCCTGGGAAAATAAACTGTGGGCATTATGAAACTTCCAGTTAAAACTTGTGTTTGTAAATTTCTCTGCAGGGGCAATATCTACTTAAATGCTATTTAAAATAGTAGATATACTGTAGGTAGGAACAAAGCTGGCCTGAAATAAAAAGGAACATAATTTTTGTTTTTTCTTACTTGGAATGAGCTCATCTTGTCTCCATGAACTTTTCAGCACAGCTTACTACCTTGTGTAATCATTTGCAGATTTTCACCTTCTCGCATTTAAGATAATCATAAGGTGTTTTGAAGCTAGTATATTCTTCTTTTTGTTATAGATGATCCCTCTGATAAGCCACCTTGCCGAGGCTGCTCCTCCTACCTCATGGAGCCTTATATCAAGTGTGCTGAATGTGGGCCGCCCCCTTTTTTCCTGTGCTTGCAGGTAACTCTTTAAGGGGAGGCTTGCCTAGTTTTATGGATATAGTAAATTCAGAGATGACTATCAATTGCTCAGAAGGACCATACCTTATTAAGTCTATTTTTTCCAGTCAATATTGAATTACACATTTTACCAGTGAAAAATTAGGGAACAGAGCAGGATGGATGAGATAGACTGTTGAATATTCCACTTCCGTGTATCAACCTAATGCTGTTTTTACCAGTAAATTTCAAGTATTGGGACTACAAGAAATAGAATTGGAGGATTATTCCTTTTGATAGCACCTATGACACTGTTTTTTGTCTTACTGAAGAGTGATGTTTGGGCAGGTGACAAACCAGGGAACAAACTATTTCGTCGATGATAGTGGTAATAGCAATACTAATGATAAGTGCTGGGCTTCCCTTGTGGCGCAGTGGTTAAGAATCCGCCTGCCAATGCAGGGGACATGGGTTTGGGCCCTGGTTCTGGAAGATCCCACATGCTGCGGAGCAACTAAGCCCATGCGCCACAACTACTGGGCCTGCGCTCTAGAGCACGCTAGCCACAAATACTGAGCCCGCGTGCCACAACTGCTGAAGCCCATGCACCTAGAGCCCGTGCTCCGCAACAAGAGAAGCCACTGCAATGAGAAGCCCGCACACTTCAACGAAGAGTAGCCCCCGCTCACCGCAACTAGAGAAGGCCTGTGCGCAGCAACGAAGACCCAACGCAGCCAAAAATAAATAAAATTTTAAAAAATTGTTTAAAAAAAATACTAATGATAAGTGCTTACTCTGTGCCAGGCACTATCTTGAGTACTTTGCATGAATTAACCTTTAAATCAAAACTGCAACCCTAGGAAGTAACTATGATTAGTATCCCTATATTATAAAGGAAACTCAGGCAAAGAGAGGTTAAATAATTGGCTCAGGGTCACACAGCAAATACCATATTTTATCAGATCCAAGATGCTGTTGATTAAAAGAAACATCCCAATTTCAGAAATGTTAAAGTGTAAAAATGGCTGATGGAAGTTGTAATATACTTTTCATTATAAGATGAATCCACATTTCAGAGTTTTAAAATATGAAATAATACATGTCTTAGAATTGCTGAAATAAGCTAAGAGCCAGGATTCAAATTTAGGCAGTCTGCTTCCAGGGCTTATGCTTTTATAAAAGGAGGAGTTGTCCTAGGAAAAACTCTTTTTTTCAGATCATTGTTTTTCTCTATGTGGGCCATTGAAAGGCTGCGATCATGAACTTAACCTTCCTGTTGTGGCTGCAGACAAGACTAAATGAATTCTTAAAAACTCATCACAAGAGTAAAATACCCCCAAGCCATCTTCTGTCCTTTAAGAAAGCATTTCAAAACGTAGCTTTTTGGTAACTTAATTTTCTTTTCTTTTGCAGTGTTTCACTCGAGGATTTGAGTACAAGAAACATCAAAGTGATCATACTTACGAAATAATGGTAATGATGAAGTTGTAGGAATTTCCCTTCATTTTCAAGTATTATACTGGGAATTAGTCTTTTTATTTCTTCATCTGCAAGTATCTCACTTTTCTTTCGCCCACTTCTGGATTAGGTAATCGTTGCGCAATAAGCTTTTTAGGGTTTTATGGATCTTCTAAGGCATTTAAGTCCAAAAACTCATTTTATATACTCAGATTTTTGGTTTAAATTAGAAGGAATTTAAAGGAAGTGCTTTTTGAGATTTACTAATATAAGGATCAGAGGTTTGTGGTTTTCTAAGTTCATTGATAAACATGCAGTAAATGTGTTGTCGCTGTGTTTGGCTAATGGCATTTTTATGTGGTTTGTGTGGGCAGTGGTGATGTTTATCTCTGGCACTCAACCTCCCCAGCCTCGGGAAAATTAGTTACCCTCGGAGAGTTAAGTTGTAAAATGGATGTAGGGTGAATAACATAGTAATATACAGAATCACTTTGAAGAGGTAGACTGACTTATAGGCCAGAATAAGACTTGGCTGTAATTTGATTGTTTGCCGCCTCTAAAGAAGGAATGAGAGGCACATGTTGGCAGTGTCCTTCCAATATCTAGCCAGAGGAACGGGCACTTTAATAAGCCAAAGTGAATATGTGGTATGCTTGACAGGTCTATATACAGTACCTTTGTCAGTCATCAGAGCCTAACTCCTAGTTCACCAAGTAGTTTTCTTACATTTGGCCTCCCATGTTGTTTTTCTTACAGGAAGGAATGCTGGTTGGGCATCTACTTGACAGTAATTTCACATCATGGGTTAATCCATTGATACCTGTGTTAGTTTTCTCTTGCTGCCATAACAACGTAACCAAAAACGAAGGAGCTTAAACAACAACACAAATTTATCCTCTCACAATTCTGTTGGTCAGAAGACCATTAGACTCAGTGGTTTGCTCCAGATTCTGTAAGGCTGAAATGAAAGTGTTGACCTGTCTGCGTTTTTATCTGGAGACCCTGCGGGAGAATCCACTTCCAGTCCACTTCATTCTCATTCAAGTTGTTGACAGAATTCACTGCTGGGAGGTTGTAGGACTGATGCTACTGTTTCCTTATTAGTTGTTGGCCAGGGCTTCCTCTTAGTCTCTAGAGGTTCCTGGCCCTCATTCTCAGTATTCAAAGCCAGCAGTGGCAGGGAGTCCTTGAGGGTTCCTGATGAAATGCTTGGCGTGTCTCTGACCTCTCCTGGTTCATCTCTCCTGTGCTCAATCTCTCTGACTCTTCTGCCTCTCTCTTCTACTTTTAAGGGCTGTGTGATTATATTGGGCCCACCAGCATAATCTCCTTATTTTACAGTCAGTTGATTAGTACCTTAATCCCATTAGCATAGTCCCTTCACAGTAATATCTAGTTAGTGTTTGATTGAATAATCAGGGGACAGGAATCTTGGGGGCACTGGGGGACATCTTTAGAATTCTGTATACCACAGCGCTGTAGCATATCTACTTCAGTCTCTTAAAAGTTTAGAAAGGGTAACTCAGCATCTCCAAGTCTGATTATTTATGAAGTCTTATTTAAGTGAATTTCTGGGCCTGTAATGCTGAGAGTCAGATCCTGGTCCATAATGAATTAGTCAAAGAAATGCTTCTTAGTAAGAGTTCTTGGCAGCCAGCTGTCTAGCCTTCCCCTGCCTCTTTCTAAACACCGTCAGTCTTCTAAGTAGTTTCTTCACTAATTATAAGATTTGGAATACATTTTTTTAATATTAGACTGTTTTTTAGAGAGTTACAGGTTCACAGCAAAATTGAGTGGAAAGTACAGAAATTTCTCTGCCCCCGCAAATGCATAACCTCCCCCATTATCAACATCCCCCACCAGAATTGTACATACATTATCATTGACGAACCTATGTTGACACCTCATTATCACCCAAAGTCCATAGTTTACATTAGGGTTCACTCTTGGTGATATACATTCTATGGGTTTTTAGAAATACATAATGATGTGTACCCACCATTATAGTATCATACAGAGTAGTTTCATGTTCCTAAAAATCTTCTGTGTTCTGCCTGTTCATCCGTGCCTCCCCCCAGCCTCTGGTAACTACTGATCTTTTTACAGTCTCCATGGTTTTGCCTTGTCCAAAATGTCATATAGTTGGAATCATACAGTGTGTAGCCTTTTCAGATTGGCTTCTTTCACCAAGTAATATGTATTTAAGTTTCCTCCATGTCTTTTCATGGCTTAATAGGTCATTTCTTTTTTAGCACTGAATAATATTCTGTTGTCTGGATGTACCACAGTTTATTTATTCATCCACCTACTGAAGGACATCTTGGTTGCTTCCAAGTTTTGACAATTAAGAATAAAGCAGCTATAAGTATCCATGTGCAGGTTTTTGTATGGACATAAGTTTTCAACTCCTTTGGGTAAATACCAAGGAACATGGCTGCTGGATCACATGGTAAGAGTATGTTTAGTTTTGTAAGAAACTGTCAAACTGCCCAAAGTGGCTGTACCATTTTGCATTCCCACCAGCAGTGAAAGAGAGTTCCTGTTGCTCCACATCCTCGTCAGCATTTGGTGTTGTCAGTGTTCTGGATTTTGGCCATTCTGATAGGTATATAACGCTATCTTGTTGTTTTAACTTGCATTTCTCTGACAACATATGATGTGGAACATCTTTTCATATGAATTTTTTTTCCCTTTTGTTAATTGCAAAATGAATGAAGGGCTGGGGGAGAGTATGGTCAAAGTAGCTGTGGCTTTGAGTTCATTTCACCAGGGTTATCAGATCTTCAGAAAGTTGGCTTATTCTTCCTAAATTCACACAAGAATGCCTAGAACCAGAATACAAATTTATTCATTTGAATTGTGAAAATAATTCCTTAAAGGATAATTCAGTATAGTTTGGGTAGATTGAAGTTATCCACTGCCGGCAAGCTGACCATGAGCTCTCTTCAGCTGTTCTGGGCACCATCCCTTCTGCATAATGCTGACGGCACGAAGTTTCACTCCAAGTCCACCTAACTCTTCAGATTACTTCATCCTTTTCTCACATATTCTTTACCCATACAAACACATTTCAGAATTCTGTCCTTTATTTTGTAGAGCTTTTGGAGGTTACTAATACTCTCTTTTTTCTGCTAGTCTTTATCTATTCCCAGATAAGGAAAAGAAGAATCTTTCCTTCCGTAGGAATGATGACCAAATTTTGCTTCTCTACACACGAAGCCACTAAAAACTTGATTTTTTTCTTTTTGCATATGAAGCCTCAGAAAACTTTAAATGGTTTTCAGTACTTTTGCCATCTCACAGTGCTGTATTTTTGGAAGTTGCTCATGCTGTAGTGGGTGGTGCATTAATCAAGATTTCTGAGTTCTTTGCCTATTTTTGTCTTATAATTCTTAGAACCTTAAACAAGTCAAGGCACCTCTTTCAGCCACACCCTTTATACCAGTGATTCTTAAACTTTAGTGCATAAGAATCACCTGGGAGATTCTTAAAATTATAGATTCCTGGCCTCACTGTCAGAAATTCTGGTTCAGTAGGGCCAAGATTGGGTCCAGAAATTGAATAATATTGATTCAACTTTAAGAAAACCTGACATGCCCATTTATTTTTTGGTGTAGGAAGTCTTTCTGGTTTATCTCACAGTAAAGTTGGTGAGGACTAATTAATATTCTAAAATACTCTTTTAGAAATAACAGGCTTTTCAACTATGAGTTGTCATATTTACCTGTATTCATGGTACTTTCCAGATTGAGTGATTATTTTGAATTTAATACAGACATAGACTCTGAAATTTCTCTTTTGGATCTCGTATCTGAAATATCTCATGTGAGGCATATTCCTAGTACGTGCTCAGATAAAATGTATTGCTTATTATAATGTAATTTCACAGATCACAGATTTTTTTTGCCATTAACAAAAGATAGAACAATTTATAAACGCCCGTGTGATCTGAGGATTTCTTGTGTCACTTTTTTTTTTTAACTTATAGTAAATTTCAAGCATATACTAAAATACAGAAAATGGTGTTTCAGTTACCTGTTGCCTCTAATAGCTGCCTCAAAACTTCATGGTTTAGGGACTTCCTTGGTGGCGCAGTGGTTAAGAATCTGCCTGCCGATGCAGGGGACACAGGTTCAAGCCCTGGTCCAGGAAGATCCCACATGCCGTGGAGCAACTAAGCCCGTGCACCACAACTACCGAGCCCGTGCTCTAGAGCCCACGAGCCACAACTGCTGAGCCCACGTGCTGCAACTACTGAAGCCCGCGTATCTAGAGCCCATGCTCCGCAACAAAGAGAAGCCACCGTGATGAGAAGCCCGTGCACTGCAAGGAAGAGTAGCCCCCGCTTGCCACAACTAGAGAAAGCCCACGCACAGCAACCAACGAAGACCCAACACAGCCAAAGATTAATTAATTAACAAACAAACGAAAAAGCTTCATGGTTTAAAATAACAGCCATTTTATTATCTCTCACAGTTTTGTGGGTCAGGAATTCAGATAGGCACCATGAGAGTAGCTTTCATTGGTTCCACATGGTGTGCTGGGAATGGAAGTCCAAGGGGTTTTTTTCACTTTTAGCACCTCAGAATGGCTTGAGTTGGTTGAACTGGAATATCTTAACTGCCTGAGGCCTTTGGTTCCTCTCCAGGTAGCCTTAGGGCCTCTCCCTCTCCATGTGGCCTCTCCACGTGGTCTTTCCAGAAAGGAGGCTAGAATTCTTATGTGGTGGTTCAGGGCTACCAAAGACGAAAAAGTAGAAGCTGCCAGGCCTTCTTAAGCAAGTCACAGGTTCAACCCATATTAAATGGGAAGGGACCATGTGAAGGTGTGAATTCTAGAAGTTCATTAGGGGCCACCATTGTAATCAGCTACCACATATAGTGTAATAAATTCCCATATACCTGTCAGTGGTTCTTAAAATTGCCAACTCATACCCTATCTTGTTTCATCTAAACCCGTACCCCTCCAGCTTATTTTGAAACAAATCCCCTAGATATCATATCATTTCATCTGTAAATGTCTCATTAGGTCACTCTAAAATTTTAAAGTAACTCAGTTCACATTTCTCCAGTCATCTCAAAAAAGCTTTTTTAAAAAAAACTCTGCTCCCTTCTCCACACCTGAAACAATCACTATTCTGATTTTTATCACCATAGATCAGTTTTGCATATTCTAGAACTGCATATAAATGGAGTCATTCTGTCTGTACTCTTGTTTCTGGTTTCTTTTCATTCAGCATGTTTTTAAGATTTATTCAAGTTGTATATAATAATAGTTCATTCTTTTCTGTTACTGAGTAATATTTCATGGTATGAGTATAGCACAGTTTGTTTATCCATTCTCCTGTTGATAGAGACTGGGCTTTGCCTAGTTTGGGGCTATTAAGAGTAAAGCTGCTGTGAGGGACTTCCCTGGTGGTCCAGTGGTTGGGATTTTGCCTTCCAATACAGGGGGTCTCGTTGGAGAGCTAAGATCCAACATGCGTCAGGGCCAAAAAACCAAAACATAAAACAGAAGCCATATTGTAACAAATTCAATAAAGACTTTAAAAATGGCCCACATCAAAAAAAAAAAAGAAAAAAAGAAAGGGACTTCCCTGGTGGTGCAGTGGTTAAGAATCCGCCTGCCAGTGCAGGGTACACGGGTTTGAGCCCTGGTCCGGGAAGATCCCACATGCCGCGGAGCAACTAAGCCTGTGCGCCACAACTGCTGAGCCCGTGCTCTAGAGCCCGCGAGCCACAACTACTAAGCTGACATGCCACAGCTACTGAAGCCCGCATGTCTAGAGCCTGTGCTCCGCAACAAGAGAAGCCACCGTGATGAGAAGCCCACGTACTGCAACAAAGAGTAGCCCCTGCTCGCCGCAACTAGAAAAGCACACGCAGCAATGAAGATCCAATGCAGCCAAAAAATAAATACATAAATAAATTATTATTATTATTATTATTTTTGGCGGTATGCAGGCCTCTCACTGTTGTGGTCTCTCCCGTTGTGGAGCAGGCCTAGCTACTCCACGGCATGTGGGATCTTCCCGGACTGGGGCACGAACCCCTGTCCCCTGCATTGGCGGGTGAACTCTCAACCACTGCGCCACCAGGGAAGCCCATAAATAAATTAATTTTTAAAAAATACTTTAAGAAAGAAAAAAAGAATAAAGCTGCTTTGAACATTTTTGTATAAGGCTTTCTATGGACGTATATTTTCGTTTTTCTTGGGTAAACACTTAGGAGTGGAATTGCTGGATCATAAAATAAATGATTATTTAACTTTTAAGAAACTGTCAAAAAGTTCCCTTAAATGGTTGTATCACTTTACACCTCAGCTAGCAGCGTATGAGAGTTCTGATTGCTCCACATGCTTGCCAAGTTTTGTTATTGTCATTTTCTTCATCCTGGTATTCTAGTGGGCATGGGGAATGTGTAGTGGTGTCATCATTTTTCTTTTACCTTTTACAGTGCTATTTGGAATTCAGATATGGTCCATACATTCCAATTGATTGCCTCATATATTTATCCTGTGGGTTCTCCCTCTCCTTCCCCTCCTTCTCTCACTCTTTCTCTTGTCTCATATAGTTTGATTGTTTAAAAACCTGGGTTTATCTTACGGATGTTACTGCAGTCTAGATTTTGCTGATTAACGTGTTCCTCTGACTTCTGTGTTTCCTATAAATTAGTAGTTAATATATACTGGCTATATCAGATTCATTCATGATCATTGTTTAGATCTTTTCTTCTGGGATTGCAAAATACATAGTTATCTTTCAATTCTATCACTCCTTTTAATTTATGAGATTAAATAATTCTGTAAAAAGAAAGTTTATTATCTATGTGGTCACCCTGAGGTAAAGTTTGTACAGAAGGGCAGGATAAATTATTTCCATTATTTACTAGTTTTCAAAGTATGAGTTGGTTCCCTGGCATCCTCTAGATATTTAGAATGTTTAATGTGTTGTAATCCTTTGCAGTTCTTATTAATTCAGAATGTTCCATTTTTGGTCAGTGGGAGCCTCTACAAGTTGACCTCTGAATCCTTTTGACAGGACTCTTTTCGTCTTTGAGAGTTTCTTTGATTTCCAGTGTAATGAAGTGTTCCAGTCTCATCTTGTACATTTCCTACCCAAACCTGGAATTGCCTTTTTCTTCAAGGAGCCCTGGTTCCTTTAGTGGGAAATTGTATTTAGAGACCACATACTGGGTACTAGAAGTGTTAATTGCTACTGGGTTTGTCATTTTTTCTAGACCTTTTCACTGAACAGTGATAGGAATTTTTTTTTAATTTCTTGTACAATTTTTAAAGGTGACACGTCATTTACAGTTATTACAAAATATTGGCTGTGTTTCCTGTGTTGTACAATACATCCTTGTAGCCTCTCTTACACCCAGTAGTTTGTACCTCCCACTCCTCCACCCCTGTATTGTTCCCCCCTCTGCCCGACTGGTAATCACTAGTTCTCTATATAGGAAATTATTGTTTTAAGACAAATACATCATGAGTTCATACTAAAACTTTCTTGTTTTTTAAATTTATTTATTAATTTATTTTTTATTTTTTTGGCTGCGTTGGGTCTTCATTGCCGCGCACGGGCTTTCTTAGCTACAGTGAGTGGGGGCTGTTCTTTGTTGCAGTTCCCGGGCTTCTCATTGCGGTGGCTTCTCTTGTTGCGGAGCATGGGCTCTAGGCACGCGGGCTTCAGCAGTTGTGGCACGCGGGCTCAGTAGTTGTGGCTTGTGGGCTCTAGAGCGCAGGTTCAGTAGTTGTGACGCATGGGCTTAGCTGCTCCTCAGCATGTGGGATCTTCCCGGACCAGGGCTCGAACCCATGTCCCCTGCATCGGCAGGCGGATTCTTAACCACTGTGCCACCAGGGAAGTCCCCATACTAAAACTTTCAATTCAAATGACAAGACTACATGGTTTTACATAGCCTCATAGATCTTACATCTCTTTTTTTTCCCCAAGCTCCAAGTCCCACTGTGCAGTGACACCAATACAGTTACTTATTTGCTTTACCCCACAGCATATCAACATGCAATAATCTCAGAACAACTGTACCAACACTACTTGAAAACAGTTTAAGATTTTTTTGGCAGTTCCTTTTACTTTTAAGGTATATTCTACTAGAAATAAATAGTCAAGTTACTGTGTTTTAGTCACTTGGGATTGTTTCTTCCTGTGTGATTATGCCTTAAAATTAATTCACAGGTTTATGTCATTTTGCTTTTGATTCTTGTGATTTTAAAATTTAATAGTTAATGTACAGTGTTTATGTTTTCAAAGTCAAGTCTACAAACAAGGAATATTCAGAGAGGTCCAGCTTCTATCCTTGTCCTTTCCACCCTATTTCCTCCCTCCCTCCCCCATAGGTAACCTTGGTTTTAATGTATGGTTTATTCTTGCATTTTAAATGATAGAAATATGCATATTTGTATTCCTATCTTTCTTAGCTAAATGGGAACATACTATAATACTTATCTTTACCTTTTTGCTAAGTTTAAAAAACATATATTTCTGCCTGAGTTACAGTGGCATTTATGGTTGATAATATTTATTGTAGACTCTTGTAGCTAATGGTGGAAGTAGAGGTGGGGGGGTGTGGACAGCTAATAAGAATGTACTGTAGGCACCTCTCAATACCATGAGAATAACAGCCATTTGACTATAATTAGGATTACATTTGGGGTTGCCGGGTTCCATTTCTGTGTCTGTTCTTAGGCCAAACTTTTTCTTCCTTAGACCTCAGATTTTCCTGTTCTTGACCCCAGCTGGACTGCTCAAGAAGAAATGGCCCTTTTAGAAGCTGTGATGGACTGTGGCTTTGGAAATTGGTAAGAGCTTGGGAATAAGGGTTCTCCTGCGCTAGTGGGCTCCAAAAAGAAGGCGCTGTTGAGGGTAAAAGGAGGAGCCTCAGGAAAAGGAGTTTGGGGGCCATATGTTGCTTTTCTATTGACCCATGACTTAGAGACAAGTCCTCTTCCCCTCTGCACATTATTTTCCAAGGCCTAAATGCCTCACACGGCTATGAGATGTTTAGTGGTCCATGACTCGATAGCTCTAAAGGGCTGCTTTGGACATATCCACACAAGGAAGGTTGGTTATTCCTTTCTGAATAGTGGGGAAGTTTAGACTTATTAGTTATTGCTCCTTTCTGATTTCTGAATTTTTCTTGGCTGTAGATGCCCTCGTCATTTAAGTGAGTCAGACTTTAGACAACCATGGCTTACCTGAGATTCAAGTTTGACAGACTGCCTATCCTCATTGCCTGTTTTTAGCTTGTAGATACCTGCAAGAACTGAATAGCACTCATGGCTGTTGCCATGTGAGGTGACACTGCTTACTAATAATACCACCACTTTCATTTCTACCTTTTGGGAGTATTTTCACACCGATGATTTCATTTTGTGAACTAGATAGCAGAGGCTTTTTTTTTTTTAATGATTTTATTTATTTAGTTAGTTATTTTGGCTGAGTTGGGTATTTCTTGTGTTGCGCAGGCTTCCCATGGCAGTGGCTTCTCTTGTTGAGGAGCACGGGTTCTAGGCACGCGGGCTTCAGTAGTTGTGGGTCGTGGGCTCTAGAGCACAGGCTCAGTAGTTGTGGCTCATGGGCTTAGTTGCTCCACAGCATGTGGGATCTTCCCGGACCAGGGATCGAACATGTGTCGCCTGCCTTGGCAGGCGGATTCTTAACTAATGCACCACCAGGGAAGTCCCAGCAGAGGCTTTTTTTTTTTCTTTTCTTTTTTTTGTGGTATGCAGGCCTCTCACTGCTGTGGCCTCTCCTGTTGTGGAGCACAGGCTCCAATGCTCAGGCTCAGCGGCCGTGGCTCACGGGCCCAGCCGCTCCGTGTCATGTGGGACCTTCCCGGACCGGGGCACGAACCCGCGTCCCCTGCATCGGCAGGCGGACTCTCAACCACTGAGACACCAGGGAAACCCCGGAGGCATTTTTAAATATATTTTGTTCATGAAGAATCTGAAGCTTAGGGAGTTAAAATGACTTCTTACGACCACATAGTTTATTAGTGAAGGGCCCTTAACTAGCTCTTCCTTGTCCTGACTTCCTAGTGTAGATAATCTATCCTGATGTTAATAGAATAATACTGTGCTGCCTCCCTTACGTCCAGGGCCTTGAAGAAGGAGAGTTGAGTTCCGTTCACATTTTGCTCGTATCCATTCATTCAACATTTATTAAGTATCATAAAATACTGGTTACTATGGGAATACCAAAGAAGATAGGAAAAGTGATCATTCGCTTGCTAGTTATCTTTGGCCTGGTTTTTCACTTTTTGCCTACCATTCTAACTGTAAAATAGGCTAATCCTCTTTGTCCCCCTTCCCTCTCAGCAAAGACCACAAAAAGACCATTGTTTCTCTATCCGCTAAGATACTATTAAGTAAGTAAGACACTAAGCTTGGTGGTGAGGATGCTAGAGCCAAGAATTATGACATGTATCCTGACCTCAAGAAGCTTATAGTCTAGTAGGGGAATCAAAATATATGTACAGATGATTGAAGTACACAAAGCAGAGCATAGTAATGGCTTAGGAAAAGGACAAGTGAAGTACTGTGGAAGAGAGAAGTTGAGAGCAGACTTGGAGAGATTTCACCTCTACCTTTCCATCATCTGGGCCAGGAGTCAGAGGTCTTAAGTAAAAATTAAGTGGCTTTGTCACTTATGTGCTTTGTGTTCTTAAGCAAGTTTCTTAATCTCTTTGGGCCTCATTTTTTCATCTGTGAAATTGAGATAGTAAATACACTACATAGTTAATACTAGGATTTATTTAAATTATGTTGTGAATATTTCTAGCTGAGAGCTTGGTCTGTCGTGAGAGCTGTAGTAAAGAAATGTCTGTTCATGTGAAGTGTTTTGTAAACTATAAAACATGTGAATATAAAACTACTCTTGGGGCTTCCCTGGTGGCGCAGTGGTTGAGAGTCCGCCTGCCGATGCAGGGGACACAGGTTCATGCCCTGGTCCGGGAGGATCCCACATGCCGTGGAGCGGCTGGGCCCGTGAGCCATGGCTGCTGAGCCTGCGCGTCCTGAGCCTGTACTCCGCAACGGGAGAGGCCACAACAGTGAGAGGCCCGCGTACCGCAAAAAAAAAAAACAAAAAAACTACTCTTATGTACATTTTAAATGTTCTGAAGTGGCTTATTATTATTTATAGCAATTCTTTCGGTAGAGCCTAGCTTACATATTTTCTAGTGGTCTTCCTTTCTTTTGGTAGAAAAGAAAGGGCTTTTTTTTTTTTTTTGGCCATGCCGTAAGGCATGTGGGATCTCCATTTCCCGATCAGGGATCGAACCCGCACCCCCTGCATTGGAAGGGCAGAGTCTTAACCAGTGGACCGCCAGGGAAGTCCAGGAAAGGGCTTTTTAAATATTGTTTCCATATCTCGGAATAGCAGGATTTGGAACATCAGATTGCACCAGTACTATGTTTGTATTTGTCTCAATGTTCTGCTGATAGCTCCCTGATACCAGTTTGGAGGTGTCAAGTTCCAGACATTATATAGGTAGGACTTAAAATATGGAAAGAACAAACCATGCTTTGACCATTATGTATAAATGAAAGCACTACTTCCTTGTCTCTTTTTCCACACTCTAGGCAGGATGTAGCCAATCAAATGTGCACCAAGACCAAGGAGGAGTGTGAGAAGCACTACATGAAGCATTTCATCAATAACCCTCTATTTGCATCTACCCTGCTGAACCTGAAGCAAGCAGAGGAGGCAAAAACTGCTGACACAGCCATTCCATTTCACTGTAAGTACCTCCCTGTATCAGTCAGAGAGTTCAGTATTTAGCTTATTATAATTAATCATCTCAGTGTTAAGTCCAAGAAGCAATTTGTTATTTTTGTCCACTTGGTTGTGGTAATAATAGCAAACTTTTCGTTGTCTTTTTTTTAATTTTATTTTATTTTTAATTAATTAATTTATTTTTTTTGCGGTATGCGGGCCTCTTCCGTTGCGGAGCACAGGCTCCAGACGCGCAGGCTCAGCGGCCATGGCTCACGGGCCCAGCCGCTCTGCGGCATGTGGGATCCTCCCAGACCGGGGCATGAACCCATATCCCCTGCGTTGGCAGGCGGACTCTCAACCACTGCGCCACCAGGGAAGCCCATCGTTTTCTTTTTTTTAAATCTTATGTGACTTAGGGACTCATGGGTCTTCTAACAAAACGTAACCAAACCCATGATGAATTATAAATGGACATCTTTGCTGAATGACTCCCAGAGCACGAGTAATGAAATATGAATGTTTTTCTTTCCCCGCCTCTTTCCTCATACTCTCTGGAAACAGTTTCATAGGTGACTAACTCAAAACCTGATGATACCTCCTATTTGGATAGCCCTTTGGATGTTAGCACTTTGTTCTCAAATGCCTTAGACCATTTCTTCCTCATGGCAACCCAGTGAGACAGGCAGAGCAAGTGCTTTTGTTTTGCACACAAGGAAACTGAGATTCAGAAAGGTTAAATAATTTGTACAAGGTCATGGGACTAGTGGATGTTACAGTAGAGCCTGCACTCAATTCTGGCTTACTCCAAATCCAGTGGGGTTTTTTCCCTGTCAGTTGGATGGGATTTGTAAATTGAGATTGGTCCTAAGGGGTAAGGGAGCTGAAGCAGACAGGGTAAATACTTAAATTCTGTAATACTGAAGAAAAGATCCTTGATTTTCTTTCATATTAGGAAAGCAAAAATAAGAGGGAATTTCTGTATTTACTTAGAGGATTCCCTAAGTCTTAGTTTCCTTTTCAAGAAATCAATTTGTTTCCATTAATACTTTATCTTTCTTTACTTTTTCTTTATAAAAATCTCTTGTATTTTATTTATCCTCTCAGACGCTGTCTTTTTCCAAACAAAAATATTTCAGAGTCTAAATTAGGACTTGCTTTGTGTCACTTTTTTATGCTAGTATCTTACTAAGTAACTAAGAAAAACTAAATTCTTTCAGCTACAGATGACCCTCCCCGACCTACCTTTGACTCCTTGCTTTCTCGGGACATGGCGGGATACATGCCAGCTCGAGCAGATTTCATTGAGGTAAGAGAAACTTGTTTTTGTTTAGGATGAGGCTCTCTCTCTTACCTATAGGTTCCATACCACTAAAAAGAGATTTTCATAGCACTGTAACTTGTGGAGCCACATTTTCTCCATTTGAGTGCCTTTTTCTCATTTGTAAATATTTCTTTTAGAAAGGTAAAAGTTCTTCAGAGCAAAAACTTATTTCTTTTAAATTATTTTATTTTATTTATTTTTATTTTTGGCTGCATTGGGTCTTCGTTGCTGCGCGCGGGCTTTCTCTAGTTGGGGGGAGCGGGGGCTACTCTTCGTTGCGGTGCGCGGGCTTCTCATTGCAGTGGCTTCTCCTGTCGCAGAGCACGGGCTCTAGGTGCCTGGGCTTCAGTAGTTGTCGCACGCGGGCTCAGTAGTTGTGGTGCATGGGCTTAGTTGCTCCGCAGCATGTGGGATCTTCCCAGACCAGGGCTCGAACCCGTGTCCCTTGCATTGGCAGACAGATTCTTAATCACCGCGCCACCAGGGAAGCCCCAAAAACCTATTTCTTAAGTTTCACTCCACATCTAGGGGGTTTCGAGGTTGTACTATATCGGGGGTTGGCAAACTTTCTATTAAGGTCCAGATAGTAAATATTTTAGATTTTGTAGACCATAAATTCTCCGTTGGAACTAAACTTTGCCATTATTATGCAAAAGCAGCATAGATAATAGTAAACAAATGAGCAGGCCTGTGCTCCAGTAAAACTATTTACAGAAATAGGCAGTGGGCTGAATTTGGTCTATAGGCTGTAGTTTGCTGACCTCTATACTATATTCACAAGTTTATAAAGAATGATGAATGTGTATAAAAACTACATGTTCTTCATTCAGCCCTGGAGTTAAAAGCCATGTGAATGTAGTCACAAGTCTCTTGATTTATCACCTAATCCGCAATTATAGTACTCTTGGAGGTAATTAAAGTTTAGCAAACTACAGACAACTTTGCTAGCCACACCCAGGTCAGCATTTTGTTCATGGCAGCTGCAATTGTAGAGCTACCTCAGAGACACTACCCCTACAGATTGTAGTCGTTGAATAGAACATGAACAAATCTACCCACTGAGCTAGGTAAGCAATATTATGGGATAAATAGAGCCCTAGATGGTGGTAAAAAGGTAGATGAATTAATGCAGGCAATTTTCTTACCTAAATATTGGTTAGGCCAAAAAGTTCGTTTGGGTTTTTCCATAACATCTTACAGAAAAACCCAAACGAACTTTTTGGCCAACCCAATACTCGAAGGGCTAGTAGGAGTTAAGTTTTCTTGAGTTAGATTTCATGAACAGACTACTTTTAGTTTTTAGAACAATATGTTTGGCTTTATTCCTGGACTCATAACTTTCTCATTTTTTGCTGTCACTGCTGCCTGAAAGCCTCTCAGTTTTCTCCCATGACTTATTTACTTATGGCAGTTGTCCTGGCCTTGTACTCCATTCAGTACTTTTTAGCAAGTGTTTGTTTATGTATTTGCTTCTAAAGCATGGCTCCTGTAAAGGCATTACTCAAAGCTGATGGATTTTAGATGGGAATTTTTTTTCCCCACACAGGAGTTTGACAATTATGCAGAGTGGGACTTGAGAGACATTGATTTTGTTGAAGATGACTCGGACATTTTACACGGTAACATTTTATTACAGCCAGTGTTTTTATTGATTGCAAACTGTGATGACACTGTATTGGGTGCTAGAAATATAAGAATGAATAAAACATGTCTCCTGCCCCTTATGGGACCCAAATTACAGTGGTTAAGTTGCTGAACTTACCCTGTTGCTGGGATTTGACCATAATGAGAAAGATCATTTGTGATGGTGGTGAGAATGTTGATCACATAAGGGTAGTTGGGAATATCCCATCCCTTGGACTGTGTAAGCTTTCTTTTGGCTGAGATGAGCCTACACTGAGGTAGTTGGTTAAATGGCCCTCACTGCCTCCTTAAAAGAAAGGGAATCAGGGTGAAGACCTTGGGACTTCAATAACAACTGCTGATACTAGATGTTCACTATAATTTGTTATGCAAAATTTCCCATAGCAGGGGAAAAGAATGGAAGTTCAAGAGTTTTTAGACCAAGATTGGAAATCTCTTGTTTCTCAGAACTGTTGAATTTTTAGCACTTCTGAATTCTCATCTAAGATTAACCCTCTAAGGATTTATGTCAACTCTTTTGTTGTAACGTAAATGGCTAATGCCAACAGGGCTTTCAAAAGTGGATGGTTAGACTTTCAGTGAATGTCTTTTTCCTTCTTTCCATTTTCAGTGAACTACATATTTAAAATAATCCCCAATCTTCTGTTTCATTTCAGCCCAGAATTGAGGGTGATGCAGTAGGTGAATAATGCTCCTTTGGATTCTGTATTTCCTAAACAACATCTTCATTGCTTTTCTTAAATGTATATCCCAGGTAGGAAAGGCAAGTTAGAATCCTTGTTGCATTTTAAATCAAGTTTTCATGTTGCATTAACTGGTCCTCTGTCACTTGAAGGGCAGTTTTATTCTTCTCTCCGCAGAAGAGCTGACTAGATATTTGTTACATCAGATCTGGGACCAAGAAAGAGTCCTCATAAAAATTTTACCTTTAGAGTTTTTTCTCTACATATTTCTTGAGCAGTTTTTTTCTTTGCAAAATTTCATTTCTCTTCTCCCACACAACTTTAAGGAAAGTCAAAGTGACGTAGATTGAACTAAAAGAGGAAAGCTTTAAAGCAAACTGCTTTAGCATTCACTAGAGCCATTGTGTTTGTTCAGTCTTCCATGTCAATCTCTGCTTTTCAACCCTGATAATGCACGTTATTGTCTATTCTCACCTCGTGTGTCATTCTCTTGAAGGCAGTGTGCAGGTTGCCATTCAGTATTCCTCATCATACACACCAGCTTTAATCAAAATGGTATTGTTTCCTGGCTTATATCTTTCTTATCCAGAATACAAAAAAGCAGTTTCTTAAATATCATTCTTTTAGATAGTATTCAAAAGTACTGAACTTTTGAAAGTCAAAATCTCTTATGTCAGTCATGGCTCAACTATGTAAGGGACTTGCTGAATCACTTCTCCAGGCCCTAATCCAAGGTCTTCATTCTTAAGCCTCAACATTATTAAGAAAACTGTAGTAATGGTTGGTATTTAATTTCACTCTTCATCCTTTGTGGAAGCATGATTTGCAATTTCTGCTGGTACACTTATGGTCCCTTCTGTAATTAAGTGAGGGCAAAAGGGAAAAAAATCAAAAAGAAGCAATTGATTAGCAAGTTTTATTTCAGTTAGCATTTCAAACCTATAACATACTTTAGTTATTTGTGTTCTTTCTACAGTTTCTACAGCCTTTTAAGTTATTTGATTCTAATTCATTTGAACTAAGAATCAGTTATTGATTGTTATACATAAGCAGTTTTTGTTTTTTTGTTTTTTTAATTAATTAATTTATTTATTTATTATTTTTGGCTATGTTGGGTCTTCGTTTCTGTGCGAGGGCTTTCTCTAGCTGCGGCGAGCGGGGGCCACTCTTCATCGTGGTGCGCGGGCCTCTCACTATCGCGGCCTCTCTTATTGCGGAGCACAGGCTCCAGACGCGCAGGCTCAGTAGTTGTGGCTCACAGGCCTGGTTGCTCTGCGGCATGTGGGATTCTCCCAGACCAGGGCTCAAACCCGCATCCCCTGAACTGGCAGGCAGACTCTCAACCACTGTGCCACCAGGGAAGCCCCATAAGTAGTTTTAACAGCGCTTATATAATAATAATCCCTGCCTCTCCTTTCCCTCCCTGTCTAGTAGTGAACTGTAAGATGTTTAGATGGGTGCTTTTTAAAAGGTGATAGCGTCATAAAGAGGTTTGGCAGGACTGGAGATCAAAGGGAAGACTTGCTGGTGCCACAAAGGGATGCTTTGTTTATGGTTCTAAGTTCTCATATTAGCTCCTTTGGCAGTATGACCCACTGTCCAGTTGGGCACATATTGTTCCAGCAGTTTCTCCTGGAACTCTCAGTGAAGGGGACTAGGAGCCCAAGGAAACTAGGAGGGAATGAGAAGGAGCTTTCTATGCACACCTAGAACAGAAAGAGGGGCACATATTTTGTGCACATCAGGACAGTGATTCAACCTCAGGCTTGCTTCTGAGTCACTGTGATCTTGGGCAAGTCCTTGGAAATTTGCATGCTGTTTCTTTGTGTCCCTGGCCAGCAAAGAACAGATGATGCTGATTAGTCAGGGTGAATGTCTCCAATGAAACGTGGTACATAATTCAGATTGGTGTTATTGCCATTCCATTATACCATTATACTCCTAATATTACTGAGCATTAATAACATTCCTTTTACGTTTCCTCACAACTACTAGAAGGAAGTAAACTGTTTGGCTGGGCTTTGTATCCCATCCCCTAGAAAGACTACATCTAGAAAATTGGGTGATGCCAGGAAGCTCTTTTCCTCACCCAAGACTTTTGCTGTGATTCACGGAATTTGTCTAATAAAGGGGGTTTAAATGGTCCATTATAGAGGCCTGGGACACAATGGAGGGACATGTAATTACATTCCACCATACCAGAAGTCTTTCAGAATGAGCCCCCAAAAGATATTGCATGTGAAGTAGTGTCTAAGGAAGAAAATAAGGAGGTTCTGAGATCCCTAAATGACACCTCCTCGTATTTTATTGAAATAAACAGAAATTATTGGTCCAGAGAGAGAGATGCAAAAGACATAACTCGGCGCTCCCTGTGGCATGTTGTGTGATGTCAGTGCAGACACACAGCATAGTTTCCTTTTCCTTAGGGGACATCGCTCTCCATCTGCTTTCATTTGGGGAAATCTCTCCTAAATTTGTGGACTCTTCTTTCTCAGAGTTTCACAGGTGCTAAGCCCTGCGTGCAGCATCTTCTAATCATCGCTGGCCCATAACCCAGGCAAGCAAGAGGCATCAAGAGCTCCTTCCTCTGCACTGGGCCTGTGTTTTCAGCACTTCTCAGGGTTGCACATTAGAGCAGTTTACTCTCCTTCTATTTGGAAAGCCAATTTCAGTAAAATTTCTTGGCCAGATGTGGATACTCCCCCACTTTTCCCCCCCAAATTTTCTTTCTTTGGTCCGTATTGTCAGCCTTTAGAGCCTTTAACAATTAGTCAGTCAGAGGTCCAGCCTGGTCACTGTGCCTGTTACCTACCTATTGGCAGTGCCCTTCCCTTGATGGTGATTTGGCTGCTTCATGTTTAGGACTTTTTAGACATGAATGCTATTAATAATAATAGCTAATACGTATAGCACTTACTGTTTGCCAGGTACCATTTAAGTCCTTGACACACATGAACTCATTTAATCCTCACAAAACTCTCTGGGTTAGGTGTTATTACTCTTACCCCCATTTTATAGATGGGAGAATTGAGGAGTAGAAATCTCAAGTAACTTGCCTGAGGTCAAGAGGTAGCCTGCAAGTGGCAGGGCCATCTTGAGTCTATGCTCTTAATACTGTGCTGTACTTAATGTCTCTACAACCTTGAACCTTTTTTTTTTTCTTTTTAGATTTCACATTTTTTATCTTCTATAGCTTAACCACATTTCTGAGAGGTGGACATCGATATTTTCCCATTCTACTTTCAGAGAAATGCACAAAGGAGTGAAGTGACTTGGCTAAGGCTTCCTAGTTGCTGACTTCAACCATTAGGTCACTTGGTTGGCTTTCCTTCATAGCGCTGCTTGCGTACATCTCGGCCAAAATCTCTGGGGGGAAATGACTTTTAAACAGCTTTGCTTCTGGGGAATACCTGAGTCACAGGTTTGTGCTTGTGCGCTTGCAGTAGGGCTTTTGATTGGCTTCCCTGTAGTTAAGGCCTCTGAGTAGGTTTTCTTGCCAAGCAAGCAGTAGGTGCCTTCTGTCAGGAAAACAGAAACATGTTGCCAGCTATTTTGAACAATGTTAGAAATACACTGCAGTGGGAAGGAGCTGCCTCTGACTTCTGCCCACTTCTTGAAATATTTTAAGGCCAGCCGTTTGGAAACTTTGTTATCAGTCCCCAGTGTGGTCACAGGGAGACTAGTCATCCCCCGAAACTGAGATTTCAGAGGCCTGGCATCGGTGGAGAGGTTATGGGTGCTTTGGGTTTGTTTGTTTCTAAGGAGCTCTCGGTCTTTGCCTGCTTTACTAGACCCTCCACTCACTTTAAGTAGAATATGAACCTGTGATTCTCATTCTTTCAGCGTCTCCCTCTCATTTCTGTTCTGCCTGCTGTGCTGTGGTCCTCCCTGGGTTATTCGTGCAGTTAAGATCTTATAATCAGTTGCTGCTATCGGAGTGTGCTTCATAAAGACAAGGGAGAGCTTCAACTATGAATTTTTCTCTGGGAGAATTCCAGTTCTCCCATTTGTTTCTCTGTGTTCCCTTCCTTCCCTTTGTTCTCCAGGGCCAGTTGTACAAGTTTAAACTACTGAAATGATCAAGCACCAGAACCATTTATCAGCAGGATTTATTTATAGAGTTTTTCTGTAACACAGTCTCTTCAGTTTTTTTTCTGTTTAATTAAGTCATTCCCACACAAATCTCAAGAAACAACATGATAAGTTAGTGTCTTAGAAAAATTACCGAAATCTTTTGTCAAAATTAGCACTAACTTCCACTGGATCTTCAGGTAGTTTCTTTCATGTTGAACTCATCTTATTATTGAGTAGATAAACGAGATAAGGCACCTAAAGATCCTGGAACATGATAAATACTCAGTGGATGTTAACTATTTACTTAGCTATTTTATTTGCTTCTCTTTCTGCCTTGAACTGTTGACGTCCTAATTTCTCTTTCTCATAAGAAGTAAAGGTAGAGTCCACTATAAAACTCGTACTTGGTTGTACTGCATGTCAGAGACAGTTCCTCTTCTCCCCATGCCTCCTTCCTCTCCCACCACATAGTTATGTAAAGCGCATCTCCACCAGCACAGCGTTCTAGAGCCTATCATTCCCCAGCATTTATTAGGAAACACTGGCAGGGTATGGGGCATTCTGTGGTACCTATGCTTCTGTATGGAACACATGTAAATCAAGAAAGAGTTCATTTATAGAAAGAGTTCTGCAACCTGAAAAAATGTTTGAAAACCATTGCCTTAAATCTTGGACCTGATATTATTGAATTATTTTTAGTTTGTGGGCAGTTATGAGGAAAAATGAAGCAATGTTGTTTAAATTTTTGAACTTGTTAGAAATGAACAAAAGATCCATGATAGTTAATACTTTTTTTTTAATACTTAAAGTTTAAAAAGTATTGCGGTCATTCATCTCTTCAGGTCATCCAGCTAGAATTTATGTTATTTTTATCTCAGACCCAAGGGAGAATGGCCTGGATAAAGTATTCCTGGTCATTTCCCAGTGATTGAAGTTATATACAGATGTAGTGCATCTGCTCATAGCTCAGCATGCTAGATTTTGGTATTTCTTTCTTCTAATCTGAAACTCTGACAGATGTAATTTCTAGTCCATGTGTTACTAAAGTTCAGACTCCTTGTTGAACTGTTTTATGAAAGCTAATAATATACATAGCAAAGCATGGTCAAAAGAGATGTTCAGGAAAAAGCAGAAATTGTTATCTATAGCGTAATCCCATATAAACATATACTTAGGAAAAAAGAACTTTACTGTAATTTACTGATACAGAAATTCACTATCCTAGGGTATTTTTGTTTCCAAGAGACAGATTTCCTAGACCAGTGCGTGTGGAATAGTTAGCAGTATGAGGTTGAAAGTTTAGGACAGCTTGGGCAAAAGATTTCTTCTTGTCTTGGCTTTATTTATATGTAAGGGTTTGTTTGTTTGTTTGTTTATAGCTCTGAAGATGGCTGTAGTAGATATCTATCATTCCAGGTTAAAGGAGAGACAAAGGCGAAAAAAGTAAGTCTAGAAAACCATCCTGCCTTCTTTTGGCTTTGGACTATTGACCACATATAGCCCATAAGAGCAAGTTCCACTTGTGGCTCATCTTAGGACCTTGAGGAATACACTTAACCTCCTTGGATCTCAATTTTTCCATCTGTTAAAAGGAGATAATAATACCTCTCCTTTTCTTGCTTTTTAACCTCCTCCTTCCTTACCCTTTCTTGATGTTTTGGTGACCAATGAATAATATGGACACGGTGTTTTAAGGAAAAAAGGAACAAGAAAAATTCAAGATATTATTAAGTTGTTACACTTAATAATGCTCTATTCTAACTGCTCAGTTTTTATGAGAAGTCTTTTATATACAAGGATTTCAAAGAAATTATGAACAAGTTTCAGTCACTCTTGGTTATTCCTTCTCTTTGCAACAGAACAAAAAACATACATTGAGGCTGAGAAATTATGGATCCCAAACCCCTATTGGATTACAGAGACTTTAACAGTTCAGAGAAGGGTATGCGGAGGATGTGTATGTATGTGTAGGCATGTTACCATGGTGTTAATAGCTAGAGATACAGTGGCATCACAACAAGAAAAAGGAATGGGACTTGGGAGGCACTCTGGAGGGACCAAGACATGATCTGAAGTAGAGCTTACTCTCTGCGTGTCTGGAGTTAGCTTCCAAGAAGCGCTGAAGAAGATTACCCAGCTGTTCTTGTGAGAAGCTTCATTGCTAGTCATGAATACCTCCGGTATAAACCAGAGGTTCCAGACACGTAACTCTGCATGGTTTACCTAAATTCTGTTTCTCTTAAAACATGGAATTAGAACTAGACATTGCTGTAGAACTCAGTAGTTGAGGTCGCTATTAGATCTTCTGTTTTATGATGACCTTCCATTAAACATGCACAAGATTTATTTCAAATAGCTTCAAGGCATTCTGTGAATGTACAGTTGTAAATGTTGAGTGTGTGATCACAGATTTCCCTTAAACGGCTGTTCTCAATTATCATTTCCCTAAGCTGAATAGATGATTTTTATGATATGGACACAGATTCCCTTCTGTTTCATCTAAGTTACAGACGTGTTTTTCACTATTTGAGTGCTTATTGATCTGTTCATTCATCCAGCAGATAGTTATTGAGAATCTGCAGTGCCCAAGGAGAGGAAAAATATATGATGCTTGAGAGCCTAAAATTGTGCTAGAGACTTACTGACCTGCAGAACTTTGTGGGGAATGACTTCTCTGGACCTCAAGACTCCCCCTTGCAGTGTTTAGGATGTCTAATGAAAGCTGTGTGTGGAAAACATTGTTAAATGTGAAACTGATTATCATATATATGTTTTTCATTCTAGAATTATAAGAGACCATGGATTAATCAACCTTAGAAAGTTTCAGTGTAAGTATTAGTTTTCCTTACTTTAAAATTTCTCCCAATATTATTGAATAGTTTTAAACAAATCATTTATGATAGTAGTTCTCAATCAAAGTTGCATATTAGCATCAGCTAGGAATCTTTAAAAAATTCTGATCCCTGGGGCTTCCCTGGTGGCGCAGTGGTTGAGAGTCCGCCTGCCGATGCAGGGGACACAGGTTAGTGCCCCAGTCCGGGAAGATCCCACATGCCGCGGAGCGGCTGGGCCCGTGGGCCCGTGAGCCATGGCCACTGAGCCTGCGCGTCCGGAGCCTGTGCTCCGCAGCGGGAGAGGCCACAGCAGTGAGAGTCCCGCGTACCGCAAAAAAAAAAAATTCTGATGCCTGACAGTCACCTCAGACTAATTAAGTCAGAATCTCTGGAGGTAGAACTACAGCATCTGTATTTTTTTAAAGTCTTCAGGGCAATTCTGTTGCATCGTAAGAGTTACAAGCCATTAATATATGGTCAATAACACTAGCATGAGAATTCTTTTTTTTTAAATTAGTATAGTAATTAAAGCATGAATATTAATGGATCATTTTCTGGAACTGGATAGGGTTGTGTTTTGGAATTATATGTTAAACATAAAATAACTTTGACCATCAGGTTGTGAAAACATTTTTATGGAAAAAAATTAACAGAAAATGATAGCTTTATTTTGCATGGTCGGGGCAAACAAACCAGAAAAGACATTAGCATTGTATGATGATGAAATAAACCTATGATTTTTAAATGATTGCTAACTTTGACCTTACTTTTAAATATTTGGCGATAACCTATGCTGGGCGGAAAGAGTCTCTGTACTTTTTCTTCTTCTACACTGTAGAGTTTGTTCAGAACATAAGAATGATGATATCATAATAATTGCAATATTTATATATGTTTATAATAGTTATATGTCACAAGACTTTTTTTTGTAAAAGTGCCTAATGATTGTGCTTCACATGCTAAATTGATAGACTCTTATAGGGTTTGACAGTCTGTGCCAGGAGGGTTCAGGTCAGCCAGTCTTGGGTTAAGTATCATTTAATAGAGTCATGGTCATAAGTAGGTTACATTATATGTCCTTTACTTTTTCACTTTCCATTACACACATTATGGTGTTTTGATGATGTCACTTCTAATAGTTACATAATATGTTGTATAGATACATAAATATATAATGAAGTGCTTAACCTGTCTTTTATTATTAGATCTTTAGCTTATTTTCAGTGTTTTTCTAATCATTATAAATAAAGCTAAGGTAAACTTGTTTGTGAATAGAGCTTTGTCTGTATTTAGAATTGTTTTTTTAAGATAGATTCCCAGAAGTGGAATTAAATAGGTCGAAGAATATGATTATTAAAAATGCTTAACACATGCTGCCAGATTGTTTCCTAAAAGATGGTTTTATCAATTTATATTCCTTCCTTCCTAGCAGTATGCAGTATTGCCTATTTAACCTCGTCCTCATCGAGAGCTGTGGGTTTGCAAAAATAACCCAAGGTCAGATCTCCCTTGCCCTTTCTGTAGACAATAATTGGTCACGTTCTGATAGCCACAGTAGTGGGTTCCTTCGTCTGAATTCCTGGGCTTTCCACGATAGGTCAGTTGATTTTAACCATTACATAGTAGACCTTGACTCTTGTATAAATTCTGTTCTCAGCTGGTGGACAGAGGTCAGTTTAGCCTCTTTATTCTTTTAACTGTATTTCTTACATACAGAGCTGAGAGGAAGCTCTGTTGCTTCCAAGAAAGAAGTGGTATGTGCGTTGTGGTTTGAGAGGTCTTCAGTTGCCATTATACTGAATGTACATGTGACCTTAATATGTAGGCATAGGAGTTTTTTTCATCAAATTAAAAAGTTTTACTCCAAATGTTTCTGTATTATCCCTATAGAGGGGGACGGGGGGTTTGGTGGTGAAAATAATCAATTTGTGGCTGCCCATCAAATCAGCTCCTAGAATTTGTGGGCAAGAATTTCTCCTGCAAAGAAAGAGATTCATCTGAAAAGAGGACTTGATTTAAGTAACTGTCATAAGTGATAGCCTGTATCTTTAGCCTGAGAGTGGACAAAACTAGCCTAGTTACTTTTATTGAAATGACTGAGTAGCAGTTCGAGAGTTCCTGGCCACTCCAACCTACCAGTTACTATTGGTGGGTTTTACTACCCATCTTTTTTGCTGATAGCTCTTTTTATTAGAAATTTGGTCAGTAGTGATCCTCAAAGTTGCTGACCCATGTGGGTATCCCAAATGGCATATTTGACCCTTCGCTTCCATCATAGTTATCAAAATATAACTTCATTAGTAGTACATTAAGTTGTGGTACCTAATTAAGTTTAGAGAAAGGCAAAATGACCCATGTAGAAAGTGAAGAAATAAATGCCTCATTTGAGGATATGTAGTTACAGAGATTTTTATTTTTGGTGGAGCGTGCAGGAGATCACACTTTTTCCAGGCTAATCTACCTCTTCTAGATGAATTAGTATGTCTGCACTTCCCTTGTTCTGCAGAAGTTATTTTTTATTTTTTTAAATTTATTTTATTTGTTTATTATTTTTTGGCCGCATTGGGTCATTGTTGCCACGTGCGGGCTTTCTCTAGTTGTGGCGAGCGGGGGCTACTGTTAGTTGCGGTGCGCAGGCTTCTCATTGCGGTGGCTTCTCTTGTTGCCGAGCACGGGCTCTAGGCGCGTGGGCTTCGGTAGTTGTGGCCTGTGAGCTCAGTAGTTGTGGCTCGCAGGCTCTAGAGCACGGGCTCGGTACTTGTGGCACACGGGCTTAGTTGCTCCGCAGCATGTGGGATCTTCCCGGACCAGGGCTTGAACCCGTGTCCCCTGCATTGGCAGGCGGATCTTAACCACTGCACCACCAGGGAAGCCCTCTGCAGAAGTTAATACCAGAGATTTTGCCCCACATTGTTTCTGAGAACACACGACCTAATCATCTTTCCCGTTACTGCCAGTACTTCCTGCCCTTGTATAGATTAAGAGGCAGCAAGGTGTGGAGGTCTCCAGGGTGCTCAGCAGTGCAGATGCTCTCCAGTGATAACAACCTCTCTGTGTCATAGTCACTCTGATTCTCTTATCATTATGATTAGTGTGCTGCATTCTTAGCTTTCCAGTTTGCTTCCTGTCATTGGTAAGTTAGTCATATGAGGTTAGGAATAATGTTCTTCCATTTTACTTCTTGTAAAAAAAAAATGCAGAAAACTTAGAGATCTTTATATTCTTTACTTTCTCTGTAGTAATGGAACGGCGGTATCCCAAGGAAGTCCAAGACCTTTATGAAACAATGAGGCGATTTGCAAGGATAGTGGGGCCAGTGGAACATGACAAGTTCATTGAAAGCCATGCATGTAGGTGGTTTTTTAACCTTGAGCAAATATTTGTGTGTGTGTTTTTATATAAATAGTAGAGATAGTGGTGTGTTTTATGTGAAGTTCTGTAAATAAATAAGTGGATTTTTTTGTATTGCTTCCACTTTATTACTATGAGATTAATTTGGGACTTTGGGGGTGGGAGAAAAGAGCTTAAAAAGCCTAGTGGCTTGTTTTCCCCTCAGATAAACCATAGTTTAGTAGTTTTTCCCCCTTTTTATTATGGGAGTTTTCAAATACATGCAAAAATAGAGATCATAGTATAATGAACCCCATGTGTCCATCACCCAACTTCAGCAGTTATCAACACATGGCCAATCCAGTTTCATCTTTACCACCCACTCCCCTCCCATCCTCAACTGGATTATTTTGAAGCAAATCATATTATTATTATTATTATTATTTTGCGGTACGTGGGCCTCTCACTGTTGCGGCCTCTCCCATTGAGGAGCACAGGCTCCGGATGCGCAGGCTCAGCGGCCATGGCTCACGGGCCCAGCTGCTCCGCGGCATGTGGGATCTTCCTGGACCAGGGCACGAACCCGTGTCCCCTGCATTGACAGGCAGAGTCTCAACCACTGCGCCACCAGGGAAGCCCTTGAAGCAAATCATATTATTTTGTTCATAATTATTTTAGTATTAAAACTAGTTTTTTAAGTGGGGACAGAGTTGGACGACTCATCAAGATAGTATATAGTACTTCCATCATTTTCTTGCCTTTTTCCCTGAGAGAGCTCTATCTAGTTACCATTTGATTTCTCCCTGTAAAAAATTGAAGTTGTTAAGGCAGTAAGGCCTAGACTATAAAACAGTCTGGACTGGGGGGCTAAGTCTATACCTTTACTCATGAGAGTCAGGTGTTTGACCCCCAAGTTTAGTTCTGGAAAGGTACTTCATGAAGGCTCTTATCGTGTACCCACAATGCAGACATTTCTTGCATGACATTGTAGGCACGTATCTGAGCCAGGTTGGTTGTCCTCACCAGACACCCTGTTTGGTTGGCATTCTTTGTGTGATTTATCCTTCACTTCCTGTCCCAGTTTGTGCCATCCCTGGTTTATGTGTCACTCCAAAGAACAACACCCCATGGATTGTCCAGGTTCTTCCTTCATCCTCTGTTTCAAAGCACCCAAATTTGAATGTTCTATCACATAATAACCCAAGCGGTGCAACCTGATCTATGTGCTCAGAGGAGGCAGAAATCTTTGATTTATGGAAAACACAATGCTCTTTTGTTCCTATAGGAGAAAAGCTGTAAAGAAACTATCCAGGACTTGAAGCCCAGAGCTTTTGTCCTTCCCTTGCAAAAGGGCCACATCAAGTAATACCAGAGACAGGTTTCATAAAAGAATTTGGTTTTGTGACTAGAGCTTTTAACAGAGAATAAATAGAGCAGGGAAACTTGGTGGTTTAAAAAATTATATTCATTACTTCTGTAGCTAGATGAATTCAACCAGTTCACTATAAGTTTTCTAGGAAGCAGCTGGAGACAGAAGCCAAAGGACAGCTGGGGTGCATTTTTGTCAGCTTTTGGGTAAAATTTCTAATGAGATATTAGCAACAATTAGGATTCCCCAAATGGAATTACCCAGTCTTTTATAGAAGGCAGAATTACTGAAAATATTCAACAGTAAAAGTGCTCATTAATGTTGATTTTGTTTTTCCAATTTTTCTCCTTTGTTGTTTTCGGGGGGATAAACAGTGGAATTCGAACTCCGAAGGGAAATCAAGAGGCTCCAGGAATACAGGACAGCAGGCATTACCAATTTTTGTAGTAAGTATGCTTAAGCTACACGCTAAATCAGAGGGCAAGTCTTCCAAGCACATAGAGGGTGTCTCTGTTTGAGGTGCCATGGAGTTTTTTTTTTTTAAACAAGCTTTCACATTTCAGAATGAGTTTTCAATCTTTCCCATAAAGTTTCACCTATTTAATCCTTATAAAATACCATTATATGGATTATCTGAGGTGAAATAAAAGTTATGACACAGAGAAAAGAGACATGCTGTTTTAGATTTAGGATTCCGTTGTGGCCTCTGAAAAAAAGGATTTTGTATTCCAGTTTTTAGCCTCAGCCTTTTTAAATTTAGTGATGCATAGTCTGATCATTCTTATTAAGGGACCTTCAACTGGTTCTAGGCGCTTGCATCCCAGTTACTTGAGGTAGTGATAATTATATTCATAGCAGTAACAGTTTACCATGCACCAGGCCCTACCCTGTGCACTTCACCTGGATCGTGTCATTTAATTCTTGTAACAAACTTATTGTTATTTTCATTTAATGGAGAGACTAAAGTTTAAAGTGATTAAGGAGCTAGTTGTAGTAGAGCCAGGTCATAAGGGAAGGTAGTGTGTGTTAGTAGTTAAGAGCTGAGGTCTAGACTTGGACAGCTTGAGTTTGAATTCTGGCTGTTCTTTCACCAGATCTATAATTCTGTTCATTTCAATTTTCCAAGTCTCTTAGCGTTAGTATGAAGATTAAATTAGAGGGACTTCCCTGGTGGTCCAGCGGTTAAGACTCCGCGCTCCCAATGCAGGGCACCCGGGTTCGATCCCAGGTCAGGGAACTAGATCCCACATGCCACAACTAAAGATCCCGCGTGCCGCAACTAAGACCCGGTGCAGCCAAACAAATAAATAATTTTTTTTTTTTTTTAAAAGATTAAGTTAGAGATAATGCATGAAAACATAGCACAGTACCTGGCACACAATAAATCCTCAGTAAATGGCAGTTTCTGTCATTTTGTTGTTATTGTTGGAATGATCTTCGGCATTTCCTCCTCCTTGCTGTTGGTTGAAAGCTGTCACCCACTGCTCACAAGAAGTAGCCCTGTGGGTATAAGTTCAGCCTACTGTAATGGCTCTTTATTTCTAACAATGGAAACAGTTTACAAAATGAAATTTTATGTGGGGCACTAATCCATAAATAAGATAAAAGTAGAACTACTTTGGTTGAAGTCTGATGGTTCAGGTCATGTGTGGAGCACAGGACTACTGGTATGTGCTGGTGCCCTTGCTCTTCCCCGTAATCCCTGAGATATTTTCATGGTATCCTGGGCCTCTGTGGAACACTGTGTGAAACCCACTGGTGTGATATTTTGGATCCTATATACATTTGTAACATGTAGAAAACACTATGCAACTGTTTATCAAGATGCATATAAAGGCTCTGATACCAGGTTTGGGTTACCTGATATTGGTTGCCTCTGGGAAAGAGGGGAAAGGAATGGTACTGGTCAATGAGGATTTATTTTTATTTGTAATTCTAACTGGTTTTTAAGGAAGAGTGTATGTGTATAGCACTTGTGTGACTTGGAAAAATATATGGATTGAAAAATACAGAACAGGAAGTAAATACGACAGTGTTAAAAGTTACTTTTAGGGGATGGAAATATGAGGGACTCCTTGTAATTTTCTGTTTTGGGGATTTTTCCCCAAAATGTCTTAAAGGTAGAAAAGGAATAAAAATATTTTTATTTCTTGTCAAAAAAGGGATTTCAAACTAGGGGAAATGACTTTGCTCTTAGAAAAATGTGGAAGCAGTTTTGCAAAGGAAATTTAAAAATGACTGGGAATTCCCTGGTGGTCCAGTGGTTAGGACTCGGCGCTTTCACTGCGTGGGCCTGGAGTTCAGTCCCTGGTTGGGGAACTAAGATCCCACAAGCCTTGCGGCACGGCCAAAAAAAGTTTTAAATTAAAGATTAAAAAAGATGAAGTTTGCTGATGAGCTAGGAAACCCTTCGGTTAGTTCTGCTGCATTGTCATTGTAGTCACAGTGTTTTTTAATACCTCCAGGTGCCAGAACCTATGATCACCTCAAGAAGACTCGAGAAGAGGAACGCCTCAAACGCACTATGCTCTCGGAGGTTCTCCAGTACATCCAGGACAGTAGCGCCTGCCAGCAGTGGCTCCGCCGGCAGGCTGACATGTGAGGAATTACTCCAGGGGGAAGGAGCAACCTCTTGGAGGATTTGGCCTTTACCTGTATTTTCAGAGAATTCTGTGGGCACCCTATCCTACATGGCAGGGCAGTAATAATTGGGTGACTAGAAGAATTCAGAAAATTTTAGCAGGCAGTCTCAGAAACAGTACCACACTGGGCTTCCCTGGTGGCGCAGTGGTTGAGAGTCCGCCTGCTGATGCAGGGGACACGGGTTCGCGCCCCGGTCCGGGAAGATCCCACATGCCGCGGAGCGGCTGGGCCCGTGAGCCATGGCCGCTGAGCCTGCGCGTCCGGAGCCTGTGCTCCGCAACAGGAGAGGCCACAACAGTGAGAGGCCTGCGTACTGCAAAAGAAAAAAAAAAAAAAAAGAAACAGTACCATACTGACAGTTTTGAGAAACATAACTGGCCTCCTAGAATCCTACTTTGCTACTTTGACCTTATTTTTTTTAATTAGTAAATTCCCTCCCCATGCTTTCTTTCTCCCTCTGTTTTCATTGGAGAATCATGTTCCTCTCCTTTCCCCATGAATGGTCTTTGTGATGTGCCAGGCCAAGAACTCTTCTTAACAAATCCAAGCAATTTCCTTCTCTGGAACAGATTTCCTTTCCTAGGTAGTACAGTTGGGATATCCTGTAAAACATAACACAGTCTGTCTCATTACTTCTCTTCAAAGTAACTGACCTGATAAGTGTCACCCAGTCTCACATGGGCTTTTGGAAATGGCTTTCTTTGATGTGATATAAGTTTAAATTCCTCTTCTTCTCTGTAGTGATTCTGGCCTGAGTCCTTCCGTACCAATGGCTTCGAATTCAGGTAATTATTTTTTAGGCTGGAGCAGGTCTTGATTGTGAAGTGTTCATTCTAGGGGTTATGGTAACCCAGCAATCCCTTCAGCTGTGTGGGAGCTGGGCGCTTAGGCAGAGGAATGATAATTAAGTGTTATCCCAATTTATACACATAAGCAAGTTTTTAGAATATTCATGGCCAAACAGGACTTTCCTCAGGTTTGGAGTACAAAGACAGGGGAAGAAAGAACTCCAGACAGGTGTTTTCTCTATTTTACCAATGTTCATGGGCAGTTAGTTTACTATGACGCTGTCTACCACAAACTTTGAGATTTGTCTCATAGGGGATAATTAGAGGCTTTGTATCCTATATGAGCAAAGAAACATGTTACTTGCCAGAAAAGCAAGACTTTCTTTATACGTTGGAGACTTCAGGTATTTCTATTTCTTATCTCTTTGGGTATTTCGTCTTTTGAGGTTAGTTTACAGAGTAAGATTAAGCCATATGCTATCTGGTAATCCTTGGTTCTTGGTAATCAGTGAATGGTAGTTTGGGGTGGTATTAGCTGTAGAACTGTGGTCCAAGATCATGGTGTTTCTTTGCCTGTTTTCTTGGTTATCATTCACCCCTGCTCCATATGGTAGATTAGCCACTTCCCCTGGTCAGAACATACAGGCTGCTCCACTGATTACAGATTGGACTTGGCAAAAAGATGACCCACTTGCAGTTTTACCATTTTTTGGAAGCTTGGAACAACAGACCTTGTGATCCCATTCATAATCTCTCAGATTCAGGATCTAGACAGGGCTCAGAAAAGGCGGCTTTATGGATGATAATTTTTTTTTCATTTATTCCTTTGTTTCAAGTAATAATTTCTTAATATTTAAAGGAGAAAAGAGTGTCTTTTAGGGAATAGCCAAGACAGTTAAATCCAAGTTTTTAAGTTTCTTACATCCAACCCCTCCCCAATCTAAATACAGAAATACAAATAACTTAATATTGGCTAATTAAAATGAATGAATGGACGTGACCAAGCTCCTCTGGTATTTGTGTTTTCTGAACCATTCACACTTGCTCTTTGCTGCGTCCTAGGTGGGCATTTGCCTTCCTCACGCCCTGTGTTTAGGTTGAGGCGACCCCTTACTCCTCTTCACGCTCTGAGTTGCTCCTGAAGTAGTGCAGAGCTGGAAGCCTGGATCCCTGATCGTAACCCAGCCTCTGGGAACTTTGCTGAGGCACCAAATGACTGTAGTCTCCCTTTTTGAGCATTTAGGGTATGGCTAGGCCTGTCAGTTATGGAGAAGTCCTCATCCCCTTTGTTGATATTACAGAGAAGTCTGTTTTGCAGTACAGCAGGCTGCAACAGTCCATCCCCTTTCTCTCCACCACCTAAACCGGCAACCCCCATGAAATGTAACGTATTGCCCTGAATTTTCTTTTGTTTAACGCAGTCCATTCATTCAAGTATACATTCAAAACAAAACCAAAAGGTTTTGCACATCAGGCTTCCTATCCTGGGCAGTGACCTCACGCTTGGGTTTCTTTCTCAGGTTTGTGAGTTCACCTCAGCCTCTACTTTGCCATATAGTGGCTCATTCCTCTGTTCAGACCTTTCAGGTAAACAGGGCTACTTTGGAAGGAACAGATATTCCCTCACGTAATAAATAAGGGCCTTTTGCTGGCCTGACACTCTGCCTTTGATCTCAAGGCGAATGGTACGTGGTTAATTACCATGTTTGCCTTGCGCTGCCGGCAGAGTGGCAGGGGTTAGGAAATGTCTCTCGCGCAGAGTTGTTATTTCCATTCATCAGCTGTCACGGCAGGCAGCGAATGACCTTTCTTAACTGGACGACATCTGGGCCATAGATTTTAGAATCTCCTACTGGCTTAGGAAGAATAGCCATATTTGACACTGAGGTATGTGTGATTATATGTGTAATTTATCAGAGCAGAGGGCACATGGCTTACCGTTTTTATTTTCAAGTGAACATTGGGATACCTGCGTTGCCAGATAAACTGAGGCCTGAGGAGTATATATACAGCTATGTATAGTAATCTTGTACCTAACTGGCCTGACTGTGGTGAACTTTGTTATACACTTTACACCTGAGGGACTGTCACTCTTACGAAATATATGCCTTTTTCTGTCCATATCTGTAGGTAGACGAAGTGCACCGCCCTTGAACCTCACTGGCCTCCCTGGCACAGAGAAGTTGAACGAAAAAGAAAAGGAGGTAACAAAAAGAAGGGGAGCTGGTTAGAAGAAAGAGAGTAGGGGCTGGTTATTCATTGAGTTGTCATTAAAAACATGTTATAGGATCAAACCCGTTTTGCTCTGTTCATGTCACACATGTGCATGTAACAGCTCTAGTCCATCCCAGAGGCCTAGGTGCTAAAGAGCTGACCTCAGCAGGTCCTTATCACCCAGCCACCATTCATCTCCTGAGAGAAGAACATATGAGATGTAAATCTAAATAATAGCAACTATCATTTATTGAGCATTTACCATGTACTAGATACTGTACTGTGCTTTATGTCAGTGAATTTAATTTTTTTCAAACTTAAAATAACTGGTATATGAAAATGATTATTTCCTATTAGAGTGGGCATTTTCAGAAGTTCTACTGTTATTCCAACAATATGACCATCACTTAAAAGATTTTTGAATTGTCTCCATAGTATGTGTATAAGCATAAAAGAGGAATTCATCATCATATATAGTCACACATTAATTTTGATTAAAAAAGCCATGACCTACTTTTCTTTTACATTATAATCACCGGATGTGTCTTCTTCATATTACTTTTGGCCGTTTCTAAACTTTAAATCCAGCCTCAAAACGGTCATCATCAAGCGTTTTCAAAAGAATGTGCCGCAGCTCTCAAGCCCATTCCAAGAGAGGATCCTCTTTCGTTCCTCGTGTGCTCCTTTTACGGTTCCCAAGATCAGTGTCTTCAGCTGCCACTCTGTATCAGTAATTCAGGTCAGACAGTAAGGAAAAGTCACGGAGTAGGCGCTAGTATTAGTCTTCTATTTTACCCAGTAGGAACAGTAAAGGTTAGTTTGGGAGTAGAAGGAGGTGTATGTTATATCCAAGTACTGCTGAAGAAGTATTGCCATTCTGAATCAAGGGTGGAATGGCCTGTAGTTTCAAGCAGTTTTTATCCTTACCCACAAAGTGGTAACCTCAGGCTGTTCATTTCTGGATAGTGGCAGGTGAACTGGAATCGAGCCAGGTTTCTAGATTTTTAGCAGTTAAAGCGACCTCTTAGCAAAGTCTCTATATCTCTTCTCCCTCCAGAGTAGGAAATGTAATCACAAAATCAGGGACTAAAGATTTATGCCGATACTCAAAATAATGCAATTCATACTTGGGAACCCAAGTATCAGCAGCCTCACCCGCACGGTGCCCTGTGGCTCCTCCCTGACTGGCTGAGCTGGAAGGTGCCGGGCCTCTACTCCACACCGCTCCTCAGCACACAGACTTGTATCCCTGACAAACCCAGGTGAGCCAGCCGGTAGGTGCTGGAGCTCTCCCGGCATCACACTCTGCCTTTTTCTGTCTGTCTTTAGAGAGTGTTCTCTCCAAAGAAAAGACAAACTGGAATGTGATCTAGCCACCAGCAGCTCCTATAAATAGTTGGAGGTTGATGTCACTCTTTAAATTTTATTTTGGCTATACCTGCTGGATTAAATTATGAGAATGACAGATGTTAATGTTTATTAAATTTGCCATGTCTTGCAGCTCTGTCAGATGGTGAGATTGGTCCCAGGAGCCTATTTAGAATACAAATCTGCTCTATTGAACGAATGTAACAAGCAAGGAGGCTTGAGACTGGCACAGGCAAGAGCACTCATCAAGATAGACGTGAACAAAACCCGGAAAATCTATGATTTCCTCATCCGAGAAGGATACATCACTAAAGCCTGAGGCTCTCCGGGCCTGGTGGGCCAAAGGACAGTACGGGCATTGTGGAGTTTTGTTTTTGAGCTGAATTCTCCTTGTAAAAAGAGGGGAAGAACAAAGGAAACCTTAAGTTGTATTAACGTCTACTTTCTTCTCCACCCGGCTTTAAAATACTCCTGTTGTTGGTATTGTGCTGCAGAGTTATGTGCTAGATAAGCTATTATTAATTGTGTGTGGGCATTCATTCCTAACACCTCTTGTAACTAAAACAAGAACCATAGTACCTCACATCACAGTGTTGGTAGAAATAGAACTAAACCAGTCTTTAGTCCCAGGAGTCCAGCTCAGATCCTTGTACTTACTTGGGAGGTTGGTTTTCTGATTATCTGTTTTGCCTTCAAACATTACAGACAGATTTAAAATAAAGAGGTTATAGAGAGAGAAAGCTTTCTCTTTCTGTCTGAGGATTCTTTTAAGCTGACAACTTACGTTTATGAGCAAAGAGAAGGAAAATCTCCCCATGATGGTCTTGTCCCAAACTGCATCTTCAACGTTAATGTCTGGCTTTGTAAGTTGAAGTCTGGCTGTCTAATCTGCAGTAGACTTTTGAGGAGGTGGCACTGGATATAAAATGTCTCTTATTTTTAGAATTAATGGATTAAAAATGTTTTGCTACTTACTTTGTGGGTGTGTCAAATATTCTGGTAACTAAAGCGCACTTAGGGGGTTGGATGCACGCCTCATCACGCTGCATTGTCTCTGCTAACATGTGTGTCCTGGGCTCACCCTATTCTAACCCTTGGCTTCCCTGGATACCAGACCCCTGAGGATGGAGGTGATGCAATTAACCTCAGTGTTGCTTAGATTAAGACCTGAACCCTAATTTCTCAATGGTGAAGGGCTAGCCTACAATAAGAGCTACTTGTAAAACAAAAGGAAAGCCTTTTCATATATGGAACTCACTAGATATGAGGGTGAGTGACCCCACCACATCTGAAACTTGGTCCTCAAATCTTTCTGCACAATAAGAAGCCAAACTCAGAGTCAGGGTTTTTCCCTTTTCTGTTAGAAGCAAAGTTATATAGAAATACTTCAGAATCTGCACAAATTACCTCCAGTAGCTGACTGATTTCTTTAATTCTTTCAACATTCAAAATATCTAATTCAAATATTATATGCTTTGTTGGAAGTATCTGCTCAAACTTCTTGACTGCTGAAAATATGCATGCAGTTTGCTAATAGACTTCATCTAGGGGATAACATGAAAAGGAAACTCGTAGGATCTGAGGGAAATAGAATAGAGGACTTCAGTGTTTCAAAAGGGCGGCTTGTGGTTTTCTTGATATAGTCCTGTCTCTTAGAAAACGTTATCCTACCACCAGCATCCCCCTGAGTTGCTTATAAAGGGGTTGCCTCTTATCCTTGGAAGGCAAGTCCTGTTCTAAAAGTGCATTAGACGTCTGTGTCAGGTGATGTCTGCTGTAGTCTGAGGAGTCCTTGATCTTGATTAAGGAAGGCTTCCTGGGAGAGGTGCACTTCTGAGACAATGATAAGACGGAGATGAGAGAAATAAAATGGCAGATGGAAGTGGGAGACTGTTCCAGACGTAGTAGGTGGAGGGTGATGAGTAAGGAAAACAGTGCCAAGAGATTTAGCTGGCTGGTACACAAGGAGCAGCTGCGGTGCTTAGGGCTGGGAGGATGGCGGATGGCAGGACAGTCTGATAGAAGCCCTGGAACAAGTTGAAGTCTGAAAAACTGACTGGCGAATCAGTAGACTGGATGAAGAAAGTGGCATTGTTGAAAAGAGTGACAGAAAAATAAGGCTATAATTCAAATGACTGGATTTTAGAAAGGAGGATTACTATGGTTTTGGTAAGCCCAACTTCACAAAATTTAAGACCTAGAATCCTAGTGGGTTTCTCAAAGATCAAGCCATAATTTTGGGTGAGGAGTACTCTTGAAAGGCGTCGTTAGAAAAGCACTTGCTGACGTTTGATGTCGATCACTAGCTTAGTACATTATTTCCTTCCATCTTCTTGTCACCAAAGGAAGGCCCTTCTTGTTACTAAAAATCCAGAGCTAGCAAGGACGTTCCAAAGAATATTCCATCCTTCCCCTTTTCAGCTAGATGGGATTGGCCATAAACCAACTCTACTAATTTAGGTCCTTCTTGGTGCAGATCATCTCAGAAGAAAGAGAGTTTACTCTGAAACTCAACAACAATGAACTATGAAATAAAGACCTTTAACTGCTAGGAACTTTATTACAATTTAAAGATTTCTGCTGGAATTTTTTTTTTTTTTTTTTTTTTTTTTTTTTTTTGCGGTATGCCGGCCTCTCACTGCTGTGGCCTCTCCCGCTGTGGAGCACAGGCTCCGGACGCACAGGCCCAGTGGCCACGGCTCACGGGCCTAGCTGCTCCGCGTCATGTGGGATCTTCCCGGACCGGGGCACGAACCCGTGTCCCCTGCATCGGCAGGCGGACTCTCAACCACTGCACCACCAGGGAAGCCCTCTGCTGGAATTTTATGCATATCGTCCTCGTCTGTCCTGGTGGGGAATAGAGAACAAATTTCTTTACGTGTAATGACCCTTTCTTGGGCTTCCCTGGTGGCGCAGTGGTTAAGAATCTGCCTACCGATGCAGGGGACACAGGTTTGAGCCGTGGTCCAGGAAGATCACACATGCTGTGGAGCAGCTAAGCCCGTGCACCACAACTACTGAGCCTGAGCCCTAGACCCGCGAGCCACAATTACTGAAGCCCACACGCCTAGAGCCCGTGCTCCGCAACAAGAGAAACCACTGCAGTGAGAAGCCAGTGCACTGCAACAAAGAGTAGCCCCTGCTCACCACAACTAGAGAAAAGCCCACGTGCAGCAACGAAGACCCAATGCAGCCATAAATAAATACATAAATTTATAATGATCCTTTCTTGTGCTCAAAGACCTCAACTGTCTCTGTTGAGACCAACTATTTATGATTTATCTCTTCTTGGGTTCCAGTTTTCATCCTTTTATTGTTTACAACTCCCCCCACCCTAACCCCCCTTTTTAAATCTGAACTTAGTTAATTAACCAGTCGCTGCTGAGTGATAACAAGTTTCCCAGTTTTGAGTATTGAGATCCTCAGCTTGTAGTTAGCGGGAAAGGGGAGAAGACCAATGACATTCATCAATAACAAAGTTCTAGTTGGGAAGTCATTCCAGCTTTAGGAAATATGTAGGTATGTGATAAGAACTAAAATGCCCCGTGTGATAAGTCAGAGGCCCAAACTACAAAGAGAAGCTTGGAAAAACTAATTCATATTTACTCCAAAACACTTCGACGGGTCTCTAGCCAGGAGAGCAGTACTGTGTTCTAAACAGCATTCTGGAATATTGCTCATTCATTTTCTTTTTTTTAACATCCGTATTGGAGTATAATTACTTTACAGTGGTGTGTTTGTTAGTTTCTGCTTTATAACAAAGTGAATCAGCTATACATATACATATATCCCCATATCCCCTCCCTCGTGCGTGTCCCTCCCACCCTCCCTATCCCACCCCTCTATGTGGTCACAAAGCACTAAGCTGATCTCCCTGTGCTATGCGGCTGCTTCCCACTAGCTATCTATTTTACCTTTGGTAGTGTATATATGTCCATGCCACTCTCTCACTTCGTCCCAGCTTCCCCTTCCCCCTCCCTGTGTCCTCAAGTCCATTCTCTACATCTGTGTCTTTATTCCTGTCCTGCCCCTAGGTTCTTCAGAACTTTTTTTTTTTTTAAGATTCCATATATATGTGTTAGCATACGGTATTTGTTTTTCTCTTTCTGACTTACTTCATTCTGTATGACAGACTCTAGGTCCATCCACCTCACTACAAATAACTCAATTTCGTTTCTTTTTATGGCTGAGTGACATTCCATTGTATATATGTGCCACATCTTCTTTATCCATTCATCTGTTGATGGACACAGGTTGCTTCCATCTCCTGGCTATTGTAAATAGAGCTGCAGTGAACACTGTGGTACATGACTCTTTTTGAATTATGGTTTTCTCAGGGTATATGCCCAGTAGTGGGATTGCTGGGTATATGGTAGTTCTATTTGTAGTTTTTTAAGGAACCTCCGTACTGTTCTCTGTAGTGGCTGTATCAATTTACATTCCCATCAACAGTGCAAGAGGGTTCCCTTTTCTCCACACCCTCTCCAGCATTTATTGTTTGTAGATTTTTTGATGACTTGCCCATTCATTTTTAAAGATGTCTTTATAGATACCTTCTAGATATACACTGTTATTGTTAACACAAAAAGCTTTTCCACAACTTACATGTACCTGGCTTTTTATTTGTTTGAATTTCTATTCCAGAGGTACTGATCTGGAAGCTTTGCTTTCCTTTCCAATGTGTTTAGCCAAATGTGGATAACCTCTCCGATCTGTCAGAAAGGACCACCTCTGGTACAATGGGACACTGCTACGTCTGTGGCCCTGTGTAGAAGAGGTAGTCCAGCTAAGATAAAGAATTTCCCTTCAATCAGGCACAATAACCAGCCCTCTTAGTGAAATGTAAGTGATATTGAGCAGGATCTCAGGGCGCAAGGAGAGTCAGAGCAGCCTGGTTAGAATAGTATTGGTCGTGCTGACAAATACTTGCTTTGGGAGAGAGAACAATAGTGAATAGCACTTAACTAGGGAGTATTTTGGAACCTAAGTATCCACAAAATATGCATTGGCACTGAGTGTTCATTTGTATGCTGCTTTTGAGGGCTGGGGGTGGGGACAGGTGAATCATTTCTGAGAAGCTTGGAAAGCCAGTTTATCTAATGGGAGGGAGTTCTTTTTCTATTCATTGTTTGCCTGCTGCCTTGGCTTCTACCAGTTGAGATGCACTGAGATTAACTGCCGTTTGATTTGACTGACCAGGCTTACAAATTAAGAGACATAGGTATTTAAAGGAAGGATGAATGTCTTGAATCTGACATTAAAATTCCTTTGTCGGGCTTCCCTGGTGGCGCAGTGGTTAAGAGTCCGCCTGCTGATGCAGGGGACACAGGTTCGTGCCCCGGTCCGGGAGGATCCCACATGCCGCGGAGCAGCTGGGCCCGTGAGTCATGGCCGCTGAGCCTGCGCGTCCGGAGCCTGTGCTCCGCAACGGGAGAGGCCACAACAGTGAGAGGCCCGCGTACCGCAAAAAAAAAAAAAAAGAAAAAAATTCCTTTGTCACTAGGAGTTACTTGCTTGGTATGCGTTGTGTGCTGGGCCCCCTTCCCAGTTAAGAGTAAGAATAAGGAAATTGAGATAAGAATGCAGAAAGGGACCATAAAAAGGTTTAAAACCCCAAATTGAAAGCTACAAAAAATTTGATTTGATAGATGCAGCCCTGAATATCGCCGTACCTCCCCTTGCCTTTGAAAGCCCTAGTTAACCTTTGCCAGCCCAGATTTGTGTCTTTCAGGACTGGAGAGTTAAGTCTGATGCACTTATTTTCTACTTTGGAGCACAGGGGATGGATTTCTATGGCACCAAACTAATCATTTGGTTGAATTAATCTCACGTTCTTAACCAAGCCACACTTTTTTTTCAGCTTTCTCTGGTCTCCCCAGAGGTCTTATGTGGCAGAAAGCTTCCAGGTAGCTTGCTAATAATCTTGCCTTGGTCCAGAGTTATGTGGAACAGAAGTAGCATCTTAGGAAGTGTGGAAAGGAGAAGACCTCACAATTGTTTTAAGAAACCAACACTTTATTAATCAAAGCAAAAACGCTGAAATCACACTTCAGTGAACTGACAGCCAAGTGCCAACTCATGACACTTCCAATGCACCTCTCCTTCCCAGAGAGCTGTCTGCCAAGTACACTCCCTTTATCTGAATTGCTGGCAGTGACCTCTTTTCTCCCATTAAATGATAGATAGCTAACGATTTGGATCCCCCGCCCCTACCCTCCCCATTATCATGACATAAAATATATATTATTTTAAGAAATAAAAAAATAATGGGACCTGCACTGTGAAGCTTAATTTTAATGTTCCCCTACAATATACCCTATCAGAAAACTGACTTTGAGTTGAGGCTGTCTGATGTTTTTACTTCGGTTTCCAATCTTAGGATGTTGTCTAAGATGAAGAAGGCAATTTTCAGGGTAATTTAATAGCTTTTCCCCAAAAATTATTGAAAAAGGGTGAAAAGTTCCAAAGTGCCATGAAGACACGAGCTCCCAAGTACCAGGAGCCTCAGAGATGGGGGGGGGGGGACTGATAGGAACTTCCAGTAAAGGAAGAGAGGGCAGCAGTGTCCCAGCCCTTACCCCATGGGAACTTGCTTTGCTTTGGAGAGGTGGAACAGTTTTCCCACACAGTATCTTGTCTGGAGCCTCTTTTTAAGTAAAGTCAAGCTGCAGCAGAAAAAGCCACTCTACTGGGGCAGGAGCCAGAACCCTTATTTTTTGCCTAGAGGATGACACCTTGATATATTTTTACCAAAGGGCACTTATCTAAGCTCTAGCCACAGGGAGGTGACAGCAATATCAACCTTACCTGGCTGCCCCTGCCCCAACAAGAAGATCTTTGCCTTGTTTGGGGTGTGCATAGTTTCAGATTCAAGACACCTGTCAGAGCTAAGTGAGCACAGGTTTAACTTCAATGATGCAAAGCAAAACGCTTTTGAGAGCAAAATCTCCCAGGAGTGCCTCCGCCCCCAGCAACTGCAGAAAAGAAGGCGTTGGTGGGAGAGAAGGGTGGCTATAGACGTCATTACATCTTCCAGATCCCAGCTGTGACCTGGCTCAGAGTTTTACAGTTAAAAATAACCGTGGCTTAGAGTTGGGGGGAAAAAAGTAAACTGTTTCATCTCCATGGAAACTGGGGGCGGGGGAAGGCAAGCCATGGATTTCCAGCAGATGCGGCAAGAGGGGGCGGATGTAGGGGCTGGGAGCTTAGAGGCCCTCTGTTGAGAGGAGGTACCCCTGATTAGCATCCAGGATGTAGCTAGACATTTTCCAGGGCTCTGGAGACACGCGGCAGGGGATATGTTTGCAACAATGTGTACATTTTGGGTGGGTGAAGACTTATTTGAGGCTTACAACTTCCTGTAACACAGATTTGCTACTATTTGGCAAAGCAGAGAGCAGATGAGCAGCACTGTAGGTTAGATGTTGCCTCCTAACCAATCTGGGAAACTGCTACACACCCTACGCCTCACCTTCCATTCTTTCATTTGCATAGTCGGAGGCTTGACATCAGAATATTATAACAATTTATAACTAGAGGGGCGGTCTTCAGGCTCTTGGGCTGATATGGACATCTACTTCCTTTTAGTGGGACCAGGTTTTTTCTCTTTGGTGTTGTAGGAGGTTATGCAAAGTGGCATTAATTACCTAGAAAGTCCTTAAAGTTACGTCTCTTACCATTTCATTTTTGTTTATTACCAGAGGTTACTAACTCTTGGGGGGAAATATTTTAATTTTTCATTTCCCCATTCTTTAAAGGTTTCTTTTAAAACAATTTTTTCCTCAAGAAATACATGAATATATTCTAGTTTTTAAAAAAATTTGAACCCCTCTCTTTTCCTTTTTAAATAAAGGGTGTATATGCTTTCTTGTTTACCTGCCTGGTGTACTGGAAAGACCTAAGTGCTAATCCTTGTTCTGCTATTAATAATGATACAGCCTCGGGCAAGTTTTTTAACCCCTCATATCTGAACTGTGGTTGATAAAACCTACCTGACTGGGTTTGATGAAGATAAATGGGATAAGGTATATATTACACCTGACACCTCCCTTCCCTTCCCTTCTCATTGAGCCTTTGATATTTTCATTTAACTCCAGCCAGGTCTGAACAAGCCCTTGATTTTCCATGGTAAATGGTACATTCACACCATGATAAAGTCTCACAGAGGGACACTAAGTTCTGAAGGACACAGAGCAAATGTTAAAATAGGCACAGGTGCATTTTTCATGGATGTTGTTGTTTATATTGGAATCTTCATCACTGTGCATCATTGCCACAGCCCCAGGGTTGAATTAAGGGCAGAAAATTTCAGACAGATAGATATTAAATGACCTAGTCGTCCTAGATATGTTGTAATATTCCCTTATATAAGCCTAGCTCAAGAAGCTTGAACTCAGGTTACAAAACTGTAGGCACACTATGATTGTAATTGTGTAAAGAAAACTAAAAAAAATCATGCATAGAAAAAAAAAGAAAAAGGTGCTAATTTTTGTTTCGTTAAGTAGTAAAATTAGGGGTGATGCTTTCTCTCTCTCCTGTTTTGTTTTGTTTTGTAATGTGACTTTTTTTTATTAATGGAAAAATAAATTACATGAGAACTATTAAAACTCTACAGATAGGACTTCCCTGGTGGCACAGTGGTTAAGAATCCGCCTGTCAATGCAGGGGACACGGGTTTGAGCCCTGGTCCAAGGAGATCCCACATGCCACAGAGCAACTAAGCCCGTGCGCCACAACTACTGAGCCTGTGCTCTAGAGCCTGCGAGCCACAACTGCTGAAGCCTGTGCACCTAGAGCCTGTGCGCCACAGCAAAGAGAAGCCACCGCAATGAGAAGCTGGCGCATCACAACGAAGAGTAGCCCCCGCTCGCCACAACTAGAGAAAGCCCGCAAGCAGCAACAAAGATCCAATGCAGCCAAAAAGTAAATAAATAAATAAATAAAATAAAGTAAAACTCTACAAATAAAAGTTTAAAGTATTTTACAATTAATAATATCTAGTTAATCCTTATGATAGCTATATAAGGTGTTATCTTATGTCTTATAAAATAGTGCAAGCATTAGGCAAGCTTGAATAGTAGATGAAATATGTGTTTGGACTTCTATCCCCCTAGTTCTTTTATCTTTTCCACATTTGTAGAGTTTTCTCCCAGATACCTGGTGTCCACTATCCCTCTTAAACGTGTGAAAGTTTAAGATAGCTTAAAGATTTACTTCTCTGGGGGATTTGCATTTTTGTAGCAATTAATGGCATATACTCTGGAATTACAGGCATTAGCAAGCAGGTGTTCCAGAGCCATGGGACCTGATGGCACCCTGAAATCTAACTTCTGTAGACCCGGGAGCCCTGATCACAGCTGTCTCCCAATTCTAACAGATATATCAAATCTGTTGCCAATTTGTTAACCAGAAGAAATGATGCAAATGGAAGATGCAGCTATTCTTTGAGGGGCTCATCAAGGTCTGATTAGTCTCAGGAGAAGCCATTGCCCAAGCAATTAAGGAGAATATTTTTGGAAAGGCAGACATCAGAAGCTAAGCAGAGTAGAAGTTTCCACCCTCTATTTACTGTGTCTAATCAGATCAGCTCTTATTCTGCACAGAAGCTGCACTGCTCTAAAGCACTGCTTATTTAGACATAGTCAGGAGCACCCACACCTTCTCTGGGCATAGACAAGTCAGACTTTTGTAACAGACGGTCTCTAAGATGTTAATACATCGAAAGCAGTTGACACCTTTAAAGGTACCTATTTACAGTCTAGTAATGTGCTGCCCGGTAAGGTAGCCACTAGCCTCATGTGGCTATTTACATTTAAATGGATTACAATTAATTACAATTTAAAATTCAGTTCCTCAGTCACACAAACCACATTTCAAGAGCTCAGAAGTCACATGAGGGACTTCCCTAGTGATGCAGTGGTTAAGAATCCGCCTGCCAATGCAGGGGACACGGGTTCAAGCCCTGGTCTGGGAAGATCCCACGTGCCGTGGAGCAACTAAGCCCGTGCGCCACAACTACTGAAGCCTGCGTGCCTAGAGCCTGTGTTCTGCAACAAGAGAAGCCACCGCAATGAGAAGCACGTGCGCAGCAACGAAGACCCAACGCAGCCAAAATAAATAAATAAACAACAACAACAAAACCCTTAAAAAAAAAGTCACATGAGACTAGTGGCTACTGTGTTGGAAAGTGCACGTATGGATCATTTCCAGCCCCCAAAGTTCTATCAGACAGTGCTGGTTTAGAAGATAACACCTTCAAATTGCATTTTCTTCCTTTGTTTTTTTTTGTAGAGATATCTATAAGCCCACACTTCCACGTTCTGTAAAGGCATAAAGCACCTCCCTACCCACAGGCGTATATGTACAGTCACTATATGATCTTACTGAGTTTAGCACTTCTTCCTACTTTCCTTAATCTCTAGATCTTCACACATACATCACACTCAATACAAACTCTATTTTAGTCCTTCTCCCTCCTCTTCGCTGATGAGGATTTGATTCTTCATGGTAGGCTTAGTTCTAGAATGCGTGAAAATGCCCAGTTCCTTGTCACTAACAAGTGTTGTTCTGGAAACCTGCCTTCTGTGTAACAAATAAGCTTGAATCTGAAGAGGGATGTATCTTTTGTGCTGCTGAGTCATTGAATTGACTGAAGGAAGACTTGGTGGGGGGGGGGGGGTCGGGGAGAAACAGAAATAAAGCGGCATACAATCGTTTCTATTAGAGATTTTGCTATTTTGGTATTGGCATGTCAAAAATAAGTCACTAGATAAATTGATGGTGGAGCAATTTGGCGCTGGGAAGATGCCTTTCCCAGGCAAGATTTGAACTCCTAATGTGTTATCCTGAATCAGATTCTGCGTTGTTCTCTCGCAGAAAGATTAATTTTGCTTAATTTTAAAGCTTTGATTCTCTCTTTATGAAGGGAAAAATAAACAAAATCTCTCCATTCTAGGCCTTTTCAACTCCCTTAGGATTATCACTAAAATGGCTTTGATGTTATATTTTTGTCTGGGAAGCAGACAGAACTTTTAGATATTCCTGTACCCACGGGATGACTCGGAATCCCGTTGGAGACCAGAAAGCATGAAAAATCCCCAAAGCTTGTGGTTGAAGATGCGGGGGGATGTGGCGGGGTGGGATATAAACCCAAAGCGCTGTTTTTACTTCCCTCACCAATCCTTCCCCCTAAAACTATGATTACTCGTTTGAGTGTTCAGCTGTTCTGATGCCAATGATTTACAACGATGTGTAGCTGGGGCTGGTGAGCAAAGGGTTGGGCGTGGAGTCGGGACTCTTAGGTGTTAGACTCACTGCAGAGCCTCGAGAAAGTTGTTTACAGGGCAAGATTGTGCTGAAAAAAGTCCGCTTTGCATCTACTCATGTTATAGATGGACAAACCTACATTTAAAAAAAGACCCTCGGGCTTCCCTGGTGGCGCAGTGGTTGGGAGTCCGCCTGCCGATGCAGAGAACGCGGGTTCGTGCCCCGGTCCGGGAAGATCCCACATGCCGCGGAGCGGCTGGGCCCGTGAGCCATGGCCGCTGAGCCTGAGCGTCCGGAGCCTATGCTCCACAACAAGAGAGGCCGCGATAGTGTGAGGCCCGCGCACCGCGGTGAAGAGTGTCTCCTGCTTAACCACAACTAAAGAAAGCCCTCGCACAGAAACGAAGACCCAACACAGCAAAAATAATTAATAAACTCCTACCCCCAACATCTTCTTAAAAAAAAAAAAACCCTCAGAGTGACACAGCAAATAAGCCTTTCACGAATCCATGCGTTCAGCCTGGGCTCCGGAGACCCTACAGTTCTGCCTTGGAGGCATGGGCTGTGGACCTGGTGTTTTGAAACTCAGGTGGCACCTGTGGTTTATGATGGTCTCGGGGCAGGCAGAAGATGGCCATATCTATAGCTACTTCTGAGTCTCAGACAACACAGCTTCCCACAGTCGTTAGAAACTGCCCATACCTGCCCAAGCAAAATTCATCCAACAGTTGCCATGAGATTTATTTCCCCTTCACTCTTTGGTCCCAGCTCCTGGGCTCTCCCTTGCAGGACCGAAGGTGGTGGTGCGGTGGGGGGAGAGGCGGAGATTAGTCACTAATTGCACTCTTCACACCCTTTACATTTGTATTGTTTTCTTGCCTTTAACCCTCTCACATCCAGAAAGTACCCTAGTTCATCATCCCTGCACCCACGCCCAAACCCAGTTTGTAGGTAGACGCTGAAGTGGGGAAGGAGCGGGGGCATATGTTGAGACACAGATGAGGACACAACAAGAGCCCCCTGAGCAGAGGTCTGCCGCTGCAGCTGGGGCGGTGCGAGCCGGGGTCGCGCCCCGGACTCCCCGCTCGGCGGCGGAGGGCACAATGCGCACGCGCGCCGTCCGCAGCTCCGCGCGTGCCCCCCGGCTCGCCCCGCTACGCGCAGCTTGCCTCTAGCGCCGAGGCCCCGCCCCCGCCCGGAGCGCCCGCCCCGCCTGGGGAGAGGGCGGTGGGGCGCAGGGAGCGTGCGCGCGGCCCGCCCCGGGCGCGGGCGGAGGGGAGAAGGAGGGGCGTGCGCGCGGCGGATAACCGGCAGAAGCCGGGAGCAGCGCAGGAGGGAAGAGCGTCAGCTGCGAGCCCGGGCGAGCCGGTATGGGGCCCGCGGGCTCGGGCAGGGGGCAGCGGGCGGGCGGGACTTGGCGCCGACCGGGCCCCGGGGCCCTGGCCGGACCGGATGGCCGAGGGCCTGCGCGAACGTGGTCTCTGGAAACTTTGTGCCGGCGTCCCCCACCTGCTCTCGGGCGGTTCTCGCATCCTTTGGGCGGCGGGGAGAGGAGAGGCCCGGCGCCCAACGCAGCGCCCCCTCCTCACCGCCCGACCCTGCCTCGCCGGCTCTCGGCGCGCATTCCCCGCCCCCCGCCCCGCCACCCCGGCTGCTTCCCCACTGCGGCGACGCCTGGGCCGGGGTCCCAGCCCTCTGGTTCCTTCGCGAGCATCCTTTCTGTTCCCCTCCCCCTCCCTGACCCCTCTGCTCTGCGGTCCAGCCATGGCCTCTCTGCCTCCTCACCCCGTCGCCACCATTCGCCCGCTCCGAGCCACGGGAGCGTCGGCGGCTTTTTGCGTCTTCCAAAGGTTTCTGGTGCGTTGGTAGAAGCAACTTGACTTTCAGCAATGCCAAGTATTCAACTTGAGTATTTCTCTACGGTGGTGGATTGGTGAGCACAGTGCTAACATGTCTTTTTATTTCTCCTAAGTACCCTTGCTCCACAGCGAAGTTGAGTCGTTGTTTGTGTGCGAGAGGAGTTGCATGCTGTATGTAGTTGCCTTAAGTGGATTGTATAACGATATTTTATTTAGGTGGATGTTTCCAGTGGTGCCAGCCAGTGTTATGGTAACTGGGCATCCCAGAGGCAAGGGAAGGAGGAGTGACTTAAAAATGCAGTTCTACTGTGTAGGGATTTTTTTTTTTTTTTTAAGTGCCTTGTGCTTTTCATCCAGCAAGACCTCAGGGCGTTTAGCACGTGTTAACTAGCTGTTCAATGTAGTTTTAAGAGAGAGGTAAGTAGAAAGCATTACGTCCCATTTTACGGATTTGAAAACGGAGGCAAAACGACAAGTCCTGATTCTTTACTCACCTGAAAGGAATATGGACCAGAGTTCCTGGAATTCCTAGTCCATGAGGCCACTCAGAAATGTCATGGAATGTTGGAACGTACTCCCTGAGACTGTACAGATCAGTTAAAAGTCACGGGATGGGGCTGCCAGCAGCTCCACGCTTGGGACTCAGCTCTGTCACAAAGTTAAGTGATACTGAACAAGTCACAGCTGCTCTCTGCGTGTTTCCTAGTCTTTAAAATGAGGGGAACAAAGGTGCTGTATTCTTTGCAAAGTTGTGTGAGTGTATCTGGAAGCTCCACTTCCTTGAGCTGCATTTGGTGACTGTTAACTTGTTGTGGACTCTTAAAGGCCCCCATTCTCAGGTTCCCTTTAGAAATGCAGGGAAGGAGGAGCCCCCAGAATGAATAACTGCTTCATCTTCACCAGAGGCACCTGAGAATTCACATCAGGGACAGGCTGAGGCAGGGACCCCGACGTGGGTGGGAGCAGAGGGTTGCCTGGTGGAGGAAGGAAGGAGCCCTGCACAGGCGGCTTGACACATGGGCCCTACTCCTGCCTCCAGCTCTGACTCATCTTCTGACGCTTGGGGGAGGAGAGGTAGATGCTTGATATTTTTGGCTTTCCCCCATAAAATGGGAGACAGTTTACTTCATTCGAAGGCTTTTTAACGTTAGTGTCCAACGTATCTATGCTGTGTTCTTAGCTGAAATCTCTCACATTGGTTGAATGCAGGTATGATTTGTGTAATATTCTTTAATACAATGGTATAAATCTATATTCTTACCATAAAAAAATTGGCCAGGTGTGTAAGTACAGGAAATCCTTTAAAACTTCAGCATTTTAAAATGTTGCTCCTTAGGGAAGGAACTGTGTTTGGTAGGTTCTTTAGCAATTGGGATTTTATTTTAAGGCGAGGTGGATTACAAATACTTTTTCCCAATACCAAGAATTAATCATTCTCTGTTTGGAAAAAAATTAAAACTTTACAGATAAGATTAAAACCTTCTTTTGAGCATCTGTCCCAAAAGTAACTGCTGCGTGTATCTTTATTGGTCTGTGTGTATTCTTTTAGACTTTTCTAAGCATTTTCATAAATGTCTGTTTGCACAAAGTGATTTTTTTTTCTGGTGTGCATAGTCTGAAAACCTCTAGCTTATTTTTTTCCTGAGTGACTTTTTAAATTGAAATAGATTATTATAAAATTAACCAATCCTGTTTATAGAGACTGGGTTTCTGTCTAGAACAGGTAGCATGTGTTTTAAATACAGCTGGTCGTAAAGTTGTATTAACCCTGATAGCATGGTAGTATTTCTCCAGGCAATGCAGAAATGACCCCTTCTTAACTTCAAAACAGTTAAATCAGTAAGAACCTTGGCGTTACTCTTGGTTGCAAATGAAAACTTCCCCATTAAAAGCAAAAATCTACTGTGTTCTTCTTTTCTTTGTTTGTGAGGAGGCATAAAAGGGAGTGGAAAGCAGGGAGAGTTGCTAAAGCAACAGCACCTAAGTATAAACTTACAGAGCGAATATTTAAGATGGTAGCTTTAGTTATTTATGAAGGCCTGACTGGGGTGAAGACAGAAAGGGAAATGTTAATGTGGGCACAGTTCAAATCAGTAATTTCAGAAGAGAGGTGGGTTAAAACAAAATTCACATCAAGAGTGTATGGGTTTCTGGTGGTCCAGTGGTTAGGACTCTGCGCTGCCGAGGGCTCGGGTTCGGTTCGATCCCTTGTTGGGAAACTAAGATCCCACAAGCCGTGCAGCCCAGCCGAAAAAAAAGTGTTTATAGATAGACATTTATTGAGACTTTTGCCATGCGAAAGGTTCAGTGCTGACTACTGGGGTAGAAGGCAAATAAGGTCCTTGCCTCATGAAGCTGACAGGCCAGTAGTGATATTCAGAGAGGAAGTGTTCTTTCCCCAGATAGGCCAGAATTGTAAGGGTTCTGAATTACTGGAAACCAACATTGTATTTATTTAACTTTTTTATTGTGAATTATAACACACAGAAAAGGGTATAAAACATAAATGGATAACTTAATTATTTTAAAGAAAACAGCTGTAACCATCTTGCAGGTTAAGAAGTACCCTCTTTCCACTCTTTCCCAATGACCACCTCTCTCCTTACCCCAGAGGTAACCCAGCCAGTAAATAGCTTCATTTTTGTGAAAGTCATTTCCTTTCTTTTCTACAGGCTTTATCACCTAAATACTAACCCTAAACAAGATAGTTTCATTTTGCCTGTTTTTCACTTTTATGCAAATGGAATTAATGTAGGTATTCTTGTAAATCCATTTTGGGGGGGGGGTCAACATCATATATCTGTATATGTATGTAAGTGTGGGTATTTATACATATATGTATATACACACATATATAATTTTTTGGTTCAAATTCTTACAGCATTTATGGTTTTTAAGATTTATCCATGTTGTTACCTGTAACTGTAATTAGTTCATATTTGTATGCATATACCACAGGTTATCTATTTGTCTTCCGCTGTTGATGGACATCTGGGTTGTTTCTGGCCCAGGGCAGTTATGAATACTGCTGGTCATAGATGTGCATATCCTCAGCTTTACTAGCTGATGCCTATTTTCCAAAGCGGTTGTACCAATTCCTCCAGTGGTGTCAGCCTTGAACTTATAATCCACTGTACTTGCTGTTTAACCACAACATGTCTGGCTATTCCTTCTTTTTTTTTTTTTGGTGGTACGCGGGCCTGTCACTGCTGTGGCCTCTCCTGTTGTGGAGCACAGGCTCCGGACGCGCAGGCTCAGCGGCCATGGCTCACGGGCCCAGCCGCTCTGCGGCATGTGGGATCCTCCCGGACCGGGGCACGAACCCGTGTCCCCTGCGTCGGCAGGCAGACTCTCAACCACTGCGCCACCAGGGAAGCCCTGTCTGGCTATTTCTTGAATGAATGAATAAATTTCACCTAGGTGGCTTGACCTCTGGCCCTTCATGTGCCACTGTATTTTTATACACTTAAGTTTGTATGGTTTGGACTACATACCACTGAAAGCCAGAGATGGTTTTCCACTCTATGTGGCTGACAGGTACCCAATAGAATCCTTCCATTGATTTTGTTTTTTTAAACAGATGTGTAGTTATAGAGAAATTTAAATATGCAAAATGAAGTATTAAAAATTAAAATGTCTAGTACCTGGAAGTTTTAAAGATTTTGGAAGAATTGTACCTCTTGGGCCACCAGATGCCTTGATGTGGTGATTTGCATTGTGCTGGAGAATACTTGCCTTGTGCCCAGCTCTGAATGTGCAGGCCAGCAGTGCTGGCTTTAGTGTGTGATGTGTGCAGGAACCCAGGCCAGTACTTGTGAAAATACCCTCTAAGGACCGGTACTCACATGATTGTGTACACATGCAGATCCCTTAGAGGCACCAGCACAGGAATTCCTTGGCAATTCCAAAGGAACCGCAGCTTCTTTGCTACAGGAATAAATGCTTCCTTTACAATCTTTGAAGTGTCCTTTTCTCCAAGTCTTCCTTTATACTCGACAGTAGAGGTAGTACCGGGTTTGATAGAGAGTTCCTGCTTTCTGAGTAGACAGTTGCCAGGGTAACTTTAATTGCCTGTGTTTGGTGTTGCTAGCTGGATTTAAAGCTGGGGTGTGTGTGAGAGAGAGAGAGAGGGAGGGAGGGAAAGAGAAAGAGGAAGGGAGAGAGGATAGGGAGGGATGGGAAGGTCAGGTCAGGACAGTTATTAAATTATTAAGTTCAGGTGTTTGTTGAGCATCTACTGTGCCTGGTGTTATCTGCTAACAGTCTCTTTCTATCCTAAGGGCAGAAATACAATTCTGTACGCTTAGAAAACACCTTTCAACTGTCATCATTAAATTATCTCTGAATAATAAGATAAATTAGCATCTGAAAAAAAAACCCACCCTTAAGTAGATCTTTTTCTTAGTTGGAGGGCTGATAGAAGAACAGTAGTCCAAAGAACGTGAGATTTGTAATTCCTTTAAATTTCTTCTGTAAGGCATCTTGGAAAATGGCTAAATTGCTCTATTTTCAGTCTTTACAAATCATGAATACTTTTTTACTCATATACTAAAGGTTTTTTTTTTCAGATTCTCTAAAATAACCATAATTTTAAAAACTACATATGTATAAATTAGAAGTTTTTAAGAAAACATACCCATAGTAGGAGGATGAAAAGTAGTGTCAGAACGTCTTAATCTGAGTGATGGGGGGAGAAATTTTGTTTCGTGGTATCCTTTTCCAAAGGCTGTAATTTACAGAGGAGCTTTGTTTTCCACCTGTTGCAGGGAAGAGCGGGGAGCCCTGGTGCCAAGGTTACGGCCGTGTCCTGTTACGTGCAGCCCATGGCCCTCCCCGCTCACCTCAGCACTTCCCATTCTTGCTTTTACCCTGACAGAGAGTAACCTCCTATCCAGTTTGGTCAGCTTTCCCCTGCCATCTGGAGGTCTCAGTGGACAAAAAGGCCCTTCTGAAATTTATATGCAACTGCTTGGTGCCTTGTCCCAGAACAGTTTCAGCATCAGTGGAGCATGGCAGGCCTTTTTGACTCCTTAGGTCTTTGAGTTTGCAGAGCCACAGGAGAAGACTCTTGAACAAGAGGGTGTTGCTTCTGTTAACTGGTAAACAGTGATGTGGCAGATAGAGCCACAGAGCCTTCTGACCAGCAGCCCAGTGATTCTCATGCAGGATTCTCATGCAGGGTCCTTAGAACCGCTTGGAAAAATATTCCTTTGCCATATACTATGGTGGCTTTATAACATAATTTCAACTAGTGGTTGGCAAATGTTTTTCTGTGAAGGGTCAGGTAGTAAATATTTTAGGCTTGTGGGCCATACAGTTTTTTTGTTTTTTAACTTATTTTATTTTTGGCTGCATTGGGTCTTCATTGCTGCACGCGGGCTTTTCTTTGGTTGCAGTGAGCGGGAGCTACTCTTCGTTGTGGTGCGCGGGCTTCTTATTGTGGTGGCTTCCCGTTAGGAGCACGGGCTCTAGGCGTGGGGGCTTCAGCAGTTGTGGCACGCGGGCTCTAGAGCCCAGGCTCAGTAGTTGTGGCTCACGGGCTTAGTTGCTTCACGGCATGTGGGATCTTCCCAGACCAGGGCTCGAACCCGTGTCTCCTGCATCGGCAGGTGGATTCTTAACCACTGCGCCACCAGGGAAGTCCACAGTTTCTGTTGCAACTATTTAACTTGCCTTTTTAAGCTTGCCTTTGTAGCATGAAAATGCCCCAGTTAATATGTAACAAATGAGCACGGCTGTGCTCCAGTAAAACTTCATTTATGAACACTGAAATTTTAATCTCATACAATTTTTATGTGCCATGAAACAGTGTTCTTCTTTTGAATTCTCTTTTAACCATTTAAAAATGTATAAACCATTCTTCTCTCATGGGCTGTACGGAAACAGGTGGCCAAGCAGACATGGCCCGCCTGCCATAGTTTGTCGGCCCCTGATTTGACCAAGAGTAGAATGAGGTTCAGAGACCATTGCATTCTCGTTTAGCATATGACTAGTAATTAGTAGTATAATCTACAAAGAACTATGTGTATTATCTCTTTGTATAAGATTATTTCTTTAGGAGACCATTAAAGCCAAGGGAATAACTTCAGGATGCCATGTTCTTTGACCCCTATTTAGCTAAAAACTTGATTCCTTCCTTTGCTCCAGGGAGGCTCAGATACACCCAGTTGCCCTCAAAATTCGGGAGGCCTGCTGTCCCTCAGCAAGGATAGGGGTATGCAGCATCCAGCCAATGCAAGAGACTTACCTGGTTATCTTATTCTGCTCAGAAACTCTCATAGATGATTACAGATGCCTTTGGTTTATAAAGAAAAATAGGAAGTTAATTCATCAGTAGTTTACAAATGAAGTTAATTTGGTGTAAAAGCACCAAAAATGTGGAAGCGGCCAGAGGTATGAATGATATAGAAGCCCCTGCAGGGAGAAGGTTGAGGCTCACTGCTTGAATTTTTAAAATGTTGATATGTCTAGTGAGACATCAAATGGTTAGATGCTCAAAGAGTGCTCAACTGTTCACCATTGAGGTCTTAGTCCTGTGAACTTTATTCTAATTTATAAATTCGTTTTTGTCTCCCTTAAAGTAATAATGAACTTCTAAGGACTGAGATCTTCTTTATGAAAGGTCCTGAGATTTCATGATTCTGCTTTTCAGAGGGCAGTAGTGACTTTCGCAATTTTGAGGCAAACTTATACGTGCCATGGGTTTAATTGCTGACGTGATTTTTTTTAAGTACTCTGGGTCTAGATGTTCTGACCTATACAAATCAAAGTTCACCACTTAGCCAGGAGTCTGTGATTCATGTTTAATTTTTACCACTTACTCTTTGAAGATTTAAAAGTATGATTTGTATAGGCTGTGGCACAGATTGGTTTCCAGTTGTCACCAAACAAGCTTAAATGTGATTGTGGAATTTTGCAAGCATTTTCTGGGTTCAGGATGATCAGACTTTTCACACCCAAAGACCATCTCATACCACTTAGCAGTTTAGGATTTTTTAGATGAATATCCAGATTATAGATAAAGTACAGACTAAATTTATGTTCCTTAATTTCTGTCTCTTCAGTTTTTATTTTCTTCCCCAGTGAAGTGTACATTTTGGTAGTCTTTAGATCAGTTGATCTGTTGTGGTCAGATTGTATGACTAATCAACAAATGGACAACTCATGGAGAAGGGGTTCTGGTCCCAGTGGGGTTACTCATTTTCTGTGTAGAGTCTGGAAAAGCCTCTTAACCTCCATTTGCCTCTGATTCCTCATCTGGGAACCATGACAGCAGAATGACGCTGATCTGTGAGAGGCTGAGCGTGCTCGTGTGGCTTAAACAAAACAGGCGCTCGAGTTGGCTTCAGCAAGTCCAGTGGGACAGACCGAGGCAGATTAATGTGAGCTGTGTCTCTCACCCTTTAATGTGTAAACAGATCACCTGGGATCTTGTTAAGCGGTGGCGTCTGATTCTGGAGGTCTGGGATGGGGCCTGAGATTCTGCATTTCATTCAAGCTCCAGGTTGACGCTGCTGGGCCTTGGACCACACTTTGTGAGTAGTGAGGGGCTATAGAAAAGGGCTAGTGTTCTTCATTTGGAATCTCAAAAATAAGGAGGCTCTTGCAAGGCAAGAATGGCAGCATGTTTTAAATGGATTGGAGAAAAGGCATGATAGTGTAATCTATGAGACACTTCGCCAAGAAACAAACAACCCAGGTTTTCAGCACCACTGACTGTTTTACTTTGTCTTAACCCTGTGCCTTCTCTGCATTACTGCAGCACCTGCTGTTTGCACCACTCATTTGATTCGCTTATTGTTAGTCTAATTGTTATTCATCTGTTTTATTCATTTTAAAAAATATTTATTTATTTTTGGCTGCATTGTGTCTTCGTTGCTGTGCGCGGGCTTTCTCTAGTTGCGGCGAGCGGGGTCTACTCTTTGTTGTGGTTCACGGGCTTCTCATTGCGGTGGCTTCTTTTTGTTGAAGAGTGCAGGCTCTAGGCATGTGGGCTTCAGTAGTTGTGGCACGCAGGCTCAGTAGTTGTGGCTCGTGGGCTCTAGAGCACAGGCTCAGCAGTTATGGCGCATGGGCTTAGTTGCTCCACGGCATGTGGGATCTTCCAGGACCAGGGCTTGAACCCGTGTCCCCTGCATTGGCAGGCGGGTTCTTAACCACTGTACCACCAGGGAAGTCCTCATCTGTTTTATATGTGTATCTTGTGTCGCCTCTTGAAGATGATAAAATCCTAGCACAGGGTGATGTCTTCTGTTACTTTATATCCCTGTTCTAGTGACTGTTGCTGCATAGCACACCATTCCAAAACTCAGTGGTATAAAAATCATTTTTATTCTTGACCTACAGGAATCTGTGTGTGCTCACAGATTCCTGTAGGTCAAGAATTTGAACCTCATGTAGTGGGGACAACTTGTCTTTGCTCCACAGTGTCTGGGGGTGACTTAATGGCTGGGAGCTAGAATCACTGAAGTGTTCTAAAGGCTGACAGCCAGGATCATATTTAGTAGTTGACCTGGCTGTCAGCTGGGATCTCCGCTGGGCTGCTGGCTGTAACACCCACATATGACCTCTCCACATGGTGACTCTGCCCGGCTTCTTTGGGCTGCCTCACAGCATGGCAGCTGGGTTCCAAGAGCAAGTCTCAAGAGACTAGGGAGAGGTGTTTGACATGTTTATGATCTAGCCTCTGAAGCGTCATTTCTACTGTTCTCTTTTGGTTGAGTTGGTCACGTTGTAAGAAGGTCATGGGGGGTGCAGGGTATTGTTATGGCCATTTTTCGCCAATACATTCTGCCACAGTCCCCAACAGCACTTAGAACAGTGTTGAACACGTGGCATGAACTCAGTAAGTACTGTTGTGTGAATGAGTGACAAGTAACTTAAACACCAAGGTGGATGAGGACCAGACTAAAAATCTCAATTCCAAATGTAAACAGATTGCCCCCTGATACCCAAATAAATGCTTATGTTCACCTTTTATAGGTAGTTATTTATAGTCTCTTCTCTCTACTTATTCTGTTTCCAACATGAGAATCTATGAATTTATCGTATGGAACTAAACTTCTAAAGAATGTGCATCTCTGTCACTATTAGCATGCTTTTTTTCCTTGCTCTCATCAAGTGGACTGCCTGTGTCCTCCTTTGGACTGTGGTATATTCTCCATCCAGCAGCTGGCTAGTGTCTTAAAATGATCAGCCTTTGTTAGGCTCAGTTCATGGGCTAGTGGTCCACATGAGGATATCAAGATGTCAGCCAGGTCACGACTACACAGGCAGTTGCTCTACAGCTACACACTGGGGGAATATCGGTGGCCAAACTAAAATGGTGATTCTCAGATTCTTTAGTTCTATGTGTATTATGTGTATTTATCCTCTTCCCAGCCATCTTATCAGTTAAATTATATGGTGGGAAAAGCAAAAACAATCCCTTCTCCAAATGTAAGATGTTGAGGTGTTTCAGCAAATTACTAAAGCTTTCCAGATTAAGTGAGAACAATTTGTGAATATCTTTTATTTCATTTTTTTTTTTTTTTTCTTTTTTTAATTTTTTTTATGTTTGTGGTATGCGGGCCTCTCACTGCTGTGGCCTCTCCCATTGCGGAGCACAGGCTCCGGACGCGCAGCCTCAGTGGCCATGGCTCACGGGCCCTGCCGCTCCACGGCATGTGGGATCTTCCCAGACTGGGGCACGAACCCGTGTCCCCTGCATCGGCAGGCGGACTCTCAATCACTGCGCCACCAGGGAAGCCCTATTTCATTTTATTTTAACATGAATATAACTCAGTATTTGAATTTTATTCTTAATTTTTTTAATATAAATTTACTTATTTTTGGCTGCATTGGGTCTTCGTTGCTGCGTGCAGGCTTTCTTTAGTTGCGGGGAGAGGGGGCTACTCTTCATTGTGGTGTGCAGGCTTCTCATTGCGGTGGCTTCTCTTGTTGTGGAGCAAGGGTTCTAGGCTTGCGGACTTCAGTTGTTGTGGCACGTGGGCTCAGTAGTTGTGGCTCGCGGGCTCTAGAGTGCAGGCTCAGTAGTTGTGGTGCATGGGCTTAGTTGCTCCGCGGTATGTGGGATCTTCTTGGACCAGGGCTCGAACTCGTGTCCCTTGCGTTGGCAGGCAGATTCTTAACCATTGCACCACAAGGGACGTCCCTATTCTTTTTTTTTTTTTTTTTTTTTTTTTTTGCGGTATGTGGGCCTCTCACTGTTGTGGACTCTTCCGTTGCGGAGCACAGGCTCCGGATGCGCAGGCTCAGCGGCCATGGCTCACGGGCCTAGTTGCTCCACGGCATGTGGGATCTTCCTGGACCGGGGCACGAACCCGTATCTCCTGCATCGGCAGGCGGACTCTCAACCACTGCGCCACCAGGGAAGCCTGGGACGTCCCTATTCTTAATGTTTTGTCAGAAAGTTTTTTCCCTTGAATTTTGCCACACTGTGATTTTTATTTTTAAGAGTATTTTAACTTCTTTCCCCAGTGGAACACATTTCTGATTTAATAACGAAATGTAATGAGAAAAGTAGTATTTATTTACAACAATGTAGGCTAAAATGTCTCTTTTATTTTTTAATTTTTATTATTATTTTTTAAATGAATTTATTTTTGGCTGCATTGGGTCTTTGTTGCTGTGCGTGGGCTTTCTCTAGTTGTGGCGAGTGGGGGCTACTCTCCGTTGCGGTGCGCAGGCGTCTCATTGTGGTGTCTTGTGAAGCATGGGCTCTAGGTGTGTGGGCTTCAGTAGTTGTGGCATGCGGGCTCAGTAGTTGTGGCTTGCAGGCTCCAGAGCGCAGGCTCAATAGTTGTGGACCAGGGCTGAACCCGTGTCCCCTGCATTGGCAGGCAGATTCTTAACCACTGCGCCACCAGGGAAGCCCACCTCTCTTTTAAAAAGGGTGACTTTAAGAGTTTTTTTTTTTGAAAGAACTAGATAAACATTTACTTCAATGGAAAAAGAAAATGTGATTACATAGGCTTTTCATGTATTAAAAAATAAAAACAATGTAGGCCTCCAGTATATACTGCAAACCTCTGAAATCCCTAAAGCTAAAAATATCTTAGATCAGTTTACATGGTCATCTCTAGCACCACTGTGTCCATTTTTCTGCTTATTCAACATGAGGAGAAAAAGCAGTAGATAGAATTTCAGTTCTTTAACTCCTGATTCTAGTGATTTTTGTGATTAAAAAAAAAAAAAGCTTCTGTGGCAGTGGGACAGATGCTCTGAATAGGCTGTGACACCAGGTAGCAATTCTGCATCTGCTGCCGGTATAGACGCTGGTGCCACATTCCAGGAGCTCTCCAGTGCAGGGAGCAGGCTGTTGTTAATAGCTTAATGCATTATTGAGATTACAGGCCCACTGGGTAGACACTAATTCTGCATTTTACTTAGCATTTAGCACTTTGATGTTCGTTATTCAAAGAGACCAGCATCATCCCTGACATTTCTTATAACTTGTTAAACAACAACAACAAAAACACCTCTGGGGTTGGTTTAGGACACCTCCTCTTTTTTGTCTTTCACCTCACCCCACCCCCATTCCCCTGGCCAGGAAAGCATTTTTCCCTCCAAGAAGTAAATGCAGCTGCCAGAGCAACTTGGGAGGGCTGAGTTGAACACCATGGACAGCGACATGGACACTCCTTGGTGTTCTCTCTGGTCATCCTTGTCCCAGAGACCAGTGTGCTGCAGTAGAAGTGGTGCTGTCACTCAGAAGGCATCTTGCAATCATTGATCCCTCAAACATGGTCAGTCTTTTACTCTCCTAATAGATATCCTTCTCCGTTTTCCTGTACACATTCACTAAGTTGATTTTGACACACCTGTGATGTAATATGCATGTTTTCTTTTTTTCATTATGATCAGAATCTGCTAATCTTAGAAATGAAGCAAACTAGGGCTTCCTGTTGTGCCTGCTCTGGGACTGCTCCTTGCTGAGGTCCCCCTGCTATCAGGAGAGCGTTCTGGGTCCTGAAAGGTGTACCTGTCTGTGGCAGTATTTCCCTCTTCTGGGCAATAGGAGAAACTGGGGCAGCCCATTTGGGGTCATTCTTCTCTGTGTGTAGCATTTGAACATGTCCTTCTTAGGCAGATCTAAGGCCCCTCGTGCACTGAAGGTGCTGGTGGGGTGGGAGTCCTGTAGGGCAGGTAGTGAGGCCGCAGCCACCCCCGCACAGGCACAGAGAAGCTGTGTATGGGCTTGAGCAAGGGATCCAGACACCTTGGATCTTCTCTTGGCCCTGTGACTTGTCTTCTCCAAGTTGAAATCATCTCCCCCTTTCTGAACCTTGTATTTTTCGATCTGTAAAAGGGGTCGGGAGTGTTGGTCAGAGGAGCATCTGTGCCCTCTGAGTGCTCTCTGGCAGAAGTTGTTTTTCTAAACCTTGGACTCAGCTTTGGCATTTTAAACAGGTTTTTGGCACGAGACTGACTAGCAGCAGCAGGGAGGGAGCATCATGTCTGTCTCACTTGGATTCTGCCCTGAGGACTCACAATCTGCGTTCTTTTCCCTGCAGCACCAAGTACCCTATCACTGCCTGACGAATGGGAGTTAACTGAGTAAGCTAGGCTTTCAGCCCACCCATCACTTACCCATGGCCCTTGATGAAGACCTTTCTGCTGAAAAGGCCAGTGAGCCTGGGACACATGCCTCAGGAGGGCAAGTGGTTTTCCCAAAAGTATAATTATTTGGGAGACCAGGAGACTGAGTCCCTCTTAATTAGACAGTAACTAGATAACCTGGTTGGAAATTTGATTAGCATCTTCCACATTGAGGATGGAGTTATCACCAGCAGTTCAAAAGCCTAACTTTGTGTGTTTATTACCACGGTGACTTTGCTTTTTAAACTCTTAGGATTCTGCCAGGGAAAGACTTGGAAGTGGCATGAGAATGTGCTCTGCTGCAGGACAGGCTGTTCTTTTAAAGTTCTGCCTGTTTCCATGCATATCTGACCCTCACATCCGCATGCATTTCCTTATGCGACTACTTCCTTGTTCGTCTTCATGATGCAGTTTCACCTATATACGTCTGTGTACCTCTGTATCATTGGTCAGCAGGTGTGGTCCCCAAACGAGGGGGGTGGTAAGCTTGGGCGAGGCAGCTCCCTTCAGGCACGGGCGGTTTCTGGGGAGAGACTTGTGATCCGTCGGCACCTGCATTCTGAGTGCCTCAGTCTTGAAGGGGAATCTGGGTGGCACACCACAGCATCCACCTCTGCAGCGGTTCTCAAAGTGTGTCCTCTGACCAGCAGCATCAGCATCACGTGGGAAATAAGTGGCAGCTCTAGAGCCCATCTCCAGAACTACTAAACCAGAAACTCTGGGGGCGGGGCTTAGCAATCTGTTTTAACAAGCCCTCCAGGTGATTCTGATGCAGGCCAAGTGAGAACCACTGCAGTATAAAGCTGTAATTATTTTAATTTTTTAAATTGAGGTATAATTGATATAGAACATTGTGTCAGTTTCAGGTGCACAACATAATGATTCAGTATTTGTGTATATTGCAAAATGATTATCATGGTAAGTCTAGTTAACGTTTGTCACCATACATAGTTAACAAAATTTTTTTCCTGTGATGAGAACTTTTAAGATTAAGTTGCTCTCTTAGCAACTTTCAAATATGTAGTACAGTATTAACTATAGTCACCATGCTGTACATCACATTCCCATGACTTATTTTATAACTGGAAGTTTGTATCTTTTAACCTTGTTCACCCATTTAGTCCCCACCTCTGACAGCCAACAATCTGTTCTTTATATCTATGAGCTTTTTTTTTTAAAGATTCCATGTATAACTGATGCTATACAGTATTTGTCTTTCTCTGACTTACTTCACTTAGCATAGTGCCCTCAAGATCTGTGTTGTTGTAAGTGGCAAGATTTCCTTCTTTTTTATGGCTGATTAATATTCCATGGTGTGTATATATACCAAATTTTCTTTATCCGTTCATCCATCCATGGACACTTAGGTTGTTTCCGTGTCTTGGCAGTGAACATGGGGATGCATATATCTTCTCGAGTTAGTGTTTTCATTTTTTGTTGGATAAATACCCAGAAATGGAATTGCTAGATCATATGGTAATTCTATTTTTAACTTTTCAAGGACTCTCCATACAGTTTTCTGTAGTGGCTGCACCAATTTACATTCCCATAAACAGTGCACAAGGGTTCCTTTTTCTCCACATCCTTGCTAACACTTTTTATTTCTTGTCTTTTCAATAATAGCCATTATAACAGGTGTGAGTGAAGTGATATCTCACTGTGGTTTTGATTTGCATTTCCCTGATGATTAGTGATGTTGAATACCTTTTCATGTACCTGTTGACCATCTGCATTTCTTCTTTGGGAAAATGTCTATTCAGATCCTCTGCCCATTTTTAAATCAGATTGTTTGGGGTTTCTTTTTTGCTATTGAATTATACACACTGTTTATGTATTTTGGATGTTAACCCCTATTGTTCATATCATTTGCAAATATTTTCTCCCATTCCATAGGTTGTCTTTTCATTTGTTTAGTTTCCTAAACAAAAGCAAAGGCTTTTTAGTTTGATTTAGTCCTACATTTTTATTTTTACTTTTGTTGCTGAATCCAAAAAATCACCACCAAGACCAGTGTGAAGGAGCTTATCACCTCCTATGTTTTATTCTAGGAGTTTTATGGTTTCAGGTCTTAACATTCAACTCTTTAATACACTTTGAGGTTTTTTGTATGGTATAAGATAGTGGTCCAGTTTCATTCTTTTGTGGTGTTCAGTTTTCCCAACACCGTTTATTGAAGAAGCTGTCCTTTCCCCATTGTATATTCTTGATTCCTTTGTTGTAAATTAATTGACCATACATACATGGGTTTATTTCTGGGCTCTATTCCGTTTCATTGATCTATGTGTCTTCTTTTATGCTGATGTCATACTGTTTTGATTACTATAGCTTAGTAATATAGTTTGAAATCAGGATGTGTGATGCCCCCCAGCTTTGTTCTTTTTTCTCAAGATTGCTTTGGCTATTCAGGGACTTTTTGTTTCCATGCAAATTTTATGATTGTTTATTTCTGTGAAAATGCCATTTGATAGGCATTTGATAATTTTGATAGAAATTTGATAGGGATTGCACAGAATCTGCAGATTGCTTTGGGTATTATGGACACTGTAACAATATTAATCCAGTTCATGAGCACCAAATATATCTTTCTATTTATTTGTGTGTTCTTCAGTTTCTTTTATAAATGTCTTACAGTTTTCAGTATACAGGTCTTTCACTTCCTTGGTCAAATTTATTCCTTAAATATTTTATTTTTCCTGATGCAGTTTTTTTTTTTTTTTTTTTTTTTTGTGGTACTCGGGCCTCTCACTGTTGTGGCCACTCCCGTTGCGGAGCACAGGCTCCGGACGTGCAGGCTTAACGGCCATGGCTCATGGGCCTAGCTGCTCCGCGGCATGTGGGATCTTCGGAGACCGGGGCACGAACCCGTGTCCCCTGCATCAGCAGGTGGACTCTCAACCACTGTGCCACCAGGGAAGCCCCCTGATGCAGTTTTAAATGGAATTGTTTTCTTAATTTCTCTTTCTGATAGTTCACTATTAGTCTATAGAAATGCAACAGATTTCTGTATATTGACTTTGTATACTACTTTACTGAATTCATTGATTAGTTCTAACTTTTTTTGTGTGTGTCCAGTCTTTAGGGTTTTCTATATATAACATGTCATCTGCAAATAGTGACAGTTTTACTTCTTCCTTTCTGATCTGAATGCTTTTTATTTCTTTTTCTTGCCTAATTGCTCTGGCTAGGACTTCTAATACCATGTTGAATAAAAGTGGCAGGAAGGGGCATCCCAATCTCTTTCCTGATCTTAGAGGAAAAGCTTTCAGCTTTTCATCACTGAGTATGATGTTAGCTGTGGACTTGTCATATATGGCCTTTATTATGTTGAGGTATGTTCTCTCTATACCTGCTTTGTTAAGAGTTTTTATCATAAAGGGATGTTGTATTTTGTCAGATGCTTTTTCTGTACCTATTGAGATGATCGTGTGATTTTTATCCTTTTCTTAGTGTGGTGTACCACACTGATTAATTTGCAGATGTTGTACCATCCTTGCATCCATGGGATAAATTCCACCAGATCATGGTGCATGATCCTTTTAGTATATTGTTGAATTTAGTTTGCTGCTATTTTGTTGAGGATTTTTCCATTATATTTATCAGAGATATTGGCCTGTAATTTTTTTTTCTTGTGGTGCCCTTGTCTGGTTTTGGTAGTAATGTAATGCTGGCCTTGTAGGATGAGTTTGAAGTGTTTGCTCCTCTTCTGTGTTTTGGAAGAGTCTGAGGATTGGTATGTATTCTTTTTCTTTTCTTAAAAAATTTATTTGGCTGTGCTGGGTCTTAGTTGCAGCACATGGGATCTTCGTTGTGTGGGCTCTTAGCTGAGGAGTATGGGATCTAGTTCTAGACCAGGGATTGAACCCAGGCCCCCTGCCTTGGGAGCACAGAGTCTTAACCACTGGACCACCAGGGAAGTCCCTAGTATGTATTATTTAAATGTTTGGTTGAATTCACCAGAAAAGCTGACTGTGTCCTGTACTTTTGTTTGTTGAGGGGTTTTTGATTATGGATTCAGTGTTCTTCCTAGTTATTGGTCTTTTCAGATTTTCTTTTTCTTCATGATTCACCCTTGGTGTGTAATTGTTAATAGTAGTCTCTTATGATCCTTCGTATTTCTGTAGTATCAGTTGTAAAAATTTCTTCCTTCACTTCTGATTTTGAGTCCTCTTGTCTTTTTTTTTTTTTTTTGAGTCTAAGTCTAGCTAAAGGTTTGCCAATTTTATCTTTTCAAAGAGTTTCGCTTAGTTTCATTGATCTTTTCTATAGTGTTGTCTTTTTAGTCTCTATTTTCCTTCTGATCTTTGTTATTTCCTTCCTTTTACTGACTTGGGTTTTTGTTTGTTCTTTTTCTAGTTCCTTGAAGTGTAAAGTTAGGTTCTTTTTTTTTTAAAAAAAATTATTTTTGGCTGCGTTGGGGCTTCATTGCTGTGTGTGGGCTTTCTCTAGTTGAGGTGAGCGGGGGCTACTCTTCGTTGTGTGTGGGTTTCTCATTGTGGTGGTTTCTCGTTGCAGAGCACGGGCTCTAGGCGCACGGGCTTCAGTAGTTGTGGAGTGTGGGCTCAGTAGTTGTGGCTCGAGGGCTGTAGAGTGCAGGCTCAGTAGTTGTGGCACACAGGCTTAGTTGCTCCACGGCATGTGGGATCTTCTCAGACAAGGGGTCGAACCCGTATCCCCTGCACTGGCAGGCAGATTCTTAACCACTGTGCTACCAGGGAAGTCCCTAAAGTTAGGTTCTTTATTTGAGATCTTCCTTGTTTCTTGATGTGTAGGCATTTATCATTATGAACTGCCCTCTTAGAAGTGCTTTTCTTGTATCCCATAAGTTTTGGTATGCTGTATTTCCAATTTCATTTGTCTCAGGTATTTTTTTGATTTCTCTTTTGATTTCTTTTCTGACCCATTGATTGTTCAGTAACATGTTGTTTAATCTCCACTTATTTGTGAATTTTCCAGTTTTCTTCTTGTATTGATTTCTAGCTTCAGACTGTTGTGGTTCGAAAAGATGCTTGATGTGATTTCAATCTTCTTAAGTTTATTAAGGCTTGTTTTGTGGCCTAATATATGTCCTAGAGATTGTTCCATGTGCACTTGAGAAGAATGTGTATTCTCTTGCTTTTGGGTGAAGTGCTCTGTATATATGCGTTAGGTCTACCCGGTCTAATGTGTAGTTTAAAGCTGATGTGTCCTTACTGATATTCTGTCTGGATGGTCTATGCATTGATGAAAATGGGGTATTAAAGTCCCATATTATTGTACTGTTGTCTGTTTCTCCCTTGAGGTCTGTTAGTATTGCTTTAATTAATTTACTTTTTTAAAATTTTGGTTGTGTGGTGCAGCATGCAGGATCTTAGCACGTGGGAACCTAGTTCCCTGACCAGGGATCAAACCCATGCCCCCTGCACTGGGAGCGCAGAGTCTTAACCACTGGACCTCCAGGGAAGTCCCAATATTGCTTTATATATTTAGATGCTTCTATGTCGGATGCATAAATATTTACAACTGTTATATCCTCTTGTTGGATTGACCCCATTTATCATCATGTAATGCCCTTGTCTCTTTATTTTAAAGTCTATTTTGTCTAAGTATAGCTACCCCAGCTTTCTTTTGGTTTTCATTTGCATGGAATATCTTTTTCCATCCTTTCATTTTCAGTCTGTGTGTGTCCTTACATCTGAAGTGAGTGTGTGTATCCTTACATCTGAGGTAGGCAGCATGTCTTTTTTATTTTTTAATACATTCAGCCCCTTTCTGTCTTTTGATTGCAGAATTTAGTCCATTTACATTTAAAGTAATTATTGACTGCCATTTGGTTGTTTTCTGGATGTTTTGTAATTCCTCTGCCCCTTTCTTCTCTTGCTCTGCTACTTTGTGGTTTGATGATTTTCTTTGTGGTATGCTTAGATTGTTTTCTTCTTAGATCTTTTGTGAATCTGCTATAGGTTTTTGCTTTGTGATTACCATGAGGCTTACACATAACAACTTATAACAGTCTATGTTTAAACTCATTCTAAAGCACAACATTTTTACTCCTCCATCCCCCACATTTTTGTTTTTTATGTCACATTTTACACCATTTTATCTTGTATATCCCTTAATTATTATATTTTTACTACTATATCTTTTAATCTCCATACTAGCTGTATGAGTAATTAATCCATACCACCTTTACATTATATTTTTCTAAAGTGTACTATAGTTACCTCTATCAGTGAGACTTATGCTTCCATATGTTTTCCTGTTACTAATTAGTGGCCTTTATTTTCAGCTTTAAAAAGTTGCGTTCATTCTTGTAAGGCCAGTTTAGCTTTTGCTTGTCTGGAAAACTCTTTAAATTCTGAATGACAACTTTGCTGGTATTTTTGTCTGGAAGTTTTTTCTTTCAACACCTTGAATATATCATGCCACTCCCTTCTGACCTGCAAAGTTTCTGCTGAAAAACTTGCTGATAGTCTTATGGGGGTTCTCTTGTACATAACTAGTTGTATTCTTCTGGCTTTTAAAATTCTCTTGTGTTTTTACTTTGAACAATTTAATTATACTGTGTCTTGGTGTGGGTATCTTTGGGGTTTGGTTTATTTGGAACTCTCTGGGCTTCCTGGATCTGGATGTCTGTTTCCTTCCTTAGGTCAGGGACGTTTTTATCCCTTTTCTCTCTCTCTTTCTTCTCTTTCAGACCCCTATAATGTAAATGTTGGTTTGCTTGATGTTATCCCATAAGTCCCTTAAGCAATCTTCACTTTTTTTCATTCTTTTTTCTTTTTACTGCTCCAGTGGTTTGAGTTTTACTGCCCTGTGTTCAGGTTCACTGATCCTTTTTATGCTGTCATCTACTCTGCTGTTGAACCCCTCTAGTGTATTTTTCAGCTCTGTGACTTTTTTCATACTTCCTTATATTTTCTGTCTCTTTGTTGAAGTTCTGTGTTCATCCATTCTTTTCTCGAGTTAAGTGAGCATCTTTATGACCATGATTTTGAACTCTTTTTAACAGGTCAATCACTTATCTCCATTTCATTAACGACTTTTTCTGAGGTTTTATCTTGTTCTTTCATTTGGAGCATATTCCTCTACTTTTTCATCTTAATTTTAGACTCTCCCTGTTGGTTTCTGTGCATTAGATAAAAGAGCCACCGCTCCCAGTCTTGGAGGAGTGACCTTGTGTAGCAGATGAATCTTACCATTCAACCCTGCCTTAATCTTGGTTGTCTCTCAAACCTTTGTGATTGTCCCTCAAACCTTTGTGATTGTCCAGACTATTTTATTTTTAGTGGCTTCCAGTAGTTGCAGGTGGGTCCAGACCTGTCAGTATTCTATCGGGAAGGGTCTCAGTCACCAGCTTTTGAAGTATGTAAATGTACAGTCTTGTGGGATGACTAGCAGTAAGTCCCACTGTCTGCCAGAGCCAGGTGATCTGGAGGTGTCCCTTGGGCAGCAGTGACAAAAATCAGGATACCAGATGAGCATACAAGTTCCTTTCTGGAAGATACCAGAGACTTGGAGTGAGGCAGAGGGTGAACACACAGATGGCGTCCACTGGCTTCTGTCCCCAGAGTGTGCCAAAGCAGAAGCTGGCCCCTTAGGCTGAAGCTCCAGGAAAAGCAAATAGGCCTCTTTCACAGAAAGACTGAGGGTGTGTTTCAGTTGGCTGGCTGTGTTGTGCCCCAGGGTTGGTAGCCAGCCAAGAACTGTGTTTGCCCCCAGAGCTAGGTGATCAAGAGGTGTCCCCTGGGTGGCAGCCACAAAAGCCAGGGCACCAGACACACATAGAAGCTACTCTCTGAGAAACACTGGTGCTCTGGAACACAGCAGAGGGACAGCACAAAGACAGTGCCTGCCCTGTGAGGTCTCTGGAGAGGATTACAGTAGACCCTTATATGTGGGTTTAATTAGAAGCCTGCCTCTTAGGTTGCAAGCTATAACTATTTTTTAAAAACTATTTAAAAATGTTAAATATGCACGTCATAGGGCTCAGCCCTTCCACTCCTAGGTATTGAACTAAGAGAAAGGAAGGCATATATGCACACTTACACATGAGTGTTTACATCAACTTTACTTGTACTAGTCTAAAACTAGAAACAACCCATTTCCATCAATAGGTGAAGAGATAAACCATGTTGTATCTGCACAATGGAATACTAGTCAGCAAAAAAAAGGAATGACCTGTTGATAGACACAGCTTCATGGATGAATGTGAAAATAATTATGCTGAGTGAAAAGCCAGACCAAACAGAAAAACCCTACATTGTATGATTCCATTGTATAAAAGTCTAGAAAATGTAAACTGTAGTGACAGCAGATCAGTGGTTGCTTGGGAATGGGGCTAGAGGGTGAGGGAGGGATGAATTATAAAGGAGCATGAGGAAATTCTGGGGGTGACGGATATGTTTATCATTTTGAGGTCATGGTGTCTTGAGTGTACACATATGTCAAACCTCATCAAGTTGTACATCAAATTGTATGTCAGCTGTGTCTCAACAGAGCTGTAAAAAAATGAAAATTTAAGTGCAGTGGTTACGAGGGAAGGGCAGAGGGACATACGGGGAAGGAACACTTCTTTTTTCAGTTATATATATTCTTTTCCATTATGGTTTATCACAGGATATTGAATATAGCTCCCTGTGCTACACAGTAGGACCTCATTGTTTATCCATCCTGTATATAATACTTTGCATCTGCTAATCCCCAACTCCCAATCCTTCCCCTCCACCCCCCTTTGGCAACCACAAGTCTGTTCTCTATGTCTGTAAGTCTGTTTTGTAGATATGCTCATTTGTGTCGTATTTTACATTCCACATATAAGTGATATCATATGGTATTTGTCTTTCTCTTTCTGACTTCGCTTAGAATGAGAATCTCTAGGTCCATCCACGTTGCTGCAAATAGCATTACTTCATTCTTTTTTTATGGCTGAGTAGTATTCCACTGTATATATGTATCGCATCTTTATGCATTCATCTGTCGATAGGCATTTAGACTGTTTCCATGTCTTGGCTATTGTAAATAGTGCTGCTATGAACATAGGGGTGCATGTATCTTTTCAAATTACAGTTTTGTCTGGGTATATGCCCAGGAGTGGGATTGCAGGATCATATGGCAACTCTATTTCCAGTTTTTTGAGGAACCTCCACACTGTTCTCCACAGTGGCTGCACCAGTTTACATTCCCACCAACAGTGCAAGAGGGTTCCCTTTTCTCCACACCCTCTCCAGCATTTATTGTTTGTAGACTTTTTGATGATGGCCATTTTGACTGGTGTGAGGTGGTACCTCATTGTAGTTTTGATTTGCATTTCTGTAATGATTAGCGATGTTGTGCATCTTTTCACGTGCTTATGGGCTGTCCGTGTTTCTTTGGAGCAGTCTGTTTAGGTCTTCTGCCCATTTTTCAATTGTGTTGTGTTTTTGTTGTTGAGTCGTATAAGCCGTTTGTATATACTGGAAATTAGGCCCTTGTCAGTGGCATCATTGGCAAATATTTCCTCCCAGTCTGTAGGTTGTCGTTTTGTTTTGTTTATGGTTTTGTTTGATTTCTGTTGCCTTGGGAGCCTGACCTAAGAGAACAGCGGTACAATTATGTCAGAGAATGTTTTTGCCTGTGTTCTCTTCTAGGAGTTTTATGGTGTCATGTCTTATATTTAAGTCTTTAAGCCATTTTGAGTTATGTTTTGTGAGGGTGTGTTCTAACTTCATTGATTTGCATGCCACTGGGGAAGGAACACATTTTTAATGATACTGATTGGTGTTCATATCGTTACATAAATGAGTAAATAAGAGGGCCAACCTGGAAGAGAATACAAAATGAAAGCAATTTCAAATTGCTGTCCACCACCAGCACCTCCTGTAGTTGACGTTCAGAGCTGCAGCCACCTCTGCAGCACGGCTCTTCACAAAGCTGGCTGGCTGCTGCACCCACTGTAGCATCTAGCACGCTGCAAACAGTCCCACACTGCCAGGTGGACTGTGGGCACAGGGAAGAGAGTCCAGCTTGCTCTGCATCTCTTGCTGGCCCCGTGAGCAGAGCCTTACATTTCAGCATGTTGTAGTCTCTGAATCTCCTCTCAAATTCATCTCGGTTGTGGCCAAAACAGCACTTAATATTTTTCACACCGTGGGTTGTGTGTCATTAACAGAAATCTGAGACTTGGGTTGATATTTCTTACTGGCACATTCTTTAAAGGCACATGGAGATATATTTAACATGCTTTCCACTTCCTAGATTTATTCCAGTCAAACCCAATTTCGTAGTAAAAACCCAGGAGGAGGGTTTCCCTGGTGGCGCAGTGGTTGAGAGTCCGCCTGCCGATGCACGGGTTGCGGGTTTGTGCCCCGGTCTGGGAGGATCCCGCGTACCGTGGATTGGCTGGGCCCGTGAGCCATGGCCGCTGAGCCTGCGCGTCAGGAGCTTGTGCGCCGCAGCAGTGAGAGGCCCGCGTACCGTAAACAAACAAACAAAACCCAGGAGGAATTCTTTTGAACTTCCTGATTGACCATATTCTTGCCTCTTTGTCTTTCTGCAGATCTGAGTTGTATCCACTCTCATCAGCACTCACTCACTTAGGACTTTGCAGACGCAGGACGCCAGAGTAATCAGACTCCTCAAGTGAGTAGTCCCAGCATCACCAGTCTGTGGAACCGGGGATGTTCCTGTCTAACTGAAATCACCGTGGGCATCCCTACGGTACCCTGGGTGGGGATAAGCACACTTCTCAGAGGGCACAGACTATAAAGTGGTATGAAAGACTACATAGAGATTATATAATATTGAATGTCTTTTATAATAACTACTGTACTAATGAAAGAATATAGATGTTCAAATGTTAAATTTTAATTCCAATACATCTTAAGCCAGTGGGATACATCTTGGAGTTTAGAATTGGCTGAGGAAGGTGAAGTAATTTAGCCACACCCGGGGTCAGGTCAGCTAAAATGCTCATTAACTTAGACGAATGAATTTTTGAGACCATGGCCTTCAAATTGCCTAGGATTGTTTCCACGGAAATGACATAGCACAGGTGTTCAAATGTCACAAATATGATAGTTAGCTGTTTTTTAAATTATAAAGGGCTAAGGTGACCATATGTCCTGGCTTTTCTGTAACTGATCCAATTCAGTATCTCTTTAGTCTGCAAAGGCCATGCATTGGATGTATTACCTAAAGTGATATCGTTTTTATACTTTGTAAGTATAATCTATGTACGATCTCTATGTCTAGATTTAGGTTTAGGAGAATATGGCCATCATGGATGTGGAGGTAGGCAAGAGAAGTATATGAAAGAACATGGCCACAGAAAGGATCACAAGTTCTGATTTCTTCCTGATTACCAGGGAACACCACTCCCTTCAATAAGAGCAAGACCCTGCAAGGTTGTTGTTCAGGGAGTAGTTGGGCTTCTTTCTGTCTTTAACTTTTCCTAAAATAGGATGACTTTCTATTTAGTGCCTTTAAAAAAAAAAAAAAATCACCAGAGTGCTGACTTTTACATTGGTTTTGCATATTGGCATCTTAGACTACTTTTCCTAACTGTTAATCGATGAAAATGATTTGTCTACGTCCTGGAAAGCACACACTATTATAGAAAATAAGCATTTCTAATCCTTTTACCTTCCCATTCCACAAACACTGCAGAAGGCTGTGATGAATCAGTAGCATTTAAAGTACTGATATATACCTGTATTTTGCAGGAAAGTGACTGTAATTTCCAGTTCCTTGGTGGAGGAAAACAAAACACTCTGGTCTTACTTCCAATGATGCAAGTGTGACTGCTGGCGTCTTCATGAGCTCCAGAGGTCACAGCACGCTACCACGGACTCTCATGGCCCCTCGGATGATTTCTGAGGGAGACATAGGAGGCATTGCTCAAATCACTTCCTCGCTCTTCCTGGGCAGAGGCAGTATAGCCTCCAACCGGCACCTCCTCCAGGCTCGTGGCATCACCTGCATTGTTAATGCTACCATCGAGATCCCCAATTTCAACTGGCCCCAGTTTGAATATGTTAAAGTGCCTCTGGCTGACATGCCTCATGCCCCCATTGGACTCTACTTTGACACCGTGGCTGACAAGATCCACAGCGTGAGCAGGAAACACGGGGCCACCTTGGTGCACTGTGCTGCAGGGGTCAGCCGCTCGGCCACGCTCTGCATCGCATACCTGATGAAATACCACAACGTGTGCCTGCTGGAGGCGTACACCTGGGTGAAAGCCCGGAGGCCCGTCATCAGGCCCAACGTGGGCTTCTGGAGGCAGCTGATAGACTACGAGCGCCAGCTCTTTGGGAAGTCGACAGTTAAAATGGTACAGACACCTTATGGCATAGTTCCAGACGTTTACGAGAAGGAGTCCCGACACCTGATGCCTTACTGGGGGATATAAGTCACCAAAGCCTGCATCAGCAGCCCCTTGAGCAGTACCAGCATCTGCTGCACGCGTCTGCTCCCCTCTTCACCTTTCTTTCCAAATGGTTGACTTTTGGTTCTCCCTGAAGTGTTTTTTACACTGGGTGTTCATGTCTATCTTAAGAGAGAAAGGAGGGAGGGGAGGAACGTAAGGGGAATGCTTACATGGCTACTGACATTTTTAAAACTAACATTTTGGAATAGTGTTTATGAAAATCTTTAACTGGCTTTTAATCCTTTTTAACAATTTGAACAGTTTAATAAACTGGTTCTGCTCTATTCTCAATCCCATGCCTTTTGGCATCATGGGAGGAGCTCAGTGCAAAAAATCACTTTGGGCCCCGATTAACCCTTTAGATACACGCTTTGCCCAAGGCTGCCGACCAAACAAATGCTTAGGGAACATTGATACCAGTGTCAGTCTCTACTGGATCAGCCCTCTTTCCTTTCCTCCTATTATTTAGTGACTCTGTAAGTTAAAAAACAAGCCTTTATTATTTATTTAGCTGTAATTATAATGGAATCAGTGTGCCCCAGGACTATATTAGCATTATTTTTAATAAATATATCTGCTTAACATATTGGAATTTTTACTGATAAGAATTTCAGGGTGTGTGTGTGTGTGTATGTGTGTGGATGAGGGAAGAAAGATGCTCTCCAACAGCTATTAAAATACGGCTCCTGTGATAATTATGAATGCTCCTTAAATCAGACATCCCACTTGAATCATGTCAGCACTGCCCATCCTTGCAGATAGATGGGCAGGTATTAACCTCATTCACAGTGTTGGAACAGTAGAAAACAGCACAGTGTACACTCTAATAAAAGGTACAGTTTTCAGTTGTCTCTTGGGAACTGGAGGGCACCAAAGCAGTGAGTCCTCCATCAAAGAAACTTCTTTTTTTGTTTTTTTATAAACTTTAAAAACGTATTTATTTTTGGCTGCACTGAGTCTTCGTTGCTGCGCGCATGCTTTCTCTAGTTGTGGTCAGTGGGGGCTGCTCTTCGTTGCGGTGCACAGGCTTCTCATTGCGGTGGCTTCTCTTGTTGCGGAGCACGGGCTCTAGGCATGTGGGCTTCAGTCATTGTGCACATGGGCTCTGGAGTGCAGGCTCAGTAGTTGTGGCACATGGGCTTAGTTGCTCTCCGGCATGTGGGATCTTCCCGGACCAAGGCTTGAACACGTGTCCCCTGCATTGGCAGGCGGATTCTTAACCACTGTGCCACCAGGGAAGCCCCCAGAAACTGGATGGGACTTGGTAGAAGTTTCTATTAGCTCTTCTCTATTGCACGCGCCTGGGAAACCACTGGGTGTTAGCAGGTTGCTCCTTGCTTTTATAGGGGAGCTGCTTGTCCCAGCAACGGCTTTGTTTTACTTCATTTCCTTGCTTATCTGTAGAAAAATTTCCTAGATTTTCAGTCTTTTTGGCAAGAAGCCCTACATATAATGCCAGTAGCCACATATTTCTATACATTATATCCTCCAGATTTTACCTGGTTTGTGGCAATGGTTTCCCTCTAAATTCCACCTTTTCTTATTTTATACACTTTGTCCACTTTTATAAGCATGCACCATTACTGCCTAGAAGGGAAAATTAAAATGAAATTAATAGTTTCTATGGGAAATCAGAGCACCCCATAAATGCCTCAGCAGCACATGATCAAAAATCAATCAGAAAAAACAAACTGGCTGTGGAGGCTACGGCTTCTACAGTATGGAGGCAAACTCTAGTAAGTCTGGTAGTCTCTGGATAAATGTGCAAAACTCAAATTGTACACAGCAAGAGAATGTTCTTGGTAATTAAGAAAAAGTTCCTGCAGAAATCCTGGCAAATGCTGCTACTGGGATGTAACTTAGCACTTGGGAAGCCTAACACCTTTCCAATCTAAATGTTGGAGTTTATTAGCTAAAGGTCACGAAGGAAGGTACGTGACCTCCAAGGTGTGACGGGATATTTTGTAGTGATCCCCAGTGCAGAGCAAACATTTCAGATTTCTATAACATAAAGGCCCTATAATTTCAAATCTTAAGAACACGCTAGTCATTAAATAAAAGGCAAGTCGAAGGCATCTGTAAATCAGCGAAGAATTATGCATATGCACACAAAAGATACTCAAATAATTTAAAATATGCAACCTATATGAACTAACTAGTAGCCACAGGAAAAATAAAGCATGGATAATATCCTAATATACCCTGTGCTGCTTCTACCTCAAGCATGTCCAGACAAAAATGACACACTAAGCCATAAAAAATTTAAAGGCAAAATACAACACCAAAACTGCTTACCAACTGCCACTCAAGAAGGGGGTGAAGCAGCTTGCACAATGCACTATATGGAAGTAAGTAACCTTGGTTACTGTTTCCAAGGACACTGGGCTCTTGGCTAGCAAGCGCTGAGGTGAAGCTGCATGCAGTGTTGACTCATTTTAATAAACCTGCATAAAGAAAATCAATGCAATGGTATTCCACACTCCCCAAATCTTTACTGGTGGATCTAATAAAACATTTCCAGTACTAAACAGATACTGAAAGTAGTGAATACTCTTTATAGCAAAGGCTTTTTATTGATGTCTGCTGTATTTTCCCCTGGCACCTCCCATGGAGTGACTAAACCTATCATACTTCGTAAGGTCAGCAGTAATTATACTTAGGACTTTTATCTGAGGCATTCTGGAATATATCTAGAAATGGAAGCCAATCTAGTTAACAGGTGAGCATACTTTTTGAAATGTCATCAATATGGACCACTGTGACGGAACAGTAGTCCACACAGCATGTCCAAAAAATGTCTCTGCAATGTAAATTCTGTCCAACTGCGAGACACTTCTTGTCGCGAAGGTAGATTTTCTTATCATGGTCTATCATGGAATGTATGAGACCACTTAGAAGGCTGCTTGAAATCTGGTGCCGTGTTGAAACCCTAGGTGCTGCACAGGCTGAAGTGGAACCCAGAGGCCTCAGGCAAAACCTGCTAGAAACCAGCCCACTTGTGTTGTCACTAACACCCACTGGCTCTGTGGAGGGCAAAGGTAACGATTCAGAGACAGCTGTCCCAGGCATTAGTAGCTGGACATGGTATCATCTGGAGCAAATGAGAAAAACAGATTTACCTCATCAACAGTTCTCTGTGCACTCGGGCGCGCAGCCAGGTGAAGCAGAAGCCTCTTCAGGAGCTCGGGAATGAAAATGTCTACCTTTCTTGGAGCGGATGGAAGTAAGAGGTAGTAAGGTGGAACAAAACAATTTCCTCAAGTTTTGTCCTCAGGAGGGAAAACGATCTAATTAATTATGTAAAGCAGCAATTACACAGACAAAACCAACTCTTCCAGTTTACAAATAAAAACTAAGTCTAGGTCAGAGAGCTTAAGCCATACAAAGTGAAACACCCAAGATTCAAAATCTCTTCGTAAAGCACGTAATTAACAATTGAGAGAAACGTGTCCTAGTTTGGCGGGTTCTTCCCAGGAATAACAGTCTTTAACCACTTGGCTTTTTTCCCCCTGATTTTATGCATTCATTTTAAGTGGCAAAGAAAATTCCCTATACCAGAGAGCATAAGCCTTTTCCTTCTAAAATTCAGTGCTGTTTTTGAACAGTTTCCTGCCTTTGCTTCTAAGTCATGTGCCTCTACCACAAATACACACCTTACTTTTCTCCTTGCTAGGCCAGGAGCTCCACCTTCTAACCCTGAATTAATTTCCCCGTCTCTCACAGAGATACTGCGGTATTGGTCCCTGTGCAGTCATTTCTGGAAATTTGGCTAGAGGCCTCTGCAAAGAGATTTCATTCAGCTGGCTTTCCAAATCTCATCTGAAAAAAGTATCACGTTCACAGTCTGTGTGTGAGGTAAAACAAGGCTTTCACTGAAGGCGCCTAAGGGCAACGATATTCACCCCGATACACTGAGGTTCAGGCCTCTGTCAAAATGAACATTCTTCTCACTGCAAAGTTCCCAGGCATGTTTTGAGAAAGTTTTCTTATAAGTTGACAGTCTTAGAAATGAACGAAAAGAGTAGAGAACTGGGTCGGTTGCGACAGTAAAGCTGGTAAGTCTGCCCTCACCCACCTGTCATTGTCCAATGGAGAGAAACAGAATTTTTTCTATAAAAAGAATACCAGTTTAATCACAATTTCCCCCTTTTTATTCATTTCAGATATTAAACTAAATGCGGATAAATGCATTCTACTTCACAGAACAGTAAGTGTTCTAGATACACACAAACACTGGATCAAAACATCCTTCCAACTCCAGTCCTATAGCAATAATTTATTTTTCTTCAAATGTCAATTCTTCACAGTTTCAATACTGCAGCAGCAAATATTCCTTAGATAAAGAAAATTGTGGTCCATGTTTTAAAACATCTTAAGAGAACTAGAGATAAGTCAGCAAACTTCCAGTGCAGTTTGGGTAGAGCAGTTTTACCTCGAATACCAAAGACTGGCTGTGGGAACCTGGGGGCAAAGGTCGTTGGGGGGAAAGACTGGGAACTTCTGCAGCACTTCCTCCCCCGCCACCTCCTGAGGATTTCTTCACGTAGATTGATGGCGGTGGGGGGAGCTCTGCAGCATTCGCATTCTGTTTATTGGTCCCTGTCACCCCAAGGGGTGTGATGGAAAATAAACTCAGGCAGTACTTCCCACAGGAGCTTTCAGGAATTTCAGAGCAAATCAGGCAGGATGAGGCCGGGAGGCTTTGGTTCGACACAGTTGATCCAGAAATTGGCACAGCTGGCATGATACTGGTGTCCTCCATACGCCAGCTTGAAGCTGTCCGTTTCCGAGTTGAACGCCTGCCGGGAAGAAACACACATGGGGGGCCAGTCAGGCTCCCTCCACACCTGGGCACTGACCAGCAGCCGGCACGGACCCCTCTCCAGCTCACAGAGGCTGAGGCCAAACTGGCGCACACACAAAAGCTGAGCAGGTGGCCACAGGAATTCAAGCGAGAAAGTTTTTTGCCGCTAATTAAAGGTATAAAAATATCTTTACTGTTAAACCCAGTTTCAGCAAAAGGAGGCCAAATTGTTCCCAGAAAAGGCAGACAGAGGCTGTGGGGGTCGGCAGGGGTCCTGACACTGGACAAAAACAGCCACGGGCTGGGGATCATTTTGATCTCTCTGTGAAGAAAGCAGCCCTTCCCTGAGGCTGGCATTTGACTATAACATGCCATCCCTTAGTTTCTGAGGCTGATTACAGTCCTATCATGAAAGCAAATGAAAGATTAAAGACTCTTAGGGTCTAATGCCATTCGGAGCTGATAACCAAACTGACATCATTAAAAAGTCCAAATAGGTATAGGATTGGTAAAAAAATAAAGATGTTAAACACAGCAGAATGATTTCCAGATGAATAAGGCTTACCGGTAAGTTACAGTCAGCCAGGCCTAACCTCAATCACTTCCGGGGTGTTCTGTAAAGCTCAACAAGTAAACAAATAAATAAAGCTCTAAACCCCAAACAATTTGTTTTTGTCTGCTAACGGCCAAGTCCTGAAGCTCTCTGATCTCAATCTGTGTGTCACTACCACTTCATCTTCCAGAAGCTGCTCTTCCTGTTACCCTGTTCATCCCAGAGGAAAATAACCGCAACACCAGAAGCCAGCTATGAGCCACAAGCATGCACAGCAGACGGAAGTGGACCCGCACGGACATGTTAGTTGACCGAATCAAACACTATGGGAACGAAAAGGACTCAGCAAAGGATCCATGATTGGAACAGCTCAGGATGGCAGTGGAATCATCGAATTTGCCTTCCACACTCAAAATTAAGATGGAGACGCTAAGATAACGCGTAACTGGTTCATACTTTTTTAGGATGTTCTTCTGCAGGCTTCTCTTCTTTCTGAAATAACGTTGAAACCATAAGGTCAACAAAATTCCCAGAACAGGGCCTCTGGCCTCCAAACGAGTCCTTACAGGTGTAACCTTTTCTCCTTGCCACCCCACTGTGCAGAGGGTGGGCAGGCACGTGCCAACAAGCCCACTCCTTAGAAAGGCAGGAGCTGCCTCCACCCCTCGACAGCTCCCCCCCGCTGCCCCTTTGAAAGAACATGTCTGCTTCTGTGGTCAGATTTCAGGGCTTGATAAACTCCCCTCCTCTGGTCACAGACCTTGTGGAGAAGGGCCAGATGGGATTGCCTCCCGGGTCGGTCAGGGAAGCAGCCCGTGCAGGGGAGGGGGGAAGGCAGGTGACTTACCCGGCTCCTGGAGTCCACGTTTAAAAGGCACACCCCACAAGCAAGCTCCTGAGCGTTTTTAATCCCGGGCCGTAGCATACAAGAGGAAAAATCCAGTGAATTTTCATCAGGCTGTGAGGACAAGACAAACGGGTAAGAAGCCAGGAATTCCACACGCTGCTGGTTTCACTCCCTGATCAAACATCCCAACAGGTCCAGCAGCAAATTCAGTCCACTCTCTACCACCACCAGTACAATGATTCCATTTCCCAGACGTTTACCGAGTACCTGCCCTGCTGTGTTCTAGTTGCTAGGGGTGTTAGGATGAGCACAAAATGGTCCCTGTCCTCTGAGAGCTGTTTAGGGTCAGGGCGAGGTGGGTGTCAGGCCACACTGTGCCACGAGACCCACACTAGGCGTAAGGACCGAGCGCCGGAGCACAAGGGGGAAGGGGTGGGGCACTTACCCGACTCAAGGGGAAAGGAGCGTGGTGGCAGAGAATGCTTCTGAGAACTTCCAAACACGGTGGCTGAGTCCTGATGGGTGTTTGCTAGGTGAAAGGGGTAGGGTAGGATGAGGTAGGGGAGGGAAGGGTATCTACTCTATGTAGAATAAGCAGCCTGGGCAAAGGCCTCTAAGCAAAAGATCAGGTATGAGAAGAAGTCTAGGGAGTGCGAGCCAAGCTTACAGAAGGAGGGAGGAGATGAAACTGGAGCACGAAGGCCTTGAAAGGAATATGAGGGGTTGAGACTCTATCCTGGGAAGCCCTAAGGGTTGTAACTAGATTGTGACAGGATCAGGTTTGTACTCTGGACAGAACCCTCTGGTTGCAATGCAGGCAGGCACTGAACTGGGGGTCTGGGCCTCTGTTACAAGGCTGCAGTAGCGAACCGGGAGACGGGTCCTGAAGGTCAGAACTGAGGGAGCAACAGTGCGGAATGGAGAGAAATGGACACATGAAGAGCTATTAAGGCCGAAGAATCAACAGGCCTGGCGGATCTGTTAGATGTGCGAGGAGGGGAGGGGACTGGGCAACTGAAAGGATTCACCCTAACGGGGCACGTGAGAGGAGAACCAGTTTGGGGATGGAGACTGGGAAGAAGAGTTCAATTTGGTACAAGCCGTGTCGAAGCTGCCTGTGGGACAGCTGAGTTCTGATGCTATATGAGCAGGCAGATGGGTATACAGGCCTAGCACTCAAGAACGAGAGATCTGGATGTTATCGGCTAGGGAGAATAAATATATTAACAGCTAACAGGTCAAGTCTTTACCTGTGCTAAGCAGTACACTAGGCTCTCTACATACATTATTTAATTTATTCCTTACCAAAAAATCTATGAAATAGGGAGCGTGTCACCCAATGATGAAAAGCCCAATGATCGAAAGCTGTTAATTTCTTAAAAGTTAAAATGCACATCTATTATATGAGCTTGCAATTTCTAGATATTTTTATCTAAGAGAAATGAAAACATGTTAACAAAAGTCTTATACAAGAAGTGTTCATAGCTCTATTCATATTAGCCAAAACTGGAAAGAGCATGCATCTTTAAACAAGAAGATGGATTCAAAAAACATAGTATATTAATACATTGGAATATTACTCAGTGACAAAAGGGATCAAACTGATACACACAACACAGATGAATTTTTACAACATGCTATGTAGAAGAAGCTGACACAAGAATATATACACTACATAATTTCATTTATATTAAGTTCTAGAACAGGCAAATCTATGGTGATGGAAATCTACAGAAAATGGATCACTGGCTGCTTTTGGAGTCAGATCAGGGGATTGACTGGGAAGGGGCAAAAGGGAACTTTAGGGGGTGATGAAAACACTCCATATACCGATGGGGTGTGTGCTACATGGTTGTGTGCATTTGTCAAAACTGGTCCAACTATGCATTTAAGATCTGTGCATTTCATTGTATATATGTTATTCCTCAACTACGAAAAACACTTGAATAATAAAACAAGACAAAAACGACCAAAGAAAAGCAGAAAAACAAAGCAAAAAACCAGAATGGTAGAAAACATTTGCAAATGATGCAACCGACATGGGCTTAATTTCCAAAATATACAAACAGCTCATATAACTCAATAGCAAAAAAACAACCCAATCGAAAAATGGGCAGAGGACCTAAACAGACATTTCTTCAAAGAAGAAATACAGATGGCCAATAGGCACATGAAAAGATGCTCAACATCACTAATTATTAGAGAAATGCAAATGAAAACTACAATGAGGTACCACCTCACACCGGTCAGAATGGCCATCATTAAAAAGTCTACAAGTAACAAATGCTGGAGAGGGTGTGGAGAAAAGGGAACCCTCCTGCACTGTTGGTGGGAATATAAGTTGGTGCAGTCACTATGGAAAACAGTATGGAGGTTCCTCAGAAAACTAAAAATAGAATTACCATAGGATCCAGCAATCGCATTCCTGGGCATATATTCAGACAAAACTATAATTCAAAAAGATATACACGCACCCCTATGTTCACAGCAGCACTATTTACAATAGCCAAGACATGGAAACAACCTAAATGTCCATCAACAGATGAATGGGTAAAGATGTGGCACATATATACAATGGAATAGTACTCAGCTATAAAAAAGAACGAAATAATGCCCTTTGCAGCAACATGGATGGAACTAGAGATTATCATACTAAGTGAATTAAGCCAGAAAGAGAAAGACAAATACCATATGATATCACTTCTATGTGGAATCTAAAATATGACACAAATGAACCTATCTATGAAACAAAAACAGAATCACAGACATAGAGAACAGACTGGTGGCTGCACAGGGGGCAGGGGTTGGGGGAGGGATGGACTGGGAGTTTGGGGTTAGCAGATACAAACTACTACATACAGAATGGATAAACAACAAGGTCCTACTGTATAGCACAGGGAACTATATTCAATATCCTGTGATAAACCATAATGGAAAAGAATGTTAAAAAAGGAATGTATGTTATGTATAACTGAATCATTTTGCTGTACAGCAGAAATTAACACATTGTAAATCAATTATACTTCAATTAAAACAATTAAGAAAAAAAGATTTTGGATTCTTAATGTGTAAAAGTTAGGTATACATGAACTAATTTATTTTTCTTATATATGCTCTAGAGCAGAGTCTCTCAAACTTGGCACCATTGACATTTTAAGCTGGATAATTGTAAGACGAGCTTAAAAGACCTGTAAGACCTGTCCTCTGCATGTAGGATCCCTGGCTAATTTGGGGCAAAACTGCTCCCCTCCCCGACTATTAAGAACTGACTTTCCAAAGAGGAAGACGCATGTGTGCACGCATATAAATACACACACACACATAAACCCACACTCGTATGTAAGCTGATTATAAATTTTACTGATACAAAGAATGTGTAGCACACCATTTACAAATAATAAAATATACCATCATCTCTACTGCAGAGTCCACGTAGTATCTTGTTCTCACAAAATGCTTTCTTGGATTTTTGCCCAACTCTTAGATCAACCACCTTTGCTTGCTTTCCTGAAAGACTGTTAGTTCTGAGGCGAAGGCTGATGTTTTCATGTGAAGGACTAGGGCTAGACTGAAATGACTCAGACCTACTTCAGAACTTCACTTGTCTGTCAAATATATGAGTGACTTCTTCGCTGAATCAGATAATAGTTCCTGAATACTGGACAATCTTTCCTCAACTTTTGGTTCTACTCACGACATAACGGCTACAGACACAGCATACTTTTAAGTTTAATCTACATTATTAACATTTTCTCTATCACCTTAAGTCTAGACAATCAACAAAACAAGTCAAGCCCTGATTTGAAGCATTTGCTGATTTCCATGGTATAAATGCTCCCCCTATGGTCGATTTCTAGCTACCAGTGTGATGTCACTGAACATGGGGTTGGGAAGAGATGCATGCAGCACCGTCGTATAGTATTTCCACATATGGATACAATGGACTAGGGTGACCAACTTCCTGGTCTGTGTCAGACTGTTGCCACTTTAGCTCTGAGGACACCCCTCGGTTCTGAGCAAACCGGGACAGCTGGTTGTCCTATGACAGACATCAATAACCTCAAACACTAAGGACAAAGCAGGTGGGAAAGGAAGTGAAGATGGAAGGGAGTCGATAGGAACAAAGTAAAAGGGTCCATTGTCCTGTCTTGAGAACCAAAAACAAGAGCAGAGCAAGTCAAGTGTGAGCAAGTTCTAGAGTTACCAAGTTGGGCTCAGAAAGATGTCTGAGTTTAAGATTGCCCAGGCTCTGCAGTGTGATGTGATAACACCGTCCAGTGTGATCATGCAAGTGGGTGGCTTAAGTGAAACAGAGACAAGGGGCTTGTAGTCCAGAGAGTCAAGGATCTGGGAGCCTGGCATGTTGGCTGGTTTTTCCTCATGAATACTGAGGTGACCAGGATGATGGCAAATTGGACAATAAAATAACAGCTACATGTTCTACAGTTACTTTAGGCTGAGCCACTGAGAAGTTACTATACTGTCTTTGTATTTGCAAAACTGTATTCTTCTTCCCCAGAAAAAAAAGCCTTCTCCCTAGAAAAATGTGTAGATTATATATGGTATTTCTCCAACCATTTCTTTTTAATATGAAATAAGTATCTTTTAAAAATATTTATTTACTTATTTGGCTGCGTTGGGTCTTAGTTGCGGCGCTCAGGATCGTTGTTGCGGCATGCGAACTCTTAGTTGCAGCATGCATATGCGATATAGTTCCCTCACCAGGGATCGAACCTGGGCCCCCTACATTGGGAGCGTGGAGTCTCAGCCACTGGACCACCAGGGAAGTCCCTCCCCATCCATTTCTAATTTGAAATAGTAAACCATGTGCTAGGTTCCATAAACCTCTCTTAAACTAACCTGAGCTGAATCCATTTGGATTACCCTTAAGGAAGGAAGGATACACAGTTCTCAAAGAAGAAAAAGGGAGGTGGAAGTTTCAACTGTGTGAACCTACATGGCCTTAGCCAATCCAGAGGATAATTTGTTTGTTTTTTAGTGTAATCATGGCCAATTTGGTCAAACCTAGAAGCAGGTGGAATTATCATCTGTCTGCTGTCCAATTCTGTCCTTTGTAAAACAGTAACCATTTCACTTGCCCTACCTCCCTCCCTCCTTCAGTTGGTGTTAGGACCCTCACAGATACATAAAAAGGGCTCTGGAAAGGATAAAATGCTCTAAATGATCATCACAATTATTCACTTTGACAAAATCTAACAAGCTTTTTGAAGAGGTTAAAAACATAGTAGTATGTCTATAATCTACACTATAGACATTTATCATGTTACTGAATGAGGACTAATTGTGAAATAATTAGAACCCGGGGAAACTCTGAATCTTGAAATCAAATCCAAGTTAATAAAAGCCCTTTTAATACCTGTTTACCAAAGGAATAAAAGAAGTCAATGAAAAGGTCATCTCCAGTGAAAATCATAAGGCTCTGCATAAATTACCCTGTAGTCAAATTAATCTTTCAAATGATAAAATTAACCTTTATAAATACACATCTATTAGCAGGGAGATTACTGTAGTCCACAGTGTGACACCATCAAATGCCCTAATTCTATAAGGAGGTATGCCCTCCACAGGCACCTTAAATTGCGTATCACCTACTTTAACTGGCAAGTATGTCATGCATTTAGTAAAGATTAAAAACCCAGCTACATTAGACATGACCTGCATACACTGACAAGTCCCAGAGTCAGACTGGGATATATAATCCTGAATCTTTAGCCAGTAATAAACTACTAAAATGGTATCCAAGAAAATCATTATTAAGGAAGAAGAGTTTGCTAGTATTTTAGTGTTACCAGTAGACTTATTCTCCTTCTTCCGGACAAATGTAGGATGGGCCTTCCCTGTCCTCTAAATTAGGCACAGTCGTGTAACTTGCCATGATGTTAACAGACTGTGAGTATAAGTAATATGGTCACTTCTGGAAGGAAGCAAGACCAATGTGCTATTTGTCATGTTCCCTTGATACTCCCATAGTGACCAACTATGTTCCACTCGGTGTTGGCTCTATCAACCCAGATCCCGGAGTAAGGAGGACATGGCATAGAGTCCCTCCAACTTGAGATGGAACAGGAGCTAGGAATAAAGCTCTGTTGTTTCACATTGCTAAGAACTGGAGCTGGGAGGTGTTGCTTGTTACCGCTGCAGAACTTAATTTGACTGATACAAAGAGTGATCTAGACACAGGTTCCACAAGCAATTCCACACCTTTGATTTTGGTTACAATGCAACCATTCTTGGTTACAATGGTTTTTTTTTTTCTGGTAATTTTTCCTACTGCTACTATAACAAATTAGCATAAATTTAGTGACTTAAAACAACATAAATTTATTCTCTTCCACTTCTGGGGGTCAGAAGTCTAAAGTGGGTTGGCAACACTGTATTCCTCCTTATCCAAGCTCTAGGGGAGAATCTGCCTCTTTGCCTTTTCTAGTTTCTAGAGACTGCCTGCACACTCTGTGGATCACGGTTCCATCTTCAAAAGCAATAGTGTAGGATCTGCCAATCTCTCTCTCTGCTTCGACTGTCACATTGCTTTTTCTCATTCTTATTCTCCTGCCATCCTCTTACAAGGATCCTTGTCATGCCTCTGGGCCCACCCAGATAATCCAGGATAAGTTTCCCATCCAAAGACCCTTAACTTAATCACATCTGCAAAGTCCCTTCTACCACATAAGGTAAAACATTCACAGGTTCTAGGGATGAGGACGTGGACATTTTAGGGGGGTGGGGAGGTGTTAATCTGTCTACCAAATCCACCTTCTGCCAACTGAAGATAGCCGTGCAGAGACATGATTAAGATTCTGTCTCTAAAACACTGTGCAGACTGGCAAGATGACAAAAATGCTGTCATTACTAAAACAAACAAACTGCTCTGGGTCTTCCCGGGTGGTGCAGTGGTTAAGAGTCCGCCTGCCAATGCAGGGGACACGGGTTTGAGCCCTGGTCCGGGAAGATCCCAAGTGCCGCGGAGCAACTAAGCCCACGCACCACAACTACTGAGCCTGCGCTCTAGAGCCCGTGAGCTGCAACAAGAGAAGCCACTGCAATGAGAAGCCCGCACACCGCAACAAAGAGTAGCCCCCGCTCGCTGCAACTAGAGAAAGCCTGCGTGCAGCAATGAAGACCCAACGCAGCCAAAAATAAATAAATAAATAAATAAACAAACAAAACAAAACAAAAAAACTGTTCTCCTGACATGCCACAGCAATGGGAAGTAAGTACTCTGAAATTCACTGCTTATTTTACATCAAAAGGAAGTACAGAAGAATTGTATTATACTGAGGGTAGTAGTGGAATCACAGAGCCAGGGTGATTTGCAGTTGACCACAGGTCAGGAGAATAACAGTCCTGTCTCTTCTTGTAGATTTTATGTGGCAAAAACGCATTAGTATTGTTTTCCAGGACTAAGTCTTGGTTACCAAGCTACTGAACTTCAATTCAATCCACAAGCATGAGACAAAACTTTAAGATAACAATTCACTCATCTCACTAAAATAGGGGCTTTTTATCTCTTGAGAAAAAAGTTCCTTCAACCTGTGCCCAGAGGAAACAGGCTTTTGCCACAAGAGGGAGTTTTAGTCCATGGATAAAGGGAGCATGAAAGGGAAAGGGAAATGTAACTTTGCTAGTATCACTTCCAGCCTAAAGAAATATTAAGGAGCCACAATTTGGAGGTTAAGACCGTGTACTCTGCTTTCCTTATCCCAAGCTGCATCCTGGAACCTTTTCACTGGAGAAAATTAATGCAGCCTCCTTTTGACGGGAATAGTTTCATGGAGTCTTTGTGGGAAGAAACAAGTCTTTTTTTTTTTTTTTTTTTTTGCAGTACGCGGGACTCTCACTGTTGTGGCCTCTCCCGTTGCGGAGCACAGGCTCTGGACGCGCAGGCTCAGCTGCCATGGCTCACGGGTCCAGCTGCTCCGCGGCATGTGGGATCTTCCTGGACCGGGGCACGAACCCAAGTCCCCTGCATCGGCAGGCAGACTCCCAACCACTGCGCCACCAGGGAAGCCCAGTTCAAGTAAGTTTTATACACCGAGGACATACTAGTTATCAAGAGGAAATGCCATGGTATAATCAGGAAAAATACCTGAGTAAAGAATGATTATTTTTCTGTCACAGCTAACCTGGTGAAGAAAGCAACTATAACTGGAATAGCATGGGTAACTGGAGAAACAAATACTCAGTGGCGGTCACGTACAACGTGCAATGCATTCCTGTGTTGTCTAGCGGCAGGTACCTACCCTTCCCTGGTGCCTAAAAACTGTCAGGTAAAAATCACTCTAGCATCTAGACATGGATGCTAGAAATGGATGTTCCTAATGGGAGTTTGAAGGAGAGGGCAAGAACGCCTGTCCACTCTTCCCACTTACCTCCTATTTTGCCATGTGGAGGGATTTAGAACCACCGTAAGTGAGAGGGCAACACTCCTAAGTTAGATGTGTGACCAAACCCAACAGGCTTCCTTTGAAATCACAAAACCAAATTCTATGGCTTCTTTAAAAAGGTCTGAACAAAACTAATCCTTAGTGTAAAAAACCAGAACATGACTTATCTCTGAGTGGGATGATGACAACAGAGGAGCACAAGGAAAGCTTCTGGGATGATGGGCTATTCTGTATCTTGATAGGGGTATGGGTTATATGAGGTATGCATATGTAAAAAACATTGAGTGGTATAACTAAGATTTTTGCATTTTACTGTATATATATTTTACAGAAAAAGAAAAAAGAAAAGAAAGGTCTGGAGGGGCAGAGTCAAGAAGGCAAGCCTTTCTCATGAGCAAGATGTACCAGGATGAAACTGACTTCCATCTCACCCACTGACAGCAGCTCCCTTAAAGCAGTAATCCAGGCCAAGATTCTCCCCAAATATCCTTTGCTCCAAACTGAAAAGGACTAATACATAATGAACCTGGTTAACACACTTGGTCTTTTGTGATACCTTTTCTTTAAAGAGTTCACGGCAAAGAAAGATGCTTTGCAACCACAGCCATCTTTTTCTTTTTCTTTTTTTTTCTGGCCCTGCTGGGCGGCTTGTGACACCTTAGTTCCCCGATCAGGGATTGAACCTGGGCCCTCGGCAGTGAAAGTGTCGAGTCCTAACCACTGGACCACCAGGGAATTCCCACAGCCATCTTTTTCTAATAGCACCAGAAGAGACGGGTTTGTCTAGAAGTCTAGTTTTCAAAATGTTAATTACAAGAAGAAACTGCCTGTCACCAGAACAAAGAAACTTAAAATCTAAGTGGCAAGGGGGACTCTTTTAAGCTACTCTATAATCCTGGGATATGAACAGGGGAAAAAGTGTACAGAAAAGAACTTGACTGTTTATAGCAAGTTGCTGCCAAGATAGACTCCTGGTGTTTCATCTCATTAACCTTGATGCTAAATAATAACCCACTCTTCCCCAAAAGGCTTCTGCCTTTCTGCTTTTACCCATCCAACTTGCCCATTTCAAGGAGGCAGCAGAATACAGTGGTTGAAAAAGTAGACTTAGGACTTTCAGAATGAGTCCAGGTCTCACCAATATCTCTGTGCCTGAGTTTCTTCATCTGTAAGAAAGGGGGAGAATAACAGTATCTACCCTCAAGGCTGTTGTATTAATTATATCTATGTAAAGAGTATGAATAGGGTCTAGCACGCAGTAATCACCAGTAAAAGTTGGCGAATGATGATGCCGATATTTAGGCTTAATGTGGTCATATCGGCACAGGGTTAGGAGCAGAAGGTGGGTGAATTAGGGGAGACCCAGACCCACACTAATCTCTAGATTCCTAAAGGTGAGAGAATCTCTAGATTTTCTCCTAAAGGTGAGACCTTTGTGAGACCGAGAGGCTCTGATGAACTGCGATGCTAACGATGCAAAGGGGACACGCCTGGTGGGGACACACCTGGTAACACGTCCCTCTCCATCCCACAGCCTCACAGGCAGCCACGGACATTACCAGCCAACCAACTTCATGCGTAGCTGGAGTTCAGAAGTATTTTTTTAAAACACCAGGGTTTTATCACCCAAACACAACCCTACCACTATTCTGGCGTATTTCCTTCTAGCCCTGTAGTAATAGTTCTGTGTTATTTCAAACTTTATGCTTCTTTAAAAAATGGCAGCCTAACATCCTAGTATGAAGAGTCACACAACTTATTCTCCAGATTTGGACTTTTAGGTTATTTTCAATTTTTCACTTTTACAGAGAACAACTTGTGCATTTAACTTGCTTCTTTTTGTGAGTTTGTATGTAGAACTCTTGCCTTAGGCAGTTTTCCGAGAAGTGGAATTACCAAGTCAACTGCTCTGAATGTTTTCAAGTCCTTTCATTCATTTAGCACTTACCGGGTACTTACACAGTGCCTGGCCAGACAGAAAATGAACAAAATGTGGTCTTGGTCCTTGTTCTCAACGAGTTCACAGGTGGAGGGGAAAGCATGTTGCCAGACACCTTTCCCATAGGGTGGCACCAATTTCCTAATCAGGGCTTTCCGGGTGGCGCAGTGGTTGGGAGTCCGCCTGCCGATGCAGGGGACGCGGGTTCGTGCCCCGGTCCGGGAGGGTCCCGCGTGCTGCGGAGCGGCTGGGCCCGTGAGCCATGGCCGCTGAGCCTGCGCGTCTGGAGCCTGTGCTCCGCAACGGGAGAGGCCACAACAGTGAGAGGCCCGCGTACCGCAAAAAAAAAAAAAAAAAAAAATTTCCTACTCAATGAATTCCCTAAGAAGTAGTCCAATTTTACCGCATCAACACGATCAGCATTCAAATAAATAAACCAAACCCCATACTGGGTTTATTAGGAGGTAAAAACTGAGATCTTGTCTTAATTTGAATTAACGTTTCCTGCTTAGCTGTGCCTCCTCTATGAATCACTTCACGTTTGTGTTCCGATTTTACTGGAAGCTGGTATAGTTCTCAGTAATTTATATGTTTTCTTTACAGAGCAAAGACTTGCGGTCACTGTCAGTATGCGCTGCCACACGTTTTTTCTCATTTACCATTTCATCTATTTTTTTGCCGCCTGGAAGGATTTCCACTAATCTGTACTTGGAGCTGTGCCATTCAATCTCTACGGAGAGATTTCCCAAGAAACTACTCAATGAAACCTGCTGCTTTCTTTACTGAAAGGATATTTTTGAAGATAATGTAGATTATGTTAGTTTCCTCTTTATGAGAACCCACAAAAGAAGTTTCTTTCTGAGTACCGGAATAATTATGCTTCCTGAGTAGAGGGTTTATTTTTATGTTGTGAACACAGTGAATCATGGAACTGATCACGTCTTCTTTACATCAGTGCCTAGAAAGGGTCAACTGTACAGCTCACCACTAGCAAATGCCAGCACTTTTAAAGCACACATTTTTGGGGAATTCCCTGATGGTCCAGTGGTTAGGACCCTAGGCTTTCACTGCCAAGGTGGGTTCAATCCCCGATCGGGAGCTAAGATCCTGCATGCCTCAAGGCCAAAAAAAAAAAAAAAAGCACATATTTCTGTACACTTCATACCTGGCTTTAACTTATTTCCCTAGTTTCATTTTCCCTTTGTTTTATTTTCCTTACCCATTTATTAAAAATATTTAAACCAGTTATTAAAATAATGAGGTACAAAAATGCTTATCTTGCTTGAAAAAAACTGGAAAGTTCAAAAAAGTATAAAACAAAAGGTACAAAGTCCCACCAAACACTGTGTTAGAACACAAAGGAAAAAAGGACATACACTATAGGATATCACTTACATGTGGAATCTAAAAAATACAAATGAATGTATATAAAAAATAGACTCACAGACATAGAAAACTAACTTATGGCCACCAAAAGGAAGGGGGAAGGCGGAGGGACAAATTAGGGGTATGAGACTAACAGATACAAACTACTACACATAAAATAGATAAGCAACAAGGATTTACTGTATAGCACAGGGAACTATATTCAATATCTTGTAATAACCTATAGTGGAATATAATCTGCAAAGAAACAAAAAAACCCAGATCATTATGCTATACACCTGAAACTAACATAATATTGTAAATCAACTATACTTCAATTAAAAAAATAAATAAAGGACACAGTCCTGCTTTTAAGGAGCTGAGACGCTAGTGGGTAAGAAACAAGCAAACACAATTATCAAGAAGCGTGTAAGTGCCCTGACAGAATGTGCTATGGACACACACAGGAAGGGCATCTAATGCAGACTGAAGGCCTCTTGGAATGAATTCTGGGACAAATGACGCAAAGTCCAGAGGGGAAAGCAGTCTAACAGAGAAAGAGAGGCCAGGGCAGCCCAAGTGATGGAAAAGACCTTACTTACTGAGCTAAGGAGTTTAAACTTGACCCTGAAGACCACAGAGAGTCACTGCAGGATTTTAAATGGGATATCAATGACACAATCAGATTAGCATTTTAGAAAGAGACATCTGAGAGTGGTGTGCAGAACGAATTGATAGTGGATAAAAAAATGAACCAGTAGGGGGCTTCGCTGGCAGTCCAGTGGTTAAGACTCCGTGCTACCAATGCAGAGGGCGCAGGTTTGATCCCTGGTTGGGGAACTAAGATCCCATATGCCTCATGGCCAAAAAAAAACAAAACATAAAACAGAAGCAATATTGTAACAAACTCAATAAAGACTTTAAAAATGATCCGCATCAAAAAAAGTCTTTAAAAAAAAAAAAGAACGCTATGAATTTTTGCCAAACTTGTTAAATTTAACCTCTTGAATTCAGTTTTCTGTAAGTATTTCTTATCACCCAATGAACATAATTTTATCTCTTCTTTTCAAATATTTATAACTTCATTTCTTATTGTATTGGCCACACAGTATTTTAAAAAAATAATTAGGTTATAAATTGAAAAATGGCCAAAGAAAACAAAATAAGAGATTTGGGAAATGATTCAAATGCTTTAAGAACTTAATAGTACAAGCCAGAAGCAACATAACAATGGAGAGAGGATGTGCTTGCCGTTGAAGACAGGTTGCTGGGAGAGCCGGGAGTCCTCCTGACCATCAGTGCAGCGCAGTGAGAACTGGCTGCTCTTTCAGATGGGGCACATGGCAAAATGTAAGGAAAAGAAGAAAGAAAATGGAACAGCATATTTATTCCAGCTGTGGAAGGAAGATAAATTGTGAAATAAAGGATATTATCACAGACAAACTGAATAAGTGTGAATATATAAAAATAAAATAGTTTTGCCCCATGTAATATTTAAAAAAGGGGATGAGGACTTCCCTGGTGGCGCAGTGGTTAAGAATCCGCCTGCCAATGCAGGGGACATGGGTTCGATCCCGGGTCCAGGAAGATCCCACATGCAGCGAAGCAACTAAGCCCGTGCGCCACAACTACTGAGCCTGCACTCTAGAGCCCGCCAGCCACAACTACTGAAGCCTGCGCACATAGAGCCGGTGCTCAGCAACAAGGGAAGCCACCGCAATGAGAAGCCCATGCACCGCAACAAAGAGTAGCCCCTGCTCGCCGCAACTACAGAAAGCCCACGCACAGCAACGAAGATCCAAAATGGCCAAAAATAAATAAAGAAATAAATAATAAAAAATTTTAAAAAAATAAAAAGGGGAAGAAATAGAAGAGGAAAAAAATAACTGATGTAATCTTATGAGCACACACACGTGTGCGAATAAGTCTATTACAAGTATGAAATATGTATGGTCAACACAATATTTCATTGAATATATGGTCAAATGGTCAAAAGAGATAGATGATCGGTTTATACACAAAGGAAATAAAAATAGTAAATTATCATTTGAGACACTGGCTAGCCCCTCAGGAAATGAAAGAAATTAAAAAACACTTTTATGAAATTGTTTAAACACTTGTTAACGTAAGAAACTGACAAAGCTAGAATACAATGTAAAGAAATGTATACTTATGTATTGCTGATAGCACTGTCAACTAGCCCCTAAGCTCCCTGTAAATCCATATAACACATGCAACAACAGCTATATGCAGGCATGCGTGTACATGTGCAGCCATGCACTCTGACCTCTTAAGTCCACTTGGAGAAACTATATCCTCAAAGGGGAAACAGTCATTTGTTTAATGGTATTCAGAGTAAAACTATTCATAACAGGAAAACAATGAAAACAATCCAAGACCCTAAGAAAGTAAACCGGCTAAATGAACCACAGGACAGCAACAAGACGTATCATACAGTCTTTTGTTTGTTTCACTTAGATCTAAAAAAAAAATGTTTTTGAGGTATAGTTGATGTAGAATATTAGTTTCAGGTATGTAACAGTGATTCACAATTTCCAAAGGTTACACTCCATTTATAGTTATTATAAAATATTGGTTATATTACCCATGTTGTACAGTATATCCTTGTAGCTTATTTATTTTATACATAGTAATCTGTACCTTTTACTCCCCTACCCCTACTTCGCCCCTCCCCACTTCCCTCTCCCCACTGGTAACCACTAGTTTAGTTTGTTCTCTGTATCTGTGAGTCTGCTTCTTCTTCTTCTTTTTTTAAAAATATTTATTTGGTTGTGCCGGGTCTTAGTTGCGGCAGGCGGGCTCCTTAGTTGCAGCATGCGTGTGGGATCTAGTTCGCTGACCAGGGATCAAATCCCAGGCCTCCTGCATTGGGAGTGTGGAGTCTTAACCACTGCACCACCAGGGAAGTCCCAAGTCTGCTTCTTTTCTGTTATATTCACTAGTTTGTTGTATTATTTTTTGGATTCCACATATAAATGATATCATACAGCATTTGTCTTTCTCTGTCTGACTTATTTCCCTGAGCATAATGCCCTTGAAGTCCATCCATGTTGTTGCAAAGGGCAAAATTTCATTCGCTTTTATTGCTGAGTAGTATTCCATCTTCTTTACCCATTCCTCTGTTGATGGACATTTAGGTTGCTTCCATGTCTTCACTATTGTAAACAGTGCTGCTATGAACATTGGGGTTCATGTATATTTCTGAATTAGTGTTTTCATAGTACAGTTTTTTAAAAGGACACAAATGAGGACAGAAATAACTAGAAATGCAAAGGGAGAAACTCAAACGAATGCTTTGCAAAACATGCATCTACATATGTGACTTAAGAAGGATGTAGATAGAGAACATTTTCCTACACTCTCATTTTATTTAGGTACAACGGTCCTGGGAGCTATCCAGAAGCCAACCTGGTACTATTCAACTAATGGAACAACCGTTGTCTCCTTCCTTCAACATAACTTGATACAGTAGGCACCTCCATCCTCCAGTAAGTGCCATCACAGGAACATACGCTCGGCTTCACAGCTTAGGTTTCTAGAAGGAAAGCAACTGCTAAATTGTCTAGTGGGCTTACCGTGAGTGTGGCGAGTGACATGAAGCCAATTAGGTTATTCCATACTTTATCGATGTCCTTCAGCAACTGCTGGAGTTTCTCACTGCACACTGCAGTGGCTTTTATCCCCAGCTCCACACGTTTGGTTACCCTGTACACCTCAACAACACCTGACAGGGTGAGAGAGGACAGAGTTAGGTGCTGGAAGCGTACAGAAAGAGTTGAGCAAGACACAACAGCCTTATTGCTGGCTGATATTCTAGGTGGAAACTGGGACTGTATCTGGACAGACATGAACTTACTATTCCTTGGGACCAACCAACTCTTAATGCTGCAGTATAAACTCATTGGTAAGAGCACAGACTCTAGAGCTACACTGCTTGGATTCAAGTCCCAACTCTGCCACTTAACTAACTGTGTAACCTCAGGCAGGTTGCATAACCTCTCTGTGCTTCAGTTTCCTCATCTGTAAAATTGGGATAATAGTAGTACCTCCTCAAAGGATGGTTGAATTAAGGGATTAAATGGGTTAATACTGTAAAAGGCTGAGAACAGTAGGCATTAACCAAGTATTAGCTATTTTTTTTCTGGCTTCTTTATGAGTCCATTTGTTTGAATTTGGGAAATACCATTAAACTCACTGAAAATAGGAATATTAACAGTTTAAAAGAATCGGAATGTCAATATCACTACACAGGCACACCTTGCTTTACTGCACTTCACTTTGCTGTGCTTTCTAGATATGTTTTTTACAAACTGAAGGTTTGTGGCAACTGTGCGTCAAGCCAGTCTATAAGCACCACTTTCCTGACAGCATTTGCTCACTGTGCGTCTCTGTCACATTTTGGTAATCTCACAATATTTCTAACGTTTCCATTGTTATCACATTTGCTATGGTAATCTGTGATCTTTGATGTTACTATTGTAGTTGTTTTAGGGCACCACAAACCACGAAGCATGTGTTCTGACTGCCTCACTGACCTGCTGTTCCTGTCCATCTCCTCCACAGGCCTCCCTCTTCCCTGAGACACAACAATATTGAAATGAGGCCAATTAATAACCCTACAATGGCCTCTAAGTGTTCATTGAAGAGTCTCACGTCTCTCACTTCAAATCAGAAAATATAAATGATTAAGCTTAGTGAGGAAGGCATGTCAAAAGCCAAGATGGGCCAAAAACTAGGCCTCTTGTGCCAGACAGTTAGCCAACTTTCGAATGCAAAGGAAAAGTTCTTGAAAGAAATCAAAAGGGCTACTCTAGTGAAAATAAGAATGATAAGAAAGCAAAACAGCCTTATTGCTGATATGGAGAAAGTTTTAGTGGTCTGGAGAGAAGATCAAAGCAGCCACAACATTCCCTTAAGCCAAAGCCTAATCCAAAGCACGGCCGTAACTCTCTTCAATTCTGTGGAGGCTGAGAGAGGTGAGGAAGCTGCAGAAGAAAAGAGTGTGAAGCCATCAGAGGCTGGTTCATGAAGGTTAAGGAAAGAAGCCATCTGCATAACCTAAAGTGCAAGGTGAAGAGCAAGTGCTGATGGAGAAGCTGCGGCAAGTCACCCGGAAGCTCTAGCTCAGATCATTAACAAAGGTGGCTACATTCAACGACAGACTTTCAGTGTAGGTGAAACCACTTTCAATTGGAAGATGCCATCTAGGACTTTCGTAGCTAGTGAAGAGACGTCGATGCCTGGCTTCAAAGCCTCCAAGGACAGGCTGACTTTCTTGGTAGGAGCTAATGCAGCTGGTGACTTTTAGTTGAAGCCAATGCTCATTTACTATTCCAGAAATCCTAGGGCCATTACGAATTATGCTACATCTACTGTGCCTGTGCTCTCTCTATAAATGGTACAATAAAGCCTGGATGACACACATCTGTTTACAACACGGTTTACTGAATATTTTAAGCCCACTGTTGAGGCCTAATGCTCAGAAAAAAGGATTCCTTTCAAAATATGGGTGCTCAGTGACATTGCACCTGGTCACCCAAGAACTCTGATAAAGATACACAACAAGATTAATGTTTTCATGCCTGCTAAACACAGAACATCCATTCTGCAGCCCATGGATCAAGGAATAATTTCAACTTTCAAGCCTCAGTCTTTAGGAAATACATTTTGTGAGGCTGTAGCTGCCACAGATGGTAACTCCTCTGATGGAGCTGGGCAAAGCCAATTGAAAACCTTCTGGAAAGGATTCACCATTCTAGATGCCATTAAGAACATGTGTGATTCACGGGAAGAGGTCACAATATCAACATTAACAGGAATTTGGAAGAAGTTGATTCCAATCCTCAGGGGTGACTTTGAGGGGTTCAAGACTTCAGTGGAGGAAGTAACTGCAGACGTGGTGGGAAGAGCAAGGGAATTAGAATTAGAAGGGGAGCCTGAAGATGTGACTGAATTGCTACAGTCTCATGATAAAACTTAACAATGAGGTATTGCTTCTTATGGATGAGCAAAGAAAAGTGGTTTCTTATGGTCGAATCTACTCCTGGTGAAGACTGTTAAAATGACAACAAAGAATTTAGGATATTACATAAATTTAGTTGATAAAGCAGCAGCAGGTTCTGAGAAGACTGACTCCAACACGAAAAGAAGTTCTCTGCTGGGCAAAATGCTTTCAAACAGCATTTTATAGTATATGGAAACGGTTCATGAAAGGAAGAGTCTATCGGTGCAGCAAACCTCACCGTCATCTTACGCCCCCTCCCCCCAGCCTTCAGCGACCACCCTGATCAGTGAGCAGCCATCAACGTGGAGGCAAGAGCCTCCCCACCAGCAGAAAGATTATGACTCACGGAAGACTCAGATGATGGTTAGCAGTTTTTAGCAATAAAGTATTTTTAAATTAAGGTATGTACATTGTTTTTTTAGACATGATGCTACTGCACACTTAACAGACTACAGTAATAGTGTAAATATAATTTTTCTATGCACTGGGAAATCAAAAAATTCATGTGACTCGCTTTATTGAGATATATGCTTTTTTGAGATACATGCTTTATTGCGGTGGTCTGGAACCAAACCCGTGATATCTCCAAGGTCTGCCTGTAATTAAGAAGTATGTCACTCCTCTGAATGCCCAAAGATCTACAAAGTCTGTGGCTTCATGTATCTTTTATACACTTAACAGGACACAGAATGGTTCTTCTCCTGTGGTCGCTGAATTATGGCTGAATTCTTTCAGCAAGGATGAGGGTGCCAAGGTCTCCACATTCTAAGGACAGCTGCCAGACGTACCCCCAACCCCTCCACCAGCCGCTATAAGAGAGGACTGGAAGAATTCCAGGGGGTCTTCAGTGGTACATGCTCAGCCTCTGTACAGCAGCACAGCTTGTCCTTCCTCCCCCAGGGGAAGGGCAGGAATCACAGCCCACTCTAAGCCAAGTGAGGGGGCTTCTCAGATGGTCTTCCACACTAGAAAGCTGGTAGAAGGAAGGACAGGCACCCCATTACCCGGTGAACATCTGTTTATGCAGCAGAACTGTGCCTGTCTGGGCAGGACAGCGGAACCAGAGCAAGGTGGCAGGAGGAAGGAGAGCTCACATCCCTTCGTAGCCACTCATGCAGCAAGTATTTGCGAGTGACCATTATGTGCCCGGCCCTAGTCTAGGTGCTGAAGACCCAGCAGTGAGCAAAACGGACCCAAATCCTTTCCTTCTTGGAGGTTCGTTCTAGTGGAGGGAGACAGATAATAAGAACAGTAAGTAAAGCATTTAAGATATTAAAGGTGACAGGGCTAGGGAGAAAATCAAGCGGGGAAAGAGACGGGAAGTGCCAGGGTGGGGAGGCACGACATGGCATTGAGTAAGACAGGCCAGGAAGACCTCACTTAGAAGGTGACATTTGAGTAAAGATCTGAAAAAGACTAGGGTCCAGTGCATGTGGCTCTGGCCACGGGACAAGCCTGAGCCTGGGGAGGAGAGGACCACTGAAATGGACTGGGATTGAGATTTCATGTTGGACTGGCATGTCTGATAGCTGAAGGTGGCCAGGAAGTTAAGGAATCTGTGATGTCGGTGAGAGGTAGAAAGGAAGAATTCAACACAGCATGGTAAGAATTGATTGGAGACCCAGTGATTTAATTTTCTTTTTTAAACCAATAATTTAATTTTAATGGCTCATCTAGTTCAGACTCTTTGATAAACCAGTAATTTTACACTGTGTATAACAAGGACTGGGAAACCTGGCCAAAGAGACCCGAAGTCAAATGGTTGTTCCTGTCCGGGACTTAAGTGTCTTCTCTACAAATGCAGATGCTACTTAGTGAAGTCATATGTGGCTTGAGAGATCTAGATTAAGCTATGTAACATAGGGACAACTGAAAAGACTGCAAAGTGTCATGATTTTGGATAAGCAAAATATAAAAGCACATACCTAATAAGTATTCCATGCCTTGAGCTGACTGAATTACTTCTGTGCACACAGAACTACTACTGATTCCATTTAAGGTATCATTGGCCTTCTTAATGACCTACAAAGAAATGAAATCACATCACCTTATGTAATCAGGAAAAGTCATTACAAATCAATTTACTATCAGTAGAAAACCCAACAGAGAGCCAGGAGGTGTGGAAACACATGACTGATTGATGTATATAGAGGACTATGCTGAAACAAATCTGAGAATTTAATTTTGACACTGAAGAACCAATCCTTCATTTTTTTTGGAAGAGGAAAAATAGAGGTTCTTTAGCTTAAATATTATTTTAACTTGGGCAGAGATAATGATACCATTTTGTTATGTCTTAAACACAGTGACAGAAGAGGGCACGGTAGTTGAGTGAGCTGTGTCTACTATCATAGATGGGAAAGAAGCCTTGCTTAAGATGTGTGACTTTCCACACAGCTTCTCTTTGCGCAAGGCCATCGAGGCAGAGCTCTGCGAGTCTATCCAAATGAACCCAGAAGGCAAGATATGTACACAAGGGGCATTTCCGTACATGTGAACATCACGAAAGTGACAGACTCACCTCTAGGGCACTCCCTAGGCACCGCTGCCATTCATATGCATATCTCTCATTCTCCTGTGAATTTTATAAAAAGAACTGGGTCAAACCAGCAAGCCTGGAATCCTATTTGTTACTTCTGTCAATTCAGAGTACTGAAGACTTTCCTGTGCATGAAAATCACTCTAGTCCAAGCGCAACTTATCTTTTTGAACCCACTAGTGACAATTTTTAATTCCTGATAAATGTAACTTCCAAGCACACGACTTGTAAATCTGAGGGAAATGTTTCTTCGTTGATTCCCTTTGTAAATGTTGCCTCATTTGTTCCACAGCGGAAGCTTCTTTAAAGGCACTCACCATATAGGTGTCTAGTACAAGGGCCAGTATCAAACCACGGCTTCCGGCGCCATGGCTTCCTGAGTGTGCGTGTGCGCGTGTGTGCCAGGGAGGGACGAGGAGCGCTAAGAGTGTTGGCTGGAGGAGGAAGGCAGCATGGGACTACGGCGCTGTGAACAGGAGCAGTGAGAGGACCCAGGACATCTGCCCTTTCTCCTCTATTTTGAGGCTTTACCATTCACTAAGATGATAAAGTCTACGTGCTCAAAAAGAACCCCGTGAAACACCTGCCTGCCTGTGAGGTCCCAGGAATAGTTCCAGTTTTAGGGTCACTGACTACTTTCAGTGATGCCACATCTGGGAGGTACTTTCACCTGGGGCTAACGTCACCATTCTCTCACTGTAATTACGTATTTTACGTCTGGTGCTTTGTGACGCTCTGCCCCTGATTCCCCAAGTGAAAGCCGCAAGCGCTTTTTCTCAGGGCCCTCAGGGGCTCAGCCCCCTGCGGACGAGGAGCCCGCTCACCTCCACCTCTCCTGTCAGGTCTTTGTACTTGTCACGGATGACGGGCAGGGCGGGCTTCTCGCTCAGTGTGTTGGAGCGGTCTCTGAAAGGCTGCTCCAGGGCCGGAGAAGGAGAAGAACGGCTTATTTCTTTATCACCAAGGCTCAGACTCCGCTTGTGCGATCCTGGGGGAAGTGGATGGCACAAAGGTTCTGATTACTCAGCTTAGTGCAAGCAGAGGCTCTTCCTTGCTAACACGACCCTCTTTTCTTAGACGTTTGTGTCAGGAGGCGTTCACACCCCTCATTCAGCCTGTCTGGCAAGCTACATGTTGAACGCTTTCATTTGTTCTCTCTTGCTTGAGTTCCTTGCCTTTAATTTTCTCCATTACGCTTCTCCGATCTATCATAATTCTTCCATAATTCTAAGTGCGGAATCACTGGAGTCTGGAGGGCTAAAGGGTCCTTCTAAGTATCAGTGCATAAGAGGTGTGTTGCTTCTCCAGCCATCAGTTAGGGATTTGTACCGACTTCCTCCATCTCTCCCAATCTAATGGAAATCAACGAGCCCTTCTGTCAGGATGCGATTAAAGCAAAAGAGGCAAACTTAAATGCCTTCAGAGGACAGGCAAGCAAAGTAAATGACTGAAGAAGGTCAGCTGGAGATGGAAGTGGTGGGGACTGCGACACTGGGGGGAGCACACCTCAGCTGTCAGAGGGGGATGTTGCTACTCAGCTCCAGCTGCCTGTCAAGAGGTGGGAATGTAGGCCTAGTACTGCCAGATGCTACAACTTTTCAAGAAAAGCTAGAGGGACTTCCCTAGTGGTCCAGTGCTTAAGACTCCATGCTCCCAATGCAGGGGGCTCGGGTTCGATCCCCGGTCAGGGAACTAAGATCCCACATGCTGCAACTAAGCCCGCGCACTCTAGGGCCTGTGCACGGCAACTTGAGAGCCACAATGAAGACCTAGCGCAGCCAAAAATAATTAATTAAAAAAAAATAAGCTTACAAAAAAAAAAAGAAGAAAGAAAAGCTAGAAATCCAGATTGTGAAGTGTCATGATTTCTATGTATCTGCAGCTGCTTCACATATTAGAAAACCTTCCATGTGGGTCAATCAAAGCAGGTCTGCAGGCTGGATCCAGATCCACAGCTACCACGTTGCAGCCTCTGGATGAAAAGATATAGTCCATAGCCAGCGGACAAGAGCAGAACTAACTTGCCCACAAGGGGATCAAACCATTTCTCTGTCTTTTAACACGGCACACCTCTACCCCAAACAAGCGAATGAACAACAGACTGGGGGCTATGCTTATTTTTAGCCCCAAAAGCAGTTATCTGAGGGATACTGGTTTAACTTCAGTTCAGTCTCAGGAAAACCTTCTTTTATAGCTATCTGTCATAGACTCTGATTTTAAACACTGGAAAATCTATTCCTGCTAGCCCAGGGACTAACTTCTTATTCTAAGAAAGAACATCTAACACTGCAGTGGAAGAAACCATGACGTAAAATCTATGTTGGAAGCCACTCACCTTGAACGGAAAGGTCAAAGGTTGCCAGCTCACTTTTGATCATCTCTTCACTGGATTTCATTTTGCCTTGTGAATTGGCCACTAAAAAGTCAAATTTGCTGATTTTGGGCTTTTCACTTTGAAACTCTCCAAAGTCATCTGCACATTCTTTGGGGGTGTCGTGAGAAGCGCTGCTGGGGGCTGGGCTTGGGCACGTGGCCTCTTGGCTCCGTTCAGCCGCAGGCAGGTCCTGTCTGGCGAAATCCCTGTAGTCCTCGCTTTTATATTCCTTTTGCTCGCTGGCCTGTGGGATCACATCTTTAAAATTGGCAAAAGCCGGAAAGGTCGTCTCTGGAAGAGCATCCTCGCTTGTGAGGGTTGTGACTTTGGAGAGAGGTGTCATGGTGAGGTTTTCGGTACTGCCAAATGAAGTCTCTTTCTTTTGAAGAGCTGAGGCAGCTGAGGAGGCCCTGCTTCCTGCTGAGAGGACAAATGGAGAGAGTTTTCTGCCCTGAGAGGCATCATCCCTGTCTGACCAGTCATAGCTCGTAAGTGTGCTCACTGCAAAATTGCTACTGTAGGTTCCAAAAGCAGCACATTTTAAGTCCTCTACATCTGAAAGGGAAATAAGACCCCACAATTAGAGGCAAGCTCACCATTTAGGCAAAATGCCCTAAGCTCTGCAGAAGCCAAATGTCTAGCACTTTTGATTCATTTTATGCGATGCTGGAGTTAACTAAATTTAGAGCTTGTACTAAAATTAAAGAAGCTGGGCTGTAAAATCTGATCTTGAAAAACCCACATTAGCCTTGAGTTGGCATTTATATTTCGTAACAAAGAGCCATCTTCTTTGGATAGTACAATTCTTAAAAAAAAGATAGGAGGTTCATCCACCAATGTATATACAGTTTGATATAAGAATACGGTCATTTAATAAAATGTCCGTTCACTTATGGACTTTAAAATGTATTTACAATATTCCCTGCCTAAAACAAGTCTCTTTCGTTTTGACTTTGCTGGAAAATGTTCCTTTATAACACGGCCATATGAAATGTACACGACAAACTAATTAGAAATTGACAATATCCCAAAACTAAAGTAAAAATAATGTTATTTAACTTTTAAGCAGTTATTAGGAGTTTCTGTCTAGGCAAGGCCACATATGAGATTTTAATTGAGCAGTTACTTACCTAGTTGTTATTTTGGTCAATATGGACGTCATATTGCTGTGATGGAGTATGAGGAAAGAAAAATCAGTCTAAACTACTTTAATCACTAAAAAAATAGAATCAAAGGTCTGGGTCCTCTTGGGCTCCTGTTTCTCCTTCAACTATGTGTAACCCCCTCATTTAAAAAAAAAAAGGAAAAGAAAAGAAATGCTGCAGCAGAAGACTCATTTTACATGCTTAATATATCTTTAAATAATTTAAGAGGTGGCACAAAACAGCAGAAAGAATGTAGGTTTTTGATTCAGAGAGACCTGGGTTCAACTCCCACCTCTGCCACCTACCACTTGTGTGACACTAGGCAAGCTATTTAACATCTCTTAACCTCGGTTTGCTTATCTGTAAAAAGAGAAGACCATGCACTTGGAAGGGCTGTGTTATGACATTAACGATAACAAGTGTAAAGGGCCCAGCCCAGGGCCTGGTGAGCAACACAGCAATTACTATACAGCATAGTTGCCACCAGCCTCAATGTGGTATTTAGTTGCCTGCCTTAGGGCCTAAAATAGAATTGTTTCAAAGAAAAAATGAAAAGTCAACCCATCCCTTTAGTGGTCTTAGTAGGGAAAATTTCTTGCTCATTTTCATAAAGCAAAACCAGCTGACGCTGAGTAACACTGGTGTGGAGAAGCAACTTTCCAGCAGTGCTGTCCATTCAGTCTGGCTGAGAGGTGTTTGGTCTCATTTTGGTCATTGTACACCAGGTAAGAAGGCCAAATGCAAGACTCCCTCTCTGACAACCACAAACATGGATTAAAGGAAAATGCTCAAAAGTTCTGTGACCCAGATTTTCGTAACTCAGTCAACAGGTAAAGCAACACTGGGCTTCTTCATCTCTCTTACACGGCAATGTTGCATAGTTTATGAGAAGGAAGGGATTCCTGACATCGCTCCTCTAACAGTGCACCCCAAATAGCTCTCTCTCTCTCAACCCTATTAGGAAAAGGGCACTAACTGAATAATAAAAAAAATGGAAAACCCGAGATTTACAGAGAGGCCAACCAGTGAAAAGCAGGTAACTGCCACAGAACAGCAGTATATTTTAAAATTCCGTAGTGCAAATGGTACCCTTCAAATTTAGCTTATTAAACAGGAGGGAAAAAAAGATTCAGGTGAAAAATGTACAGTTTAGAATGAATGAAACAAGACTTTAGGCAGAACACCCTCTTAGTCTCTGGCTGTAGTGTTTATCTTCCCCACTATTTAAAGGGATCAGAAGGTGCCCTGACTCAAATGAAGTGAAATTCTATCAGGAGGCTGATGCAGTTAAACACAAGATGAGTGAGTCTTCAAGGGGTACATTCAGAAGAATGTGTCAGAACATGAATTTTTTATTATTACATCCTACCAGAAAGCTCTTTGAAGAAGCTGTATTGTGAACTACTCCCAGAATCTCATCTACTAAAAAGGGTAGCAATTTTCCTAGAGACCAAAGATAAATTTAATAAAAAGTCAAGCTCTTGTTCAAGCATTACAACTAAATTGCTATGGTAATAAAAAAGACCCTTTTGTGCAATTATGCAGCAAGAAAAAACAAGTTTTCTTTTTTTTTTTTTTAAAAAACAGAAATGATTGTAATATAATCAGGCAAAAGGCATTATAAGCAATAAGGGAATACCTCAGTTGAAGACCTTTTAAGTATTTTTTATAACACTATAGGTCTTCAAGAAACGTTTCTTTTATTAAGAATGATAAACATAACATTTTGCCTTTTGGAACAACTCACAGAAATGACCAAATGAAAGATTAAAAAAGAAAAATTTTATATTTTATAAGATAATGAAGAGTAATGATACTGGATATATGAAAGTCAAGCCTCAAGGCTGATTTTTTAAATTTTACTTTTGCTTATTTACTAGCTATATAGTGTAAAAAAACAATTTACTGAAGTGCAATTCATTTGAACACATAAGGAAGTACTGCTACTACATAAGGAACGTGAGAACACTGTATTCCTAAACCTTAGCATTTATAAGCAATATAAAAATACAGTTTTATTTCCTAGCATGGTGAATATTAGTTAACTGTTTTTTTTTTTTTAAGTAAACCTTTTTTTTAGAAAAACGTGGTAAATCAGCTCACTGAGGGTAGATTAAACCAAGAAAATTCCTTATTTCCCATGTTAACAGTTCTATGTTTTCTAAGCAGTCAAATGATATGTATTATTGTACGATGGTCTTAAAAATAGTAAAGATTCTATAAGAACCACAACATGAGTGATGGAAAAAATAATACGGAATAACCCACATTTTATTTTGCAATCACTGAAATTACTGTAGGTGGGTTTTCAATTTGATAGCTGAATTCTGAAAATTGCAAGAGAAAAAGGAAAAGAAAACAGAATGAATGCAATAAAAGGAACAGAGAATCACTGCTGTATTTCTGATTCTACTGGAAAACTCTTAGGCTGTGCTAGGTTGAACTGCAATTGCACACAGATAATGCACCAAATTGTGTGCTTTAATATATGTATTTGTTTGCAACCAGGAATGTCCTGTTACTAAGGCCAAAGGAATAAACTATACAATCTGTTTTCCACCATGGGTCTCAAATTAAGACATGGATTTCTTGCTTACACTGGCAAGTAACCCCATCAGTCTCTTCCATAACCTCTATTCATGTCCCTTCTGCACGGATGTTGTACGTGAAAACAAGGTATTTCTTGGAACAAAGAATGTGAGCTGCTGCTACAGGACACAGAAGGCCATACCGATTCCCATGGATCTTTTCTAAAGCTGTAAGCATATGTGCCCAGGTGATTAAGAGTTACTGGCTTTTGAGAAAGGCGTTTAGAAAAAGAAAAGAGATACATGTGCAAATTCCGCTGTTCCCTAGTGTTTTATATAGCAGTTAAATTGTTCATTGGTCTAAGGAATAAACAGCTTTTAATTTCCAATACTGATTGAATCCAAACTCTGTTCTACCAAAGCAAATCATGAAATATTTATACACTTAAACTTCTTTCCATTCCTGGCCTTATTCTACCTTCTGAAGTCAGTCATATTTACATTCTCTATTAACTACAGAACCTGGCCCGACTGTGTCCTCTAAGTATCAAACACCCTGACAGGTGTTGGTGAAGAAAACAGGAATGAAAGTGATCATAGTGTAAGAATGACAGGCCATAAAATGTTGCTGTATAATCGCCTTCCAGTGTTTCCTAATCTGCATAGAAACCTCCCATCCTTCATGTGTACTTACTCATATAAATCTATAGTTTAAATGTTATCAGGCTATCAGTAAGCACCTGCAGGTTTCCAGGTCAGTGCTTTAAGTTCAATAAAGAAAAGTGGCAATCCTGTGGATATTTTCAGTCCAGAGGAGGCTGGAAGGCCACAGAATGGTGCCAAAACATACAGTGGGACATGGTCATCGTTAAAAATCCCACAGAAAAAAATCAAATGAGCACAGAAGATGGCAATTACAACTAGAGCCTTTTGACCATGCAAGGGAGAGGGGAACACCCAGAAGACCATACTATGCATATGACCCTATATAGCTAATGGGCCAACATTTTCCAAAACAACCTATGAAAAGCATTCAACTGATGGAAAAACAAAGCTGGAAAGAGCTCTTTAAATATTAAATTGGTTTGATTCTTTGAGTTATTTTAGGATTTAGCCCAGCTTCTTTGATATTGCCAGAATCCCCTTCATGTTCATTAGCTACTTTTAAAAATCAGCAGGGATTTTAATGTGAAAAACAGAGTGACTGTAAGATATAAATACATTTGTATAATTTCTCAGGCACTGATGTGTGAAGTCAGGCACTAACCACATCTTACTTTACTTGGCCCTGGGGTAAACAAAATGGTGTTTTTTGATTTGTTGGAACTTACAGAATACAGCCTTCAAGTCTTTACTGAAAGTTTATATTGTTATATGTATTATCAAAACTTCCTCCCTAAAAAGTAATATTACTCTGGACACATTAATTGCTCAATTTGTGAATGTGATTATGTTTTATGCACAGGTATATTCATTTTCTGGAGCCTGCTTAAATGCAGAAAGGAGTTAAAATAAAGCAGTCCCAGATGGACCAATACAGCACTAAATAATTCCACTGACAGAGGAATTCCTTAGCCAAAGCCATCATGAGACTGGCACCAGAACATTCTAAAAGAAAGGCAACTGGTATTTTCACTAGATGGAGGCTACACCAAAAGCTCTTTCTTCCAAATTAGTTAATACACATCATAATTAAAACATAGTATGATTATACAAGGTTTCGCAAACCAAGTATTATTCACTTTCTAAAGAATTATGCTCTGGAAAACACGGTATTTTGAATGGCAGACCCAGCTTTTCTTAGTGTTAATCTAAATCCCAATATGCAACTTTTCTTTTTTCTCAAATGGCATAGTTCAAATACTGTAAGTAATCTCTCAGGAATCCTATTCAAAA